>NC_048553.1:2277098-2592469 GCF_902806685.2 Maniola hyperantus | reverse complement strand
AACTATTGAACGGATCGGGCTGAAATTTGGCATGCAGATAGCTATTATGACGTAGTCATCCGCTAAGAAAGGATTTTTGAAAATTCAACCCCTAAAGGGATGAGTTAGGGGTTTGAAATTTGTGTAGTCCACGCGGACGAAGTCGCGAGCATAAGCTAGTATAATATAAAAGGATTGACTGACTAACTGATCAATCAACGCACAGCTCAAACTATTTGACGGATAAGGCTGAAATTTGGCATGCAGATAGCTATTATGACGTAGGCATCCGCTAAGAAAGGATTTTTGAAAATTCAACCGCAGCGATTAAATAGGGGGTTTGAAATCTGTATAGTCCGCGCGGACAAAGTCGCGGGCAGAAGCTAGTATGAAAATAAGTGTTTTATGCCATGCTTACTAAAAACAAAATAAGTAGGTACTTAATAATGATAATATAATTGCCTGGTCATAAAATATGGATAAAAATAATATGATATATATTTATCTGCGTATATTTATCTGCAATAGATAAAACTTGCTTATAATTTTTTTTCTTGAAAATGACGTTTTCTATTAAGTACTTTCACTATTAAAAAGTTTTAAAAGTTAAGTTAGTTCAGATTTATAGATGTTAAAGATAAAGAATGAAATGTGATAGCCTAGTGGCTAGGACGTCCGCCTCCTAATCGGAGGTCGGGGGTTCAATCTCAGCCACGCACCTGAGTTAAGTGCGTTTTAAGTACATAATTAAATATCACTTGCTTTAACGGTGAAGGAAAATGTCGTAAGGAAACCTGCATACCTGAGAGTTCTGCATAATGTTCTCAAAGGTGTGTGAAGTCTGCCAATCCGCACTTGGCCAGCGTGGTAGACTATGCCCAAAACCTTTCGCGAGCTGGCGATGGGTACATCATGATTAAGGATAAAGAATAATCTTACTCATCCAGAGGAAACCGAAGTTTCTATTGAGATCAACGCCATTGCTCAAGTCGTCACGAACGGCGCCGGCGCATGACGTAAAGTTCGCTGGATTGCGATTTTTTCTCCACATTCTATCCTAGGAAACAAAAAAAAACAGTCAAGAGTGAGTCGGACTCGCACACGAAGGGTTCCATACCATCGTTAAAAAACTTGTAAAAGTTTAATTTGATAAAAAATATTTTTATTTATTTGTTTATTTACCTATTTATTTAGAAGTTTTGACTCCCCTCGGATTAGGTTATGGTTAGAGGCTTATAAAATACTAGCTTATGCCCGCGACTTCGTCCGCGTGGACTACACAAATTTCAAACCCCTATTTCACCCCCTTAGGGGTTGAATTTTCAAAAATCCTTTCTTAGCGGATTGCTGCGTCATAATAGCTATCTGGTAGATGCATCCGACTATTCGTAAGCACTTGTAAAAGTTTATACGAATAAAAAGATTTTCATTTCATTTTCATTTCATTTCATTTCATTTCATTTCATGCCAAATTTCAGCCCGATCCGTCCAGTAGATTGAGCTGTGCGTTGATAGATCAGTCAGTCAGTCAGTCAGTCAGTCACTTTTTCCTTTTATATATTTAGACTAGCTGATGCCCGCGACTTCATCCGCGTGGATTTAGTTTTTAGTCCGTGGGAACTCTTAAATTTTCCGGGATAAAAAGTAGCCTATGTCCTTCCCCGGGATATTAGCTAACTCTGTACCAATCAAAATCGGTTGAACGGTTGGGCCGTGAAAAGCTAGCAGACAGACAGACACACTTTCGCATTTGTAATATTAGTATGGATAGTATATAGTATGGATGTTGACTCCCCGCGGTTATGGCTAGAGGCTTATAAATTATGATTAATTCATACTTACATCAGTAAAGGAGTAGACAAAACCGTCGGGATTCGTTACTGGGAAGATATGCCACACGACATTTTCCGCAAGAAATCTCACATCGGCATCTTTACTATTCAGAAATTCATTGGCAAGCCAAGTAAGGGTAACTGTAGTTATCCATTCCCTAGCATGTAATGTTCCTTCAAGGACACCCATGACTGGTTTTGTTCTTTTGTGAAAATCAATTTTAATGCCTCTGATTGGTCTTCCTTCAACGCTTCTTCCAATGTCAAGAAGAGTGACAACATCGGGATGTTTGAGTGCAGTTTGATTCATCCAATCTTCAACTTCTTCTAAAGAAGGGTAGTAGGTCCAGTCGTAATCTAGTGCGTTCCGATTAACGCTTTGAGGTCTCTTTATTTGAGCATCTATCAAACTAAAATAATAAAAAAAAATTAAGTATTTGGGAATTTTCACACGGTTTTTTTTTTAGGATTTTTAGAAATAAAAGTTTACTACTCCATTTTTTGATAAAACAATATTTTTTGGGCAAAATAGCAGATTTTTTTAATAGGTAAGTACATATTATATTAAATGATTTTTTATTTGATGTCAAAATTACATAGTCTCATCATGATAATAAAAAAACTATCTGTGATATATTTACTACTTCGTACTATGTAGACTATACAAATTTTTAACCTCTGTTTTACCCCCTTAGGGGTTGAATATTCATAAATCTTTTCTTAGCGGAGGACTACGTCATAAAAACTATCTCCATGCTTCATTTCATTTCATGCACATTTCAGCTTGATCCATCCAGTAGTTTGAGCTGTACGTTGACAGATCAGTCAGTCAGTCAGCTTTACCTTTAACATATTTAGATTTATTTTATAAACTATTTTTTCTATGATAAAGTTTACCTTTGAACATCATCCACAGTTTTGGTTGCGTCTAAGCCAACACTTTTCATATGGTTTTCAAAATCTTTTTCCTTATTTGCATCCATCATAATTCTAACTTCTCTATCGACTTTAACATAATCGAATAATGTCCAAAATGAATATCCTTCTGTATCTTGCAGTTTCCTAAGAACTTCTACCTGTTCTTCTGTTTTAGGATGCAGTTTGAATACTTTATAATTTTTATAACTAACATATTCAGAACTTGTATTTACGACTATGACTAGAAAAATTAAAATAGATATTCTAGCTATCATGACGATTGATAAAATGAATCTTTGTGAAAGAATTCAGTCTACACTGGTACAATTTGAAAATGATAATGATAAAGGAAATATCACGATCTTATCTTTGATATTAATTTACGTGATGATAATTATAAAAAATGGTGGTTTTATCTTAATATCTTGATATTGGTAGTAAAATATTTATGATAATAATATAATCATTTTTGTAAATATTTTGCCAAGGGCGACACATAGACCTATTTTATTCCTACTTCAGTTTCCAAAAAATAATAGTACTTATTGGTTACAACTTTAATAATAAGAAGAAAAATGGATTGGTTAATTGATTCACACTACGAGTCGAATTCGAGTGTTTCCAGAGATAAATAATTATAAAACAATATTTGTATAAAAATAATTTAAAACCTTTATTACAACACAAATCCTAATCAATTTTAAATACATATAAAAATTTGCGGACCGGCAGGAATCGAACTCGCGTCTCCTGGGATCGCGCCCGACGCTCTAACCAAAGCTACGGCAAGCTTGCTGCCAGTGATGTTTGTGATATGTATGTTCACTCAGAACTGAAGCGACTGTTAATGCCATTTAGTAGCGACACTTTGCAGCTATCGAAACTACTTTCAAAGGCCCATATCACAATGCGCGATTGGGCGCGATCCCAGGAGACGCGGGTTCGATTCCTGCCGGTCCGTAATTTTTGTATTTAAAATTATTTAGTAATTTCCTAAATAAGTGTTGGTATTGTTGGAACAGTATAAAAATTATAAAAAAACAAATCCTAATTTTAATACAATAAAGACATAATCACACTAAAGACAACAATAACAAAAGAACACACAATTGAATTGGTTCCTGAATATGAATAGTAACCGAGCGATCGCGTAGTATTGTCCATTACCACCAAAGCATCCATGATTTCCAAACTGTTAGGTATAATTTGCTCTGGGGGAAGCAGGAAACCGTATTGCCCTAGGTCCCTTAGCTCTATTAGAAGGCTAACCGGAATGTTTGTAGCGTTCTTCACCCAATCAAAGCTTGTCCCGCTCATTGGATCTGCAAAGGTTTTAATAGGGTCTTAGACTGTAGTAATAATATGATGTGATTTATTGTATAGGGGTGGGTTTATGGGGCTAGAAAAAAAAAAAAAAAAATTCAGTGGGAAAATATTTTTTACGTTAAAGAATTGAAAAATATTATTTTACGCCATGTGTCGTCATTAATCGCTTTCCGTACAGAGCGTGACGTTAAAAATTATATATTTTTAAAATGTATAAATGATGAATTTTTTTAATTGAGAAGTCCAATTAGAAATCTATTTGGCTTAGGATGTTTTAAAACTATTGGTATCTTGTTCTAGTGCAAGTACCAGGTTAATATTATATTTTAGGGTAAAACTTAAAGCTAGCCGTATAGCTGATCTAATCACTATTACAAATCATGCTTGCGTGGAATGGTGCCAAGGCTAACATGTATCTGAATAATAATAAAAAAGACAAGCAACTAATTCTTTGTAATGGTTCGTCATGACTAGCCCATTGCCGGTCCACTACGGAGCACAGGTCTCTTTTCAGAACCATCAAGGTCATTGACAGACTGCACACATCTTTGAGAACATTATGGAGAACTCTCAGCAATGCAAATTTCCTCGTGATGTTTTCTTTCACCGTTAAAGCACTTTTACTTGGTACTTTTATCTGGTACTGATTCTGAGCACAACCAAATTTTAGAGTATTCGCATACTCTTCTTACTAATGTAATATGAAAAGGAAAGACGCAGTTTGACAGTTCTAAATTTAATTTTTAGATGGTAAAACCCGTGATTTTAGCGCACAGTCGCGAGCTTACTGTTTAAATGTGTAGCGTGTACTAAAATTTTAGCATTGTTAAAAAGAAAAGGATACAGATACTCTAAATTTGGTTTAGAGAAAGACAACGGAATCGGTACCATTAATTAATTGCTTAAAACGCCCGTGACTCCCGAACAGGAGGTGGACGTCAATCACGGCTATCACGGCTTCCCTTATCACTACCCTTATTACAAATGCGAAAGTGTGTTTGTTTGTTGGTTTATTGGTTCGTTAGTTTGTCCTTCAACACGCCGCGCCGTAATGGAGCACCGGATCGACGTGATTTTTTGCTTGATAGTTAAAGACCTGGAGAGTGACATATGCTTCTTTTTGTCCCGAAAAATTAAAGAGTTCTCACGGGATTCAAAAACTAAATCATGCGGACAAAGTCATGGTCATTGGCTTGTTACGAAATATAGGCTACTTACACAATACGTCTGCTGAAACGCCAACTCGATATGTGGTAGAATATTTCCTAAAAACGTGTTCTGCACCTCTTATTGCTATCTCGTACTACAACAATAAAACACCCATTATTAACTAGCTTATGCTCGCGACATCGTTCGCGTGAACTACACAAATTTCAAACCCACATTTCACCCCCTTAGGGGTTGAATTTTCAAAAATCCTTTCTTAGCGGATGCCTACGTCATAATAGTTATCTGCATGCCAAATTTCAGCCCGATCCGTCCAGTAGCTTGAGCTGTGCGTTGATAAATCAGTCAGTCAGTCAGTCAGTCAGTCACTTTTTCCTTTTATACATTTAGATTTAAAGTTTTTAAAAAAGCCCCGACTGCGGTTCGCACTGCATCTTTTTCACCCGGCACATTAAAGCGCCTGCGTTGTCGGTGTAAGATCGCCATTCTTCCACCTTAGGACCCCATCATCACCTATCGGATTTTCGAACTATGTGTCCTGTCCATGCCACTTCAGCTTCGCAACATGTCAGTCCGTATACAAGAGCAGACTACGATGCCAATCCAATTGCAACGGGGAGTGAGACAGGGAGATGTAATCTCCCCGAAGCTCGATTTGGCGATGACATTATGGAGACTTTAGCAGAGTCAGTAGGTATTAAATGAAAATTCGTCAATAGATCAAAGCCTAAAGATGAAAGTAGATAGTGAGTGTATCCTACCTGTGATGACGTATGGCGCTGAAACTGACATGTGGACACAGATAGAAGGCCCTGTCCACAAGTTTAAAGTCACTCAGCAGGCTATGTTGGGTGTCTCTCTGAGGGACAATATCCGTAACGAGGAAATCCGTATAGGAACCAAAGTGACCGACATAACTGGCCATGTCTGTCGCAGAACCTATAGGCCTCTGGAGCAGACGTGTTCTGGAGTGAAGACCGCGTACAGTACGCAGCAAAAAGTAATGTACAGCGACCTTTAAAAGGAGATAGCAGCTTTGTAGAGTATTGTCTCCATCGTTGAGACCGACAAAACTTCATATAGGTGTGACTTGTGAGTGACAGAAACAACGCTCTACAAAGCCGAAATGTCATTCTAAAAGCCGATGTACTGCACAAGCAAGCGCAGTGTGGGACAACCTCCAACCCACTGGACTGACGACCTTAAGAAGTTAGCAGGAAGTGGGTGCATGACGAAGGCGAAGAACCGTGTGTGGGGGCGTGCTCATAGGAAGGCTTATGTCCAGCTGTGGACGCCGATAGGCTGATTGATTGATAGAAATAAAAATTGTACAAACCATATCAGCATAATTTTCCGCTAGTAAAACATCTTGTCCAGAGACATGGCTGAATGGAATGATAAACAATTGCGTGTACGAATGAAAGCTATAGTAGTAAATCATTCTTCCCTCAGCATTTAACCTATCTACATAAGTTGATATAGCCCTGGACTCAGGTTCAGAGAACGCCACTGGACCAGCAAATGTGTTTGAGCAAGGATTATCTGATGCACCAATGCCTGAAATGAAGAGGTTAAAATATATTTTAAGGTTCATACAGGATGTAACCAGAACGCTGGCAAAAACGAAGACAGGTGAAAGTACTACAAACATTGCGGGTTTGAAAAATACAATCACTAAAAATACAAAATGAGGCAATTGGTTATTGGTATCGGATTGTGTTTAGGTTCTGGTTACACCCTGTATGTAAGCCTCAATAGCTCAATGGCTGAAGAGACTATCACTATGCTGTTGTAATACTAAGAAGGTAATAAACAATTTTGAGAATAACCTTGTCACGGATTTTGGAATTACAACACACGGCACTGGTGTACGGAAAAACTTATTTAAAGTTTATGAATGCACCAAACTTGTTGTAAACTGTAAATATTCTTCTTTAATAAATAAATAAATACAAAATACAAAATACTTACTCATCCAAACTGAGTCAAAATTCCTATTGAGGTCAATCCCGTTGCTCATGTCATCGGCAACGCCGGATGCAGCACAAGAAGTAAAGTTTCTGGTGCTTCTATTTTTTCTCCACATTCTGTTCTGTAAACATTGAGAATTAATCAGTTAATGAAACTGCATTTGCCGTTTGGAGGGATGTTTTTATTTGTAATATTAGGGATCTGTACCCAAAGGGTGCCAAAGGGACCCTATTACCAAGCTTCCGCGGTCCGTCCGTCCGTCTGTCTGTCAGCGGGCTGTATCTCGTAGAGAGTTGAAATTTTCACAGAATGTGTATTTATATTGCCGCTAAACAACAAATAACAAAAATTTCTTACAACAACCACAACATAACACTTTAATTCACATTTCAAATTTTTTTCCTTTATTCGTGCTATAAGACCTACAGACCTAGCGAATTTCATGATTCTAGGTCAACGGGAAGTACCTACCCTATAGGTTTTCTTGACAGACAGCACGGACAGACAGACAAAAAACAAAGTGATCCTATAAGGGTTCTCTTTTCCTTATGAGGTACCTACAAGATCCTAAAAATTAAGTAACACTTCGGTTTAAAGACATTTATTTCTCAATAAAGAACACAATAGTTCACTTATGTATCGAGAATTACATCGAGAGTTTACATTAAGTTAATTACTTAAATTAATGGTATGTACATGGTATATAAGTGTCACTATCTAGTACTTAATATCTAACATTAATGTTACAAAAAATAATTATGTAGGTAGGTAGTAAAAGAATTAGCGGGACAGAACATTCATACGGTTACAATACTGGTATATAGGGAAGAGGTCACATTAACATATTCATTTAGGTTTTTTGTAAATGTTCGATCAGTAGTTTTTTAAATATAGCAAAACTTTTGCTTTTTGTAATTATTTCAGGTAAATTGTTGTATAACTTACAGTTGTAAATGTATAGTTATATCCATCAGGATTGACTACAGGGAAGATATGCCATTCTAAATTTTCAGCCAACGCTCTTATTTCACGATCTCTACTCGTCAAGAACTCTTTAACGATCCATGTTATTGTTGCTGGAGTGATCCATTCCCTAGCATGGAGAGCACCTTCCAACATTCCAATCAAAGGACGAGTGCTATTGGTCCTTGGCCTATATCTTATTATAACTCCTTTAATATCTCTATCTTCAAACGACTTGCCCATGACAATTGGGGTTACGATTGTCGGATAAGTTTTGGCTACTTCATCCAGCCACTGGTTAATCTCATCAAGGTTATAATACTGATTCCAGGTCATACCAAGGAAAGTTTCACTTGATGAACTTCGTTGTGCTGGTATCATTTGTTCGTCTATAGCTCTAAAATGATAAAACAAGTCGTAATTTAAAAAAACACTACTCCCATGGCAAAAATCAACTTAAACGATTGTCAGATTAAAAAATGGCGACCTACGGCCGCCAGATTGATTTTTATTAACAAAAAATATTTCTAGTATATAACTTGGGTTGATGCAAGAATTCTAACTATAGGTATCCCTCCCATCTAAAGGTATTCAGGGTTTTAAAAGTTATAAGTAAATAAATAAAATAGATTTAGAAGTTATATCGAAATAAAAAAACTCACATACATAAGTACTCCCTGAAACACTAGATAGGTACACTTCTTATTTTGGGCCGTCGTGTAATAAATTTGTTACAAAAACTTTTCGTTGATATTATAAATAGAAGACACAGGACAGCACAGTATAGGGTTTTAATAGAGTTTGCCTCACTGTCTTATAAAAATCATGGATATATATTTCTAACTAGCTGCCCCGGCGAACTTCGTACCGCCTAACAGTCCATTATTTTTTAAGGATTTTTTTATATTTTTCTCTCCGTAACTATCCTCGTACTTCAAGGAATATTATAAAAAAATAATAAGCGAAATCGGTTCAGCTGTTCTCGAGATGTGCGATCAGCAACACATTCAGCAATTCATTTTTATATATAGAGAAGATTAGAACCGCTAGGATATGGAAACGCATAAACGCCCTTCCGTTCCGCTTTTATGACAGCTTCCGGATTTGTAAGCCAAGGCGCGATTTTGGTTATCAAAATATGTATAAAATCAAATACCCCAATTATTAAATTAATCTTACCCTTGTAGATCTTTTATGAGTTCCTCCGACTCCATGCTAGATTTTTCAATTAGATCATTAAACCTTTTTCTATTGTCTTTGAGCACCATGATTCTTGCTTCATAATTGATATAGAATTGGTCATCCCAAAATTCTCCTACTCCTTTCGTCCTTATTTCATCAAGTGTAGCTATATCATCACTTGTTTTGGGAGTTACTTTTATAACACTATACCCTTTATAACTTCTCTTTGCTGCAATAGCTACAGTGATAGATAAAACAGCAAATACTACTCTAAAATACATTATGAATTATATTATTTGTTTCCAAATTCCATTAACCGAACACGCGTTTATTATAATAACGATGCCATCTTTTATGAATATTGGGCAATCTAATCAGTAATATTCGATAGTGATAATATATGAATTCCGTAATGCAGGTACGTATCACATGAATTTTTGTTGGCAGTGATAGTAGAAAATAAATTATGATAAAGGTAGAGTTCAATGCTAAAACAAAATAGTTACTTAGTACAAAAAATTATCATTATAAATCAGCGGGCGATAGAAAGAGCTATGCTTGGAGTGTCTCTACGTGATCAAATCAGAATTGAAGAGATCTGTAGGAGAACTAGAGTAACCGACAATTTTGGTGAAATTTGGTACAGAGTTAATTTTACATCCGGGATGGACATCGCATCGCTCGCTGACGCTACGGATTTGACGTAGTGAGCGTAGGTATGTCCATAGAAATCCATAATATTACGAAGAATAAGTTGTAACCGCACGAGATCTGGCGGTGCGATCGGGTGCAGGGTCGTTCTACTGAGTTAATACCTTTATAAGATTTGATCACTCAAATCAGAAATGAGGAGATCCGCAGGAGAACTAGAGTAGCCGACAATTTTGGTGAAATTTGGTACAGAGTTAATTTTACATCCGAGATGGACATAGGCGGATCGCCTTGCTCGCTTAAGCTACAGATTTGTGTGATGATGATGTTGATGTAGTGAGCGTAGGTATATCCATAGAAATTCATAATATAAAGAATAGTAACCGCATGAGACGAGGCGGTGCAAGTCGGGTGCCGGATGGCTCTACTGAGTTAAGACCTTAAATAAATAGTAAAAATATTTAAACTTATTTTCGACCTCAGAGACCCAAGTCGCTAAATTAAGTTTCCCCAATAGAGCGATAAAAACTCCAAAACGTCCTATAATTGCTTTGAAATTGTCATTTCTAATTCATTCATAATTCCAACCACAATTTTATGCTGATTTTATTGCTATTCGTTCAAATTATGCGCCATTTTGTTCCGAATTTATTGCGGCTCCGTAATAGACCTATCAAGAATTAATCGTTTGTTCCATGCATTTATTATACATTTATTATATCTAAAAAACGAGTCTTCTAGAAAATTATCTAAATTACCTTTAATTGTCATAATGTTTAGCATAGCGTAATTAATTTACCTACTTCGTATTATTTAGTTAACTTTCATTTCTTATTCTGTCGTGAATTGGCTAGAAATGGAATGCATAGCCCTTACTTATATTTCTTGGACCCAGACCTACAGTTCCAAGATCACAAATCAGATTTGATTTGAATTTGTACTTATCAACAGACGTCCAAAAAGGAGGTGGTTCTCAATTCAGCCCGTTTTTTAATTCAGTACTCGTACTATCAACGGATTTTAATTTTCATAAACATACTGAACCCACGACCACGTGTATTTTCTCGAAATGAGAAGGAGAAAATATTCAATCACAAAATATACTTTCAGTTAGCCTTAGATATCCAATAAACGTATATATTATTAAAACCATTACAGAAAATTCCATTAACATAAAATCCGCGTATTTTTCACGCTTTTTAGTACCGAAAAGTGCAAATAGAAAAGCGAGATTGTGAAATTTTTTACAAACCTTAAACCTAGTTGTGAAAATTCTAATAACACTAAACAATGATAAGCCCTTGCATAAATGTTTAGTGTCCATTACGCGATGATCCCAAAACGGGGAGTTATTATTACTAGAGTCAGTAATGTCTTCAACCTGACTGATACGAGTATATCCCTCTGCATAATTTTCTCATTCCTGAAACCCCTTTCTATTTATTAATCACAATTGGCCTGGGGTTTGCTTGGATTAATCAGATGATGGTAGGGCATTTCATGAATGCCTTTCAGATCCTTCTAAATATGACTGTGTATGATTTTAGTGAAAATAACCGGGATCATCCAGAGTAATACGGGATAAACGACTTCCAGCCCGCTGGACCGATGACCTGAAGAAGGTAGTGGGGAGTGGATGGATGAGGAAGGTGGAGGACCGCGTTTGGTGGCACGCTCTTGGAAAGGCCTATGTCCAGCAGTGGACGCAAACAGGCTGATGGGTTGGACTGGAGCCGGGATCGATGACTTAACATGCTCTCTGAGACACGGAGAAAACAAAAATCTAAATTCGAACCACTAAATTCGTTAACCCATTTAGTCACTGACTTGAATTAACGTTGCTTAATCAGTGCAATCGATGTTTGATTTATGTTTACTTGTAGGATATAACCTTAAAACACTTAGTAAAAAAAATTATAAAGAAATACATTAAAATCGACTCAATAGTTTTTCAGGAAAATGGTAACAAAATGCACAAACACACACAAACTCTAACAGCAAAAAATTATTTAAATGTTATTTATTGGACTCAAGATTATATTTTTGTGATCAAGGTAAAAAGGGCTCTACAAGTGCGGCGCGGCGTGAGGGTTTGCTCCTCCTGGTATATTTAACTCAATGTCCCGGAGTATTTTCAGTTGTAATCCTGAAAACAGTGCATTTTAATGACCCTGTTTATAATTAGAAACCCATTTTCGTCCATTTTGCCCCGTAATTTTAGTAATGGAAAGATTTCTATGAAGATAGTAGAATATTTTTGCATAAGCCTTATTATGTTATTACCAGAAATTCTTTTTTAATTTTTTTTTAGTTGACTTGTTCGTATGCTGTCTATTGAGCCCTGATATCCTTGTGGTTAAGACGTTCGACTCCTGTACGTGAGGTCGGGGATCGGTGCGGGGCACGTACCTTTTACTTTTTGGATTACCTAATGTGCGTATTAAGCAATTAAATATCACTATATTACATATTTTTTATGATAGTGTTTTTACCTACACTTCTAGGAAAATTTCTAAATCATTTTTAAATAAATTATATCAAAAATTGCGGGATCAGCAGGATTCGAACCTGCGTATCCTAGGGTCGCGCCCGACGATCTGACCACTGAGCTTTATAACACTCTTGCTTTAACGGTGAAGGAAAACATCTCAACAGTTCTCCATAATGCTCTCTTATGTCTGTAGTGGGCTGGTGCTCCGAAAGTCGGAGGTGCGTGCTCGGTATCGAACCCCCGACCTCACGAATAGAAGGCAGATGTCCTAACCACTAGTTTATCACCGCTTTAATAGTTACATTATTATTAATATATTCTGATTTATATGTTACCCTAAAATCCGACAGTGGTTTACCGATAAAATTAATGATCCGGCAACCAAAATTATCAATTCCCCAATTTAATGCCCCATATTTCAACACGAAAATTAATATGATACTTAGTGTTGAATATTATAATTAGTATGACAATCAATGAATAAATTGATTTTGATACGAAATGTATTAGTTGAGTGGTAAGTGGACGTGGACCTTTACCTAGGGCCTAGGGGATCCAACTTGACTGTTGGGTTCGATTGTTAGGTGGGTGAAGTAAAAAAAGAAAATTTTCTTTTCTCTGGAAACATGGAACCCTAAAAAAACTGTATTATTTAATTAAAAAAATCTTTTTTTCATTATTAAGAAGGATATTATACTAAAATCAGTCATACTACCGCCCAAGAAAATAAGGGCCCTGGGCCATTATAATATAAAGGGCATAATATCTACTTAGGAACGTCATTACAGCCTCTGAAAAGAAGGCGAGAAGTCAAAGAAGGAAAAATAGAATAATGTTTGGAATAAATAGGCATGACATTTAAATTAAGGGATGCAAAATTGGCATTTAGGGGAATGGATATTGTCGGGTGTCAGATAATGTTGTTTTTTTAAGGAATGTGTATGAATGAGACGTATCTACCCTATTACGGAAGTCATATTTTTTAAGAATAATATGTGAGACACATACTATAAGCTAGAAAACTCAATAATACATAATATTTTGTTATTATTTTTCTTTGTTGGTTTTCATTTTAATTTTTTACATGCTGATGCCCGCGACTTCGTACGCGTGGATTTAGGTTTTTAAAAATCCCGTGGAAACTCTTTGATTTTCCGGTATAAAAAGTAGCCTATGTCACTTTCCAGGTCTTAAACTATACCCACGCAAAAAATCACGTCGATCCGTTGCCACGTTGCGGCGTGATTGAAGGACAAACCAACAAACCAATAAACCAACAAACAAACACACTTTTGCATTTATAATATGGGTATTGATAATATTAAGTTATAAAATATGTATTTACTTAATATTATGAACAAACTGACTCCTAAAGCATATTAATAAAATAACCTTTATTTCAAAGTAATCATTTGGTACACCATACTATGTAGAAAAGTCCTTAAATTGTATCTAACATACCACAACACAGATTATAATAGGGAGATTATGAAGCAGAAACCAATAAATTTACCTTTACAATAGTGTACAATCCGTTTAATATTTTCCCTCTTTCTCAATACCACTTGTATAGGCATTTTGTCTTTTGTTTAGTGATGCGCTACTTATTGGCATTATTGCTATTTGTATCGATATATTTGATCAACAATTATTTGGACAAATATTATAACTGTTAAATGTATGTCGTGCAGACCGATTTAGTTACTATTTTGAATAGTTCAAGCTTTAAAATATAATATTTAAATAGATAAATAGGTACCTAATGTAACAGCAGATGTGTAAGTATAAAATTAGAATCCATATCCATATTCCATACGCTATACTACTTAATGTTATAAATATGAAAATTTGTCTATTTGCCATCTATATGTTATCTTTTCATGGCCCATCAGTTTAAACAGTTCAAGTATCTTCAGTTTTCAATTAGATTCAAAAAAAAATTTCCATTATAAGTTACCCCTTGACTGCGATCTCACCTGGTGCTGGTGATGCAGCCTAAAGTGGAAGCGGGCTAACTTTAATGGCAGTTTTAATAAACCCATACCCCTTATCGGTTTCTACACGGCATCGTACCGGAACGCTAGATCGCTTGGCAGCACAGCTTTGCCGATAGGGTGGTAAATAGCCACGGCAAAAGCCTTTCACTAGGCCAGAACAGAGATAATTTAGAAATTATAAAATTGCCCCTGCCAGGAATCAAGCCGGGGCCTCCCTCTTATAAGACCACAGCGCTCCCCAGTACGGCAGCTAGGTCGTCAAATGTAGGTACAATGATATACTTATAGTACGCGACAGGTCAAGATGGCAATCGGAATATGACCCGCACGTCATCCACGCTATCCCGCACCGGGTTAGCGCGGGTGCTGTGCGGGTGAGCGGGGCGTCCCCACCACGATTGCTATCCCGACCTGACACGTACTATAATATATAGGTGTAGTAATTTTTTGCAACAAAAACTGGAAATAGTACTTTAAAGAATAATTTTTGATTAAAACTTCACTCGTTTAAATACGAAAATAATTATTTCCATAAAATTGAAACAATAGCGGCGTACCGCCAACCCGTTGAGCACATCCCTAAAGAGCGATAAGGAGGTAGACGGTGAAACAAAAGCGCTATCGACGCGATTTTCAACAATATCCGAGCGGCGTAAATCACGCACGTCGGCCGTATTGTTTATTTCCAGCGGCGGTTGTTCTTTTTTTTAAAGAGATTTTATCGACAACCGTGATATTGTGTTGACCACACTACGGCGCACCTGTTTATTGGAAATACTGACTTAAATATAATTGAGCTTTGTAGGTACATCTTGTTTGAGCTAATCTTTAGCAAGCCTCGACTACCTAATTAAGGAATTAAAGAATATTTATTACTAGGTGATGCCCGCGTGGATTATGGTTTTTTAAAATCCCGTGGGGACTCTTTAATTTTCCGGGATAAAAAGTAGCCTATGTTCTTCCCTGGGATGTAAGCTAACCCTGTACCAAATTTCATCAAAATCGATTAAACTGTTGGGCCGTGAAAAGCTAGCAGACAGACAGACAGACACACTTTCACATTTATAATATTAAGTATGGATTACTTTATTATCTTAAACGATAGATGGTGGATGTCCACCACTGGGGTAGATATGCATTTGACGATTCAGAAGTACTTGTAAAAGTTTACTTGAATAAAAAATATTTTTATTTTTATTTTTATTTTGTAACTAGCTTCTGCCCGCGGCTTCGCCCGCGTGGCCTACAGGAAACAAATGGCATTTTTTTTCAGAAACAAACATTATTACATCAGGATGCGCACCTTGAACAGCACCGAATAGCTCATATAAGCTTCCAGACCCCATTTCATCCCTTTAGGGGGGGAATTTCGAAAAATCCTTTCTTAGTGGATACCTACTCTTTACAAAGAATAGACCCTCCAAATTTCATATCTTTAGGACCAGCGGTTTAGGCTATGCGTTGATATCTATGTCAGTCAGTCAGTCAGTAAGTCAGTCAGGACTTTGAATTTTATATATATAGATTATTGTAACTTAGAGTTCTCTAACCTCACAAATTTTATTTACGACTGTAGTATAAAGATAAACAACTATCAACTCAAAGATTTTCACATCATAAAAACCTTATTACAAAATAATGACCGCATTAATAAGAACTTAGTAGTATTAAAAGCTGTGAAATATCACGACGATATCTAAGATTTGGAGATTATTACTCCAAATAACACTTCAATATCGGTGGCCATTAAAGTAGCGATTTGAAACTGCTTTACAAATCTATCTTATGAGAAATGCAGTTATAGATAACTTAATCAATAAAAATATACTCTTTATTCTCTTTTTAGGGTTCCGTACCTCAAAAGGAAAAACGGAACCCTTATAGGATCACTTTCTTGTATGTCTGTCTGTCTGTCAAGAAACCTACAGGGTACTTCCCGTTGGCTTAGAATCATGAAATTTGGCAGGTAGGTAGATATTATAGCAGACATTTGGGGAAAAATCTGAAAACCGTGAATTTGTGGTTACATCACACAACAAAAATTAAATTGTGGCCATGAACTAATAATTAGTGTTTTCAATTTTCAAAGTAAGATATGTCAAGTGGGGTATCATAATATGAAAGGTCTTCACCTGTGCATTCTAAAACGGATTTTTATTTATTTTTATGCATCATAGTTTTTGAATTAACGTGCAAAATGTCAGAAAATACGAATGTAGTACGCCTCATTGCGCAAGCCTAACTCGCACTTAGCCGGTTTTTATTATTATTTCCTTCTTCGACTTAGCGCTGTCCATTTTGATGGAGTCCGCTTTTCACATTTCATATTTTCCGACATTTTCGATAAATTCTTGATCTAATATGGCCACACGAACCCTTGGAAGACCGTCATGTCATTGATTGGAAACGCATTTTGAGTCAAATTACATTTTTTAACTCTACAATATAAGAAGTAAAATAGGTTGCATTTGCAGTAGCCACAAAAATACCTCATAAATAAAATGCTGTTTTAGCGGCTACAGAAAGGTCTCAAAACCAGATCGCTGTACATAGGCTTAGTGGCCGTACATAGATCCTACAACTTGATCGATGGTTGATCTAACACGGCCGCACGCACCCTGGTCGAGATACGAAGATACCGTCATGTCATACATTAGAAACGCAATTGTCGAGTCAAATTACATACGATCGCGTTTGTAGTGGCCACTAAAATACCTTATGAATAAAACGCTGTTTTAGCGGCCACAGAAGGGTCTTATAACAAGATCGCTGTCTTAGTGGCCGTACATAGATCGTACAACTTGATCGATGGTTGATCTAACACGGCCGCACGCACCCTGGTCGAGACTCCAGATACGAAGATACCGTCATGTCATACATTAGAAACGCAATTGTCGAGTCAAATTAAAAGAGTGACAGGTAGACAGTACCATTCGCTCTGGTGGCTCCGAGGGGTTTTTACGACTGTCAATTTTTTTGAGCTCTTTTTTTGAGTTCCCTACCTCAAAAGAAAAAAAAACGGCCAAGTGCGAGTCAGACTCGCGCACCGAGGGTTCCGTACTACAGACGTATTTTTTAGATTTTTGCAAAAAAATCAAAAACTATTATGCATAAAAATAAATAAAAATCTGTTTTAGAATGTACAGGTAAAGCCCTTTCATATGATATCCCACTTGATATATGTAGTTATCTTACTTTGAAACTTGAAAATACTAATTATTTATTAGTTCATGACCACAATTTTTTTGTGTGATGTAACCACAAATTCACGGTTTTCAGATTTTTCCCCTAATGTCTGCTATAAGACCTACCGACATGCCAAATTTCAACATTCTAGGTCAACGGGAAGACCCTGTTTAACCAGACAGACAGACAGACAACAAAGTGATCCTATACAGGTTCCGTTTTTCCTTTTGAGGTACGGAACCCTTAAAAGAGATTTCCTCTAAGGTTCTACTTACTTTATTATCGAAGTCAATACACGAACCCCACATAATGTGGAAACCTTGTTAGCAATAAATAGGGGGTCGTAAATAGGCAACATTGCCTATCGATATATTTTTAACGTGCATTGTTTCCCTGTTCGGCGGTAGAGGCGGTAGAGGCGGTAGAGGCGGTAGAGGTAGCCCGTAGCCCGCCCGACGGTGAAATCACACTCTTCATAAATAAGATTTGATAGGGAACTTAAATATTGGCTACGGAAGTATGGAAGAGGAAATTATAACTTGCTTTAATTTATTTTTATTGAAAATCACTTCCCATATATCACTACCCATATAATATTATTATAATTATGCAAAACCAACAAACATACACACGTATGTTTGTTGGTTTATTGGTTTGTTGGTTTGTAGATTTGTCCTTCTATCACGTCTGTGTAATAATACGTTAAAAGACAGGCCAATGCAAGTTTGACACGCACACGAAGAGTACTGTACCATGGTACAAGAAAAACTAGTTTTTAATATTTTTTGCAATAAAACCAAAAATTCACGGTTTTCAAATTTTTAGCTTTTATGATTCCAGGTCAACAGGCAATACAGGGTTTTGAATCCATTGACGGGTCCTGACTGACATAGCAAACAGACTGACAGACAGACAGACAACGAAGTGTTTAAGTATAGCATAAAAAATGTAAAGATTCCGTCTCCTCATTAGCTGTACTGGCTAGGTAGAGTTGACCATCAAGTGGGCGATATGGCGCGTAAATAGGGTAAGGTTGCCACTATTGGACCACTTAACTTTGTATTGAATTAACAACAGAAATATGACAGTTAGGAAAGACGTGATTAATGATTTTGATAAACCTTAAGTATTAGAACTTTTATGCGAAGTTTAAGATTTTTTGACTTGAGCATAAAAAGAAAAAATTAAAAAAAACAGTTTAACAATCGTTGCTTTGTTTGGACCACTGTTCCTTTGATTGAACCAGTCAGTTGCTATCATTGGACTTAGGATATTTTCTCTACTGGTCCATTCAAGGGATTCATGGAAATTTAAACAAATATAATACATAATAATAATATATGTTTTTATTCTTTATTAACTCTTTTTACTATTGGCGACTTAAGTATAATCAATCAGTCTTTAATTCTGAATATCCTAAAGGTTATGAGATTTTAACAAAAACACAATCTTCTTTACTCAAAGCTCTTAGAAAAAGTTTACTTATTTATCTTATAATTATATAAACTTAAATTCTTTATTTACTTCTCTTTATTAATTATTGGAAATTTTAGTAACATCAATCAGTCTTTGATTCAGAGTATTCCTAAGATTATGCAACATAACAAAAATACAATATTCTTAATTCAAAACTCTCAGAAAGAGTACCGGTTCCTTAACCTCAAAAATCAACAAAAAAAACTTAACTCGAAACAAATGACTTATTTATGTAAACTTAAATTCTTTTTTAACTTCTCTTTTTTGAGTAAAAATTGGCAACTTTAGTAACATCAATCAGTCTTTAACTCAGAGTATTCCTAAGATAATCAAACATAACAAAAACACAATTCTCTTAATTCGAAACTCAGAAAAAATACAAGTTTCGTAACTCCTAAAAATCAACAACATTTTTCTAACTCAAAATAACGACTTATTTATGTAACTCAAGAGGTTTTTCTTAATATTAAACTAGCAAATATGTAAAATAAAGAAGGTATTAACGTAATTTTTCGTTTTTGAAATCAATCAGCGACATGAAGGACAAAAATATTTCTTTACCCCTTTTTTTACACAGGCACACTCTTCATGTACCCAACATTTACATGCTAAACATTGTATCATGTCTTCTATTGAGCACAGCAAACAAATCTTACAAAACCACTGCTCCACTTCATCTTCATGGACCTTGTTAAAAGTTTTCTTTACTTTTTTAGGCTGTGGTTGTGATTTCGTTTTGTTTTTTTTAGTTTTCGCTGTCTCTAAATCCCTTTTGTACGGAGATGATGTTAACTCCAAAGCACGTTGGGGTTTACGGCTTCTACTTCTCAGCTCTTCAATAACCTTTCTTGCTCCAGGAGATATACTAGCAATGTGGAATTCAGAGCTAGTGGTTGGAGTTGCCTCCTTGCTCGGTCCTGGTTCTCCCAACTGACTAGTGGGCACAATATTAGTCATTGCTGAATCAGAAGGAACAAGAGACCGGCGTACGTCATTATTTTGATGTTCAGAGCTACTACTCATATCTAGGTGGTTTGGACTTATTTGAGAAGATGAAGTTGCAGTTTGTTGGGGATGTCGACGTCTTACTTGTCTTAATGTTTGAACACCTGTTTTGGCACTTGGAGATTCATGTGTTTGAGTCACATCCACAACTGTTCTCGGAACTTGCTCATTTAGCTCATAATCGGTATGCACCGCCGAATCAACAGGAATGTGCGATGAAGCTAACTCCAAAGTACGTTGAGACTGAGATTCAATGCCAGTGTGTAGAACAGGTTCATTTTGAATATCTATGGAACTGATGCATGGTTGGACGCTAGGACCAGCTGGTTGCGGTGCTGTAACAGTGTTTGAAGTGCCTGATGTCAAAGATAAAGGATCGACATCCATATTTTCGCTGTCATTTTGTGGGTCATCATCCTCTGCTAGTGTTATAAACTCATAGTCTTGAAATATGTCTTTATTGAATGGCCAAATACCACTTTTTTTAAATCCACTAGAAGCGGTTCCCACAGACGCTGCTCTCGCATATGCTTTACCGAAAAGCATTGAAATCTGAAATGCTGTAACGCATCGCCCTGGATTACAGCGCAGCCACTTTTCGGTTTCATCTATGAAATAGCAGCTCAAAGGTCTAAAAAATGAAGTATCCAGTGGCTGTAGTTTATTCGAAGTGTGAGCTGGAAGTGACAACAGCACAACATTGTGCTTTTTTGCATAATTAATAGCGTCCAAATTTTTTGTGTGACTCGTATGTCCGTCGAGAATTAAGAGAACCTTCTTTTCAGGTGTTGGTTTGACACTTTCAACAAAATGTTGCATCCAAACGAAGAATATTTCTTTATTTATGTACCCACTTTCGGGATTGAATGCGAAAATTGCGCCAGGTGGCGCACCATCTTTAAATTCATCCTTGGCTCGTTTACGTTTGAAAATTATAAGCGGCGGGATAAAATATCCTGCGGCGCTTGCACAACAAACAGCTGTTGTAGTGGTGCCACGTTCTCCGCTAGTTATGGCCCCTACTTGGTGCTTACCTTTCTGCGCCAGGATTTTTCTTGGCTTTCTTTGAACAGTTGTGAGGCCTGTCTCATCGACATTAAAAATGTATCTCGGATCATTGATGCCATTCTCGTTCATAACCTTTTCTAACTTCTCAAAGAAATCTTTCACTGCTGACTTGTTAAAAGCCGTAGCTCTGTTAAAAGAAGTTGCCCTAGGTTGTCTTAGACTTAATTCAGGGTGCCGTTTCAAAAACCCGTAGTACCACTTTTTTCCCGCCATTTCCTTTTCTTTGTTAAATCTGTGCTTTAATCCTTTTTGCTCAGCTATTTTGTAAGCTAAACTTCTAACATCTTTTGGTGTGATTCCGTATAAACAGCGTTCCAATTCCAAAATATGATTGACAAATTTTTCTTCCAATTCAGGAGTAAGATCACCAGTAGAACCGACTATTTGCTTTTCCTCTTTCGCTTTTACATTTTTATCGTCAAATCTTCGCTTTAGTGTTGCCTTTGGTACTCCATATATCCTGCTTGCTTCATTTAGGCCAACTTCTTGTTTACGTAAAGCTTGTAATGCCAATATCATGCTTTCTTCATTCCACGCATAATATTTGCCACGTTTAGCCATGCTAAAACAAAAAACATGCAGTTAAAAATCGATTTTAGAAGTTGCTATGATTGGACCGGTCCAATCAAAAATCCTCGCAGTGGTCCATTGATGGCAATTCGCTGTTATAGCACAAAAAGATTTATAAAAAAAAAACTATTACTTATTGAAGCACATAATATACAAAACTACTTGTACAAAAGAACAGAGCATGCAACTGATAAAAAACCACATTAAAAACTATAACAAAACTGTACTTACATGGTAAAGTATGCCGCGAGATTTTTACATCGAGAAGGCGCGAAACTCGGCGACGCGCGTCCTTCCCCAACGAAGCTTACGGCAGCACTGCCGGGAGCGGGGGTGGGAACTGGTTCAAATACGCAGCGTTGCGTCGCCACGGTTGATTTTTAAATCCATCCGTTTTCGAGAAACCAAAGCGGTCCAAACAAAGAGCCGGTCCAATGATCGCAACCTTACCCTATATCGAGCCTCGACCGTAAACCTACCGGCAACCGAAAAATACTCCCGTAGGTATAATCTGCGACACGTCGAGATGGCAATCGGGGTATGAAGAGGGGGGACGCCCCACACACCCGCACGTCACCCGCGCTCGCCAGCACCGGGTTAGCGCGGGGGCTGTGCGGACGTGCGGGGCGTTCCCTCCCCGATTGCCACCTCAACCTGTCGCGTACTATAGGTTCATAAACTAGTAAAGTACTTGCCTGCTTTGTTAAGTTATAATAAATCGAAAAATAATTATGCTTACTTTTATTATTGTAGAAATAAATTAGATACCAAGCAAAGGAAAATATAGGTAGGTACTTGATTTTGATCAGCGGGAAGTAAGTACCTTATAGGTTTTCTTGACAGACACGACAGACAGACAGAGAGACAGAGTTCCTTTTTTCCTTTTGAGGTACGGAACCCTAAAAATACCTCTGTTTAATATTTAAAACAAAAGAGAATTTTAACTCCAAGTATGGAATAAACAGCAAAATTGATGTAAGAAGCAGGCGTTACTTTGCGGAAGTCCATGATATTATCCAATGAACCGAAAGCTTAATTTGCTATAATCCGCTGAAACAGGTCGAATGTGTATGATGCAACAAGCAGCATGCGAAATGCACCGCCCGCCCTCCCACTGCTAACCATGCAGGGAAAAGCAGCCACTAGGCAGCGGCGTGCAGGTCATAGAGGCATAAATGCACTGCTTACCCCAGTTGTAATAGCTCAATGCAAATTTTTCATTATGACCTGCGAGTAAACAGGTTCCTACCTAACTAATGCATACCCTGACTTCAAACCCTGTGCACGCCACTGCCACTAGGCAAGCAATACGCACTACCACCACGCAGCACCACACAAAACCGAAAACACACTCGACGCACGTTTCGCTCCAACACCGGAGCATACCCAGGAGATGTAGACCTTACAATGCGCATGTGCATTGTAAGGTCTACAGTCTATTTCAGCGGATTTTGGTTCATTGTATAGCAAAATTGATCTAAAATATTGAAACAGATAATTATATATGTAAATATAAACTCTTCAAAAATAGAATATGGACAGAAATTTCAACAAAAATGACGGCAACTCAAAAGAGCGCTCGAACGCCACGGGTTCGAAATTGGAAGCCATAAAGGCGCGAAGCGACCGGAAGTCGGACGAGGCTCCATCAGATCCGTATCACAGATGCCACGGATTCATTTCCGCTACACTTGCATTTGAATTTAGAATACCATTCGTTCAGAAATAGGTCAGATAAGATAAGGAAAACTACACATTACTTTCAATTAACTAAATATTTTTATGTCCAATAGGAATATTTAATCTCCTCTTTTCTGGTTTGATCACAATGAAGTTTATTAGAACTAGCTTTAAATTTATGTAGTCCACGCGAGCAAAGTCACATGCCTGAGACTTCGTTCGCGTGGACACAAATTTCAAACCCTTTTAGCGGTTGAATTTTCAAAAATCCTTTCTTAGCGGATGCCTACGTCATAATAGCTATCCGCATGCCTTTCAGCCTTTTTTTTTTTTTTTTTTTTTTTTTTTTTTAAATAGATATAGCGAGCAAGCGAGCAGGCGGGTCACCTGATGTTAAGTGATTACCGCCGCCCATGAACATTTGCAGCACCAGAGGAGCCGCCGATGCGTTGCCGGCCTTTTAGGAATTTGTTGGTCCGCCCCTTGAATAACCCCATGTTATAATCTAGTGGGAACACCGCCGATGGGAGTTGGTTCCACAGTTTGCACGTGCGTGGAAAGAAGGATCTGGCGCAGCGGACGGTCGAAGTGCACCAGACACCCAGATGGTGAGGGTGAAATTCCTTACGGTGGCGCGCGGTGCGGTTGTAGAAAAAAGAGGGTGGAATGAGGTCAAAAAGCTCTTCAGAGCACTCCCCATTATACAGGCGATAGAACACGCATAGAGAGCTAACGTCTCTGCGGTGCTCCAGGCTTTCCAACGAGGCGGTTAGTTTGGGATCGTCCACAAGTCGAACAGCCCGCCTTTGGATCCGATCAAATGGAAGGAGTTGGTACTGGGGTGCTCCAGCCCAAAGGTGGGAGCAGTACTCCATGTGAGGGCGGACTTGCGCCTTATAGAGTAGGAGCCTATGCTCGGGCGCGAAGTACCGCTTTGCTCTGTTGAGCACCCCAAGCTTTTTGGAGGCTAATTTGGCCTTGCTTTCCAAATGATCGCGGAATTGAACCTCGCTCGAAATGTGGACTCCAAGGATCCCAATGCTGTTGGAAGGTGTGAGGGGAGTGCTCTGAAAGAGAAGAGGCAGTGTAAAAGGGGACTTCTTGGCGGAAAACGAGCCTGATCCGTCCAGTAGGTAGTTCGAGCTGTGCGTTAATAGATCAGTCAGTCAGTCAGCTTTTCCCTTTATATATTTAGAAGTAGATGAGTATGATGTTGGAAACATCTCTACTTACATAAGTATACTATATTTCTGAAGGTTTGGAATACAACTATTTTAACCAATTTATTGCCGTACAAAGACAGTTCACCTTGGTACACCGACACCCCTATAATAAAAGCAATGCATTACGAAATAGAGCAAAGTGTGAGCACATAAATATCGAGGTGCAAACGTGAGCGTCGTGGAACGGTTTCGTTGCGGGATATATTTCAATGATACGCATCTTCCTCGGAGTCTGGAGTGGCGGGGAATTTCAAGCAATGAAATTAAGTTTTTTTTTTCAACACTATCCGCTTTACAGGATCATTCCTAATACGCTAGTGTAACACCTACTTCTTAAAAAAATCTTATATCTAATGTAACATAAAAAACATACCTAATGAACCTTACCTAATTTTTTTTTTTTTTCATTATTATTATTAGTAGTATTAGGTCGAAGAACCGATATACCTACGTTAGAGTTAGGGTGACCCTGCAATGGAAAACGTAGTGATGGAAAGCCACTATACAGGGTGTAAGCAGAACGCTAGCAAAAACGAAGACAGGTGATAGTACTGATAATTAGTATAATATCAGTAGGTATACCATAAAAAGACACGAAAAAAAATTCCTATGATTCGTAAAAGTTCACGATATATATCTAAATATATATATATATATATATATATATATATATATATATATAAAACGAAAAGGTGACTTACTGACTACGACTGATCTATCAACGCACAGCTCAAACTTCTGGACGGATCGGGCTGAAATTTGGCATTCAGGTAGCTATTATAACGTAGACATCCGCTAAGAAAGGATTTTTGAAAATTCAACCCCTAAGGGGGTGAAATAGGGGTTTGAAATTTGTGTAGTCCACGCGAACGAAGTCGCGGGCATAAGCTAGTATATATATATAAAACCAAAAGGTGACTGACTGACTACGACTGATCTATCAACGCACAGTTCAATCTACTGGACGGATCGGGCTGAAATTTGGCATGCAGATTGCTATTATGACGTAGAGATCCGCTAAGAATGGATTTTTAAAAATTCAACTCCTAAGGGGGTAAAATACGGGTTTGAAAATTGTGTACCAGTCCACGCAGATGAAGATATGGGAATAAGCTGGTAATTAATAAATTCATCGAACTAATCAATAAACCGACCACAAATAGTCGCATAAAAAGCCCACTTTGTATTCGAATGTCATTTGTTTTCAATTTATTATGAGCAAAACAACCCGCCTCGTTAGCACTGTGCCTGTAATTTGATTACTGAAAAACACTGCGGGCAAATTAACCACAGTTACTGCATGGTTACTGCAAAGTGCAAATATTTTTATCATATCTAACAGAAAAAATATCCCACCAAAAACATTTCATGTAAATTTAGTTGCCAAGAATCGCAAGTTCATAATACCTTCTTTGGTTAAAAATTATGAGATCTCTAGACTCTATTAGAGCCCAGCCCCTAGCTGAGCTTCGATTTGATTTTAGCGACAGACTTTACAGATATGCTTGCTTCCCCCATACGAAGGGGCGGAGGGGGAAAATTTCCGATTTCTTAATTTTCTCGTTGTTTATATACAATTCCTAGACTAGATACCAAATTTCAGCCTTCTAGTACCTACTTCTGGAAGTAGGTATACCCTAGGATTTTTGACTAGTTGTTTTGAATGTCAATAAATCTGAAACTATAAATGCTAGGCAGTTCATACTTGGTATGTTTGATAAGTCTGCTAATGACATCTTATCCTGAAAAATGTTAGCATTCAATGGCTAGAATTGATACCTCGACTTTTCTAGACTATTTTCTACGAATACAAGTCTCACTGTCATTGTGACAGAAGAGGAAATTTAATACAGCGTCTGTCCATCCGAGGCGGGTGCCTCAGTTAAAACGAAATATTGGAAATAATAATTGAATTCCACTTCTTTGACTTATTGCACGCTTTGTTACCGAGATGTACTAAGAGCTAGTAGTCAATTTTGAAGAGGTGCTTTATAAAACTTGAAAGATTTGTAGAGCCTCAATAGTTCAGCGGTCGATCGAGCGAAGCAGCTCAACTAGTCGATTAGTCGACAGTGACCGTTTATGTAAGTTGACATGTGTATGCGCACGAAGTTGAGGCGACTGCGTGCGTATAGGCGCGGCGACTTCCATATAAATTACAGATTCTAACGGTCGCCGTTGAGTCGCGTCGATTGAGTTTTAAAAGTAATTTAAAAAAAAAGTTGGTATGGTGTTTTTTTTTGCGTTGACTGATTGTTGCAGTTAAGACCTGGTATATTGGTCTGTGGCCACAATTTTTGAATTTTCGGTATAAAGCTAACAAAGTATTCGTCATTTGCTATTTTAACTATATCTCATACATGGCATGTCATGGAATAAGTCAGCTATACAAATTTAAAATAAGCAAGAGACGCCAATTAAATTTTATAACATAACCTCAGAATACAGTTTACTCGTCTTTTGTTGATGCATTTCCCAGCGATAAAAAACGTGAATTAAGTCTACGGCACCTTTTTAGAAGCATCTCCGTAAAATTGCCTACGAGCTCTCGTGTTATACCTACTGGCAGTCCGCTCAGAATTCATTTTTGAGTTAAATCGAGCGTGCCCTTTATTTGCAACGTAGGTAATTGGTAATATCGCTGTCGAGTCCTTTTCAGAGTAATTCTGCGGATTTCTAAATACTGAACTCCATTGATAGGTACCTACTGGAGTGATTGTGATGTCAATTCAGTAGAAGTGTGTGAATGTGGCTCAATTTTGTGCATCCACAGTTTCTGTGCATACACCCTACAGTCCACACAATGTGGGTGTGGATTCCATTGTGTGGACTGTAGGGTGCATTGCATAAAATATATAAAACAATAGGAGTAGAGGGGATTCCAACATGTCAATCCAACCCATTTTTAAGGTTCGTTACACGAAAGATGCTAGCAGAACCCTATTACTAAGCCTCCGCTGTCCGTTCGTCCGTTCTGTCTGCCTGTCTGTCAGCGGGCTGTATCTCGTGAATTATGTTAAAAATAAATAAAAATCATGATTTTTAGGGTTCCGTACCTCAAAAGGAAAAACGGAACCCTTATAGGATCACTTTGTTGTCTGTCTGTCTGTCTGTCAAGAAACCTACAGGGTACTTCCCGTTGACCTAGAATCATGAAATTTGGCAGGTAGGTAGATATTATAGCTGACCTTTGGGGAAAAATCAGAAAACCGTGAATTTAGGGTTAGATCACACAAAAAAAATTAAATTGTGCTCATGAACTAATAATTAGTATTTTCAACTTTCGAAGTGAGTGACTATATCAAGTGTGATATCATATGAAAGGTCTTCACCTGTACATTCTAAAACAGATTTTTATTTATTTTTATGCATCATAGTTTTTGAATTATCGTTCAAAATGTCGAAAAAATACGACTGTAGTACGAAACCCTCATTGCGCGAGCCTGACTCGCACTTGGCCGGTTTTTTTTTAATTATACTGCTTAATAATGAATTCTAGCCACATAAACTACCACTATACAAATAATCACATCATTTTATGACTACAGTCCAAAACCCTACTGCAAAATTATACTAGATATCTAGAAGTTCAGGATTAATTTACACAAGTGTCCCTGGGAAATGCAGTAACTTCCTAATTGGTAAAGTTCTGATACTAGTGGTTTAGATCAGCCCTAACTAGAAGTCTAGAACTCCAACAATCGGTTCTATCGATATAATGATGAAGTCTATTCTCCTAATATAATACCACTTCTCGGCTTAATTTACAATCCGGTCTCCTTTTCAAGGAAGAGTAAATAGCTAGTGGGAATAGTTCTTTAGGATTATTAATTAAAATCCATACTCATATTATAAATGTGACAGTGTGTCTGTCTGTCTGCTAGCCTTTCACGGCCTAACTGTTTAACCGATTTTGACGAAATTTGGTACAGAGATAGTATACATCCCGGGAAAGGACATAGGCTACTTTTTATCCCGGAAAATCAAAGAGTTCCTACGGGATTTTCAAATTCATAAATCCACGCGAATGAAGTCGCGGGCATCATCTAGTGGATTATAAACTACAGATTAGTTACATAATCCATACTCATATTTTAAAAAACCGGTTAAGTGCGAGTCAGTTTCGCGCACCGAGGGTTCCGTATTTTAGTCGTATTTTTTCGACATTTTGCATGATAAATCAAAAACTATTATGTATAAAAATAAATAAAAATCTGTTTTAGGATGTACAAGTAAAGCCCTTCCATATGATACCCCACTTGGTATAGTTATCTAAATTCACGGTTTCGGATTTATTCCTTTAGGTACTTGTGCTATAAAACCTACCTACCTACCTACCTACCAAATTTCATGATTCTAGGTCAACGGGAAGTACCCTATAGGTTTTCTTGACAGATACGACGGACAGACGGACAAATGGACAGACAGACAGACAGACAACAAAGTAATCCTATAAGGGTTCCTTTTTCCTTTTGAGGTACGGAACCCTAAAAACCGGTCAAGTGCGAGTCGGACTCGCACAAAAAGGGTTCCGTACCATCGTATACAAGGTATACCTAAAATCAAGATTTAAAACACAGATACATAGGCACCGATTCCGTTGTCTTTCTCTAAACTAAATTAAGAGTATCTGCATCCTTTTCTTTTTAACAGAACATGAACTTTACATTTAATAAAGACTCTAAATTTTAGTGCACGCTACAAATTTAAACAGTAGGCTCGCGACTGTGCGCTAAAATCACGGGTTTTACCATCTACTAAAAATAAAATTTAAAACTGTCAAACTGCGTCTGTCCTTTTCATATTACATTAGTTAGAAGAGTATGCGAATACTCTAAAATTAGATTGTGCTCAGAATCATTACTTACTCAAAATCATTTTCTGCGATCCGTTTTCAATCCTGCAGGCAATCAATGACAAACTTCGAATGTCGATTCACAAAAGCAGATTTTCGAGGGCCAAACGAAACGCCAATCCACATCCTTTTATTTCTAACACGGACATTGAATTCGTTCTAGGCTGAAACCTAGCCCGAATTGGATCGCCTAGGCTTCGACGCCTATCAGCCTTTATCTGGCTTTTGTACGAAAATTCTAAAAATGCTTTATTTAGTCAGTACCACGGAAAAATATACCAAAAGCAATCTGCCACACCTCTTCTAAGTTAGCCCGCTTCCATCTTAGACTGCATCATCACTTACCACCGGCCGAGATCGCTGTCAAGGGCTAACTTGTATTGGAATAAATAAAAAAACCGGCCAAGTGCGAGTCAGGCTCGCGCAATGAGGGTTCCATACTACAGTCGTATTTTTTCGACATTTTGCACGATAATTCAAAAACTATGATGTATAAAAATAAATAAAAATCTGTTTTAGAATGTACAGGTGAAGACCTTTCATATGATACCCCACTTGATATAGTCACTCACTTCGAAAGTTCAAAATACTAATTATTAATTCATGACCACAATTTAACTTTTTTTGTGTGAACTAACCCTAAATTCGTGTTTTTCAGATTTTTTCCCAAATCTCAGCTATAAGATCTACCTACCAGCAAAATTTCATAATTCTAGGTCAACGGGAAGTACCCTGTAGGTTTCTTGACAGACAGACAGACAGACAGACAGACAGACGACAAAGTGATCCTATAAGGGTTCCGTTTTTCCTTTTGAGGTACGGAACGCTAAAAAACATCTATTTAAATACAACTTACTTAACTAACTTAAAGTTAAGTTAATTGGTACCAAATGCGATATAGGATTATCTCGCCTAAGCCGACAAGTGCCGTAGTTCGCGACAGGTCGACATGGCAATCGGGGTATGAGGCTGGTAAAAAGTACTTATCTTGCACGCGTGTGCAGAACCCTTAGTGTGCGAGTCCGATTTACACTTGACAGGTTTTTTTAAAACTCTCAAACAGAAATGGTGTTAGCACTCAAAGGATTGCTCTAAGCAAATACGTACTAATGGCACGTAACATGAATAATATTGTCGCCTGTCAGCTCACGTAGCATTGGAAACCACCGGCGCAGCCGCTATAGCTAGGGGTGTGAACTGATTATATCGATAAATGGGAAATCTTTTGATCCTTAAGCTTCCGTACCCAAAGGGTGCCAACGGGACCCTATTACTAAGCCTTCGCTGTCCGCCCGTCTGTCCGTCAGCGGGCGAATTCCAAAATGTCCACCATGCAAAAAGTACATTTCGCGATGGCACTTTATCGGTTTTTTAAACTCTCGTAACAAACTCGTAACAAAATTAGATTACAACATGGGGTTATTCAAGGGGCAGACCAACAAATTTCTGAAAGGCTGGCATCGCATTTGTGGTTTCTCTAGTACTGCAAATGTTCATGGGCGGCAATAATCGATTAACATCAGGTGACTCGCCTGCTCGTTTGCTCGCTATCTCTATTTAAAAAAAAAAGATACTGCCCGCGATTTTGTCAGCGTGGATTCAAGTTTTCTAAAAACTCCACATTAAAACGCTTTATTAGAGGACATAATTATAATAGAGTGTTTAACAAAGGTGTCAAACAATGAAAACTAGATGATGCCCGCGACTTTGTCCGCGTGGATTAAAGTTTTTAATAATCCCGTGGGAACTCTTTGATTTTCCGGAGTAAAAATGTCCATCCCCGGGATGTCAGCTACCTCTGTACCAAAATTCATCAAAATCGGTTTTTAACGGTTGAGCTGTGAAAAGCTAGCAGACAGACAATACACACTTTCGCATTCATAATATTAGTATGGATGATGTGAAGTACTGGAAATTGCATAAAAAGCTTCTGTACATTAAAGTCATTTTGCCCCGTACATATTAAGAGTGGTTAACGACCACCAAGTTTAAACGAGGCAGTAAACTCTCATTTAATTTCCCTTGAGCTGACACACTGTTTATGACATCGTAAAATATCACACGTAGGTAATAGTTTACTTTCATAAAATTATTATGAAAGGTGCCATGGATTACAACATTGGTGATCTGAATATATAAAAGGAAAAGGTGACTGACTGACTGATCTATCAACGCACAGCTCAAGCTACTGGACGGATCGGGCTGAAATTTCGTATGCAGATATGCACTTTTGTCATCCGTCAACGTATTATCCACCTTTTTTACACGCATATCCTCTTCCACGCAATCCATCCATCTTTTCTTTAGTCGTCCTGTCCTCTTTGTTCCTTCCACATGCATATTTAACATTTCTCCTAGTGACATGGCTTTTTCCCCTCTGCATTATATGCCCATACCATGCCAGCCCATCATCAGCCCCTCATCTTTTCCACCAATGGCGCTACTTTTAAACCTCCACTTATACAGCGTTTTAGTATACGCAAAACCTGAAAATAGTTTATTCAGAATCAGTAACAGCATCGATTGCAATTATTTTTACTACGGGTTATATTTTGTCCAAAAAAACTTTTAAATCCTGCAAGTTTGAACATCTAGTTGAATGACCGCATGCATCAGCTGATATCAGCTGCACGAGCGGGAGCGCGCACGGTTGACGCCAGCCGTCCCGTTCGCTCACAGCCGCTCGCTTGGGGTGACCACGTTTTTCGAGGACAATGATTCCACACAACAAGCTTATAACTTCGTAAATTTTTATTAAATACTAGCTGATGCCCGCGACTTCGTACGCGTGGATTTATGTTTTTAAAAATCCTGTGGGAACTCTTAAATTTTCCGGGATAAAAAGTAGCCTATGTCACTTTCCAGGGCATAATTATAATAGAGTGTTTAACAAAGGTGTCAAACAATGAAAACTAGATGATACCCCGCGACTTTGTCCGCGTGGATTTAAGTTTTTAAAAATCCCGTGGGAACTCTTTAATTTTCCGGAGTAAAAATGTCCTTCCCCGGGATGTAAGCTACCTCTGTACCAAATTTCATCAAAATCGGTTGAACGGTTGAGCCGTGAATAGCTAGCAGACAGACAGACAGACACACTTTCGCATTTATAATATTAGTATGGATGTAATTTTTATGTAACAACTAACAATATTCGACACTTGTTTCGGTTTTTGCGTTAACTAAAACTAACGTTATAATATATTCATTCCTTCCATCCTTGTCACACCTCACATCCATCTCAACATTCGCTCGCAAGGACAATATTTTTACAAAATATCGAAACTATTCCACATCCCTAGCTATACTTACAGCGCAAGACGGCAAGCCACAGATGTTCAGAATAAATTGTCCACAAAGCATATTTAATAATAAACAAATAGTTTTTATTTCGCTCAACGGTTGAGCCTTGCCGTTCAGCGAGGTAATAGCGCCAGTGTTTTGGGCACAATGCCCATAAATGACCATTTGGACGGCGTATATTTATTGTAAAATATATAATTTTTTTTTAGTGATAAGTTTTTCTGTATGTATATACTATATATATAGTTTTTTTTTGTTGTATTGACCTGTAAATTTATAATTAAATATGTTTTATTTTGTTTAATAGTTTTTAAACTCGAGAAATGAAAAACACATTTAAAAAATATTACGTAGCTCTTATATTTCGCAAAGTAGGTATAATTTAGCAGATAAAAAACAATTTTCTCATTTGTTTTTCTAGAAAATAAAATTAGAGATTATATTATTTTTGTAAAAACATTAGAACAAAAAACTGGTAAAGTGCGTGTCAGTATAACATAAGGTATGGTTCCGTAGCCATGCTTATACTTCAAATCACTGAAACCTTTTTTTTATTCCGATAAAATTTAGCCCTTTAGCTCATGAGACGTATATAACATCTGCCCCCAAAAACGACACTTCGTGATGAACACGGCCACTCTGCCAAGAGTGCTGCGACGAAGAAGAAGAAGAATATTACATCAGTCAGCATATTCGGTTTAAGCAATTTGTGGATGCTACGTAAAATACTGGCTATATCTCCAAGTTGTACAGCCAGGTTGATTCTCCTATTAATATTTAACTAGGTGCTTTCTGGAAGAATATCCTCAACTCGTTCCTCATAGCGCTGTGAGCATCGCGTTGTCTGTCTTTGTGTCAATATAAGAGTTAGAAATGTTACTCAAACACTGTCGCAGACGAGCGTTTATAACGCCAACTGATGGATTTATTTTAAATATTTTATTCTTAAGAGAGTTAGTGCAAGGGTAGGTAGGTACCTCTAAATTGTGCCTAGGCAAGCAATAGGTATAACTTTATTAGATACTAGATGATGCCCGCGGCTTCGCCTACGTGGATTGAGGTTTTTTTAAATGCCGTGGGGACTATTCTGATTTTTTGGGATATAAAAGTTAGCCCTTGACTGCAATCTCACCTGGTGGTAACTTGGTAAGTGATGATCAGTTGAAGATAGCAGGCTAACCTAGAAGGGTATGGCAGTGTTTATTAATCCCATGCTCCTTTGGTTTCTAAGCGGCATCGTACCGGAATGCTAAATCGCTTGGCCGTTAGGGTGGTAACTCGCTACGGCTGACAAAAGCCTCCCACCAGACAAAAGACGGTCTTGCGCCGCCGCCGCCTAAATCCAGCGGTTCCATGCGACTCGTCTGATTTCACCTATTTCTATAGAACAGGAAAATAAATGCTGTAAAAACGCTCGTCTGCGCCTACCAAGTGAAACGCCCATGTCTCAGTAAGTGTAGTATAAAAAATTCATAAGGCGAAATATGGAAAAATCTTGTTGGGCGCGTTTGAAACGAATGCAAAATTCAAGGCTCTAAGTTATTTATACGCCACTGGGATCCGGGTGGAATTAGATTTTACGAACATTTGGACCTAAAGGCTTATACACTAATGGATCTTACTCGCCTACTCGTATGATCTGGTTTTAGCGGCTCAGTGGATTAGCCTGCAATGTTTTACTGGGGCAAAAGTAAGCCACTTATGTTACGGAAAAGAAAAATACTTTTTACGAACGCTTTTCTATGCCTGCGTGTATTTTTGTGATGTATTTCAATGAAAATTTTCCTAGTTTGAACTACTTTGAACCTAGTTGCCTGGTAGAGATCGCTTCACAGCGATAAGGTCGCTAATTGTATGTTCTTCTTTTATATGTTACTTTTTTGTGTCTTTTCTTTTTGGTGTACAAAATAAAGAATATTAAACTAAACTAAAAATTTGCCAAGCTAAAAACATAAGTTTTATCTGGGTAACCCTTTTTCATTTTTTTATTACACTAGCTGACCGAGCGAACTTCGTACCGCCTAACAGTCGATTCTAATTTTTTGAATTTTTCTCTCCGTAAAAACCATCCTCGTACTTCAAGAAATAGTATAAAAAAAGAATTAGCGAAATGGGTTCAGCTGTTCTGGAGATTTGCGATGAGCAACACATTTAGTGATTCATTTTTATATTATAGAATTAGGCATGTACGATTTCTACGCATATTTTAGTCAAAGTATAAAATGACGGCTGAACTCACGTGTTAAGCCGGAGTACCTATCTATGTCCGACTAGTTTCGAACCCAGCTAGGAGGCCGACACGACGTCTTAACCACTGGGATATCGCTGTTTATTTCTGCAACAGTAGACTATGCGGCAGGTAGATACCTGAAGACTTCGGCGGGGAGGGACAATGGACGCACAACAGACGGAAACGTTTAAGTGCGGAAACCAGCCCAGAGAGAAGAAAGAAAGAAGGGTACAATTACAAGGGTATTATAACAAATTCTCCTGCCTACTACATTTATAGAAATTACTGTGCTATTACAATACGAAATTACTTAAGGCTAAACATAAACAAATACAAACAAAATACACGATCCGAGAACACTATTTCCTAACTGCCTTTACATTCGTAAAATCAAAATGGAGTCGTGAAGAGAAACCTATTTTGGTCATATATTGAATTTGCACCGATACCGCAGCTTAGCTAAAATATTGCCAATCGATTTTCTACATTATTCTATCATCTATAAGGTATATTATTCGATGAGGTTATAAGGTAGACTTGGGCGAGGGAAATCTGTGTTTTAGTATTTCGAATATCTAAATGAACTCTTCAACGAACAAGAATTTAGGATAACGCGCATGGCTGGGTTTACGATAGGCTGAATGGTATGGTTACGATTGGAACAATTTTAGTATAATAATTCCTGTCTACCTTATAGTACCTACCTATTACCATTTTAGTCGTGTTTAATCATGGAATCAGGTTCTTATTGATATCCATAATCTTTTTCTTTCTGATGTAACCACAAATTTGACGACCTCCCTGGCGCAGTGGTGAGCGCTGTAGTCTTAATAGTGGGAGGTCCCGGGTTCGATTCCTGGCAGGGGTTTGGAATTTTATAATTTCTAAATTTCTGGTCTGGTCTGGTGGGAGGCTTCGGCCGTGGCTAGTTACCACCCTACCGGCAAAGCCGTGCCGCCAAGCGATTTAGCGTTGCCGTGTAGAAACCAAAGGGGTATGGGTTTAATAAAAACTGCCATACCCCTTCCAGGTTAGCCCGCTATCATCTTAGACTGCATCATCACTTACCAACAGGTGAGATTGCAGTCAAGGGCTAACTTGTATCTAAAAAAAAAAAACATAGTTTTTGGATTTTCACCTTTACTTGTGCTATGCTATATAGATATTGCTATCTGCCAAATTTCATGATTCTATGTCAATAGGAAGTATCCTAGTAGGTTTTGATTTCCTTGACCAGTCTTGACAGATAAAACAGACAGACTGAAGACAACGAAGCGATCGTTTAAGGGTTCCTTTCTTTATCTGGAGATACGGATCCCTAAAAAGATCATAGATAATTTTAACTTTCTGAGACATTAGAAATGAAAAAAAAAAAATATACACGCTATCATAGTTTCATTAATAAAGACATAAAGTATTATTTAGTGACCTATTTAAAATAATGTAGCGCACTTAGAAACCTCTTTACCTACTAGTTATTTGCTGGCTAATATTTGTTTGAATGCAATAGAAAAGGACGTCCGTCGTTCAACTTCAGTTCTACGCTAAGGGTGTTTATAGACGGACTACACCACAGCTGTAAAAATGTTGCCTGTGGCAGTGGTAATGTGTGAAAGGTCTAACAGGTGCCTGAAGTTGCGTTTTCGCAGTCGAAAATTACTTGTTGTTGCAATTGTATAAGGTTCCAGTAATATTTAAAAAGAAAATATAGTTCAGTGCTGGTTTGTACTTAGTCGAAATGACAAAATATGATTTTACGCTCAATCATCTTGACCGGAAAAACAAAAAGAAAGCTCAATTCCTGTGAATCGTTCGTAGCCTGTTACCCGCGACCTACTCTCCGTTGAACTCGATAGGCGACCTTTCCCAAAAACTCAGAGACTTTTATAGTTATTCATTTTAGTTCCTAGAATTGTAGTATTATTTTAGTAGGAAAATATAAGTAATAAAACTTCTTTTGTCTTATTGTCGCACCTAGCTAGCTTTCTGTCGCTATTAACTAACGCGACACATTTTCCGGGATTTAAGGTAGCCTACGTCACTCTCCTGGTTTCTAACTATACATATGCAAAAAATTACGTCAATCCGTTGCTCTGTTGCGACGTGATTCAAGGACAAACCAACAAACCAATAAACAAGCACACTTTCACATTAATTATAATAATGTGGGTACCTAACTACCTAGTGATTTTCTGGCACTCGTGTAGGTAGTTAAATACAGTGCTTGGCTGTTTTTTTTGGAGTTGGTGTAACTTGTAGTAGGTACGTTTGGAAGAACCCTAAGTGAAGAGTAGTTGCCCGATACAGCTTCCGCTCTGGTAAAGATTTTCTCGCTCCGTTCTTGCGCGATTGTATCGACTATCGACTATCGATATCGATATAAAATATATTAGTGACTGCTGACTGTATCAGCGAAGAAACCGTAAATTTTCTGTACCGTTATAAGTATGTATTGGTCGCTGAGTTTCATAAAAGTTCATTGCAAGCAAAACAGTTTTGTTGATTCATAGATTCGATATAATTATGGTCTTTACGATTTTTTAATAATTAATTACTGTCCTAAGAGCCAGCACGTGCCAGACCTTCCTTATTATATAAAAGCTGAAAGTTTGAAATGAAATGAAATGAAATGAAATGAGTTTATCTGCGTATTGTCCCCAACACAAACAAACATCCAAACAAACGTTTGTTTGGATGTTTGTTTGTATCATGGTGGCTTTGGGAGATAACAGGTAATAAAAGATGTAAAAATCTTACGTCAAAGTATGAAGTATAATTTTTATTTTTTATTTTTTGTTGACAAACAACAACAAGACAAACACACGACAAATGTTAACCTTTCTACTGAGAAGATTCAGCAAGAAACTCGGCGACCAATCTCTTTAAAAAAAGTCACATTACAATTCGAATAGCATAAAATATTATGTAGTTACCCCTTAGGTACTCGAACAACTTTGATGGCAGATGTTTTCATGCATAGTACATAAAGCAACAAGAAATTACAACAAACGCCATGGTATTGATAATATCACATTTCAATAACATAGTTTATGGGGATTGAACCATTAAATGGGCGTGTGGCCCGCGGGCCTACAATTGATCAAAGGAATATTTATGATTTAAATAGAGTAAAGGGGCCTGTCTGCATGTATTCTTAGACTCCATCCTTTTGGTAGCGGTCTAGAGTTCTGAGTACAAGGTTTTGAGCTTTTTTTTCTGATACAAGTTAGCCCTTGACTGCAATCTCACCTGGTGGTAAGTGACGATGGAGTCTAAGATGGAAGCGGGCTAACCCGGAAGGGATATTATGGCAGTTTTTGTTAAACCCCTGCCCCTTTGGTTTCTACACGGCATCGTACCGGAACGCTAAATCGCTTGGCTAGCCACGGCCGAGGCCTCCCACCAGAAGACTGTTCACTTCAGTTTAGCAACACGCTGAGCTGTCAGTTACTATGGTAAATAGTCTATGGTTCTCCTACGGATCACCTAATTTCTGATTCGATCACGTAGATAAATTCTAAGCATAGCTCTCTATATAGCTCGCTGAATGACTTTGAGCTTTCTTATGAACCCTTATTTAGCGACCATGTCTCGGATCAATAATAATCTATAAATTATGGCATCACTAGCAACATGGACTATTCGCAGACTTTTAGAAGCACGAGGAACAGTGCTTGAAGACTAAAGTCTGCGATGAGAAGACATCTCAAAGCTTCCCGAATACGGCCCACGGATTCGGCGGCTAGCCTCTTTCACATAATTGAATCTTATAGTCCGCGACAGCTTGAGATGGCAACCAGGGTACTGCTTTTAGTATATGTGGTAGATGCATCCGACTATTCGTAAGAACTTGTAAAAGTTTATACGAATAAAAAAGATTTTTATTTTTATTTATTTTATAAGTAGGTAGGTGGAGTTGATATTTAACCAGCACACGATTCTAAATTAAAATATTAAGCTGGTGTTTAAAAAGGCCAGCAAAAACTACCGAACTCATAACCGGAATAACAAAATAAAATGGATTACAGTTACGAGTATAACCGGGCAAAGTTGGGAACACGCTAACCAAGTTTACATTGTCATTTTAAAAAGTTACCTACATTTTAACACGGGCGAGTTCTACAAACTCATTAATATAACAAAGTTTGCGTCGCAAACAATTTTTAACTATTACTTTAGTTCACTTGACTCGCGGGTTAAATGGAACTTAAAAAAGCTGTACATAGTTTATATTTTTTAATATTGCAACACAGAAACGGTTTAGAGAGTTTATAAGGTTAACCTATTTTTCAATAATGCACTCTTGATGAATGTCGTAAATTCTTGAAGGCTATAAAATTGAAATTGTTTTGAACATTTGGAACTTTTATCGGAAAGATGGAGGTTTATAAGCTTATTATAAGACTTTATTATGCGGATGCCTACGTCATAATAGCTATCTGCATGCCCAGCTCGATCCGTCAAGTGGAGCTGTGCGTTGATGAATCAGTCAGTCAGTCAGTCAGCTCTTCATTTTATATATTTAGACTTATGCCTTACCACTTTTCATCAAGTACCTAGCTATTTCTATTTTACTGGATTTATTTCACGATCATCATCATCATCATCATCAACCAATAGACGTCCACAGCTGGACATAGGCCTCTTGTAGGGACTTCCACATGCCACGGTCTTGCGCCGCCTGGATCCAGCGGCTCCCTGATGGTTTCACGTAATTAATATTTAAGTAGGTCAAGTCCAGCATTTCGTCCCCGTTGATACTCTTTGATTTTCAGGATAAAGTAGCCTATGTCACAATCCAACGTCTTTAAATCTATCTATGTAAAAAAAAAAGATTCCGACGAATTGAGAACATCCTCCTTTTTTTGAAGTCGGTTAAAAATTACATCCATTCGCTGCTCCGTTGCGGGGGTGATTGAACAATCAAGCTAACAAACAAAAATACTTTCGCATTTATAATATTACTATTAGTAGGATGATTAACCAGATTTAACGAGAGAGAATCGAACCTCAACTTCAATTTTTCATTTAAGTTCTAATTAGTACATTTGCGACAGAGAGATCGAAATTGCATGTTGGATCAAATGACGCGAAGTTCCAACACCCGCCATAAAATAAAGTTATAAAAGAGAATTTATAACCTTCCACGAGGTAACCGATTTTTAATATTGCAACACTGTTGATGAGTTTTGTTTAACGATCTATTAAACTTTTAAATATTGGCAAAGTTCTTTCCCGATAGTATTCGATTAATAGTATGTTTTTTTTTCAACTTAAATGTTTAATAAAAACATGGTGACATTATAACGAGCATTTTTATAGCACTTTTAATGTTCTTAATTTGAAATTTAGCACACTTCATAGAAACCTGATATTTACTGCTATAGGTACGGTAGGTCATCAAAATTTTGAAACAAAATATTTCACTATTATATTTTTATTGAATACTATATTATGCCCGTGACTTCGTCCGCGTGGACTACGCAAATATCGAACCCCAATTTCACCCTCTTAGGGGTTGAATTTTCAAAAATCCTTTCTTAGCGGATGTCTACGTCATAATAGCTATCTGCAATAATCTGCATGCCTTTCAGTCCGATCCGTCCAGTAGTTTGAGCTGTGCGTTGATAGATCAGCCAGTCAGTCACCTTTCCGTTTTATATATTTAGATTAATTCATTATTTTTCAGGATTCCTCCTAAAAATGATATTAGAGTCGAAAAAAAACATTGATTTTCCTCCTTTATTCTAAACTAATTAATCGTGGTATGTACCCGTTTTATATAATACAATACGTCGTTTAACCACGAAATAAGCTTCAAATCATTAATGTTCATAACATTATAAGAAAAATATTAATTTTACTAAAACTATTTTAACTTTCTCGTATCTAAATAACTACTATTATTATATGTAAATAAGTGTAATTTCCATTAATCCAAGCTAGTTACACTCGACACTCGTAAGTTGTAACTAGAGATGGACCATTTCACAGGTAGCATGTGAAAATCACGTGAAAAATATTTTCATATTATGTAACACTGCTATTTTACCTCTTGGTAACTCTTAACTGAAATCTGTAGAGTGCACTTTGACTTTGCTCAGACTTAAAGCACTGTTAAAACGAGACAGATTTATGCCGTTTATATAACGCTGTCTCGTTTTAACAGTGTCTTAAGTCTAAGTAAAGTCAAAGTGCGCTCTATAGACTCTAAGGCCCGGTATCCACCTAAGCGGAGCGGAGAGGAGATGTGTACAGTAAACCAATACCGATTTTTAAAAAATGACGTGATAATTTTTTCACGTCATCTATTTTGAATCTGATTGGTCGATTGAACGCATCTCCTCTCCTCTCCGCTTAGCTGGATACCGGGCCTTAGCTGTTGTAACACGTGATGTGTGGCACAGAAATAAACGTTTTTCTTTCATTGTTCTTTCTTTCTTACCTAAAGTAGCTTGTGAATATTGCACGAAGCAAAACGAAGCAAAACTGACAAAGTCAGAAAATTATGACATTTCATTCCTATATTATTTAAATTTCTCAAGCGCACGGTCATCGATCGCTCCCTGTGTGTTAGAAAGTTAAAACATCTTATTCAATTAATGTAGAACACAGTTGTTTGCTACGAAAAATAATTATAATTTCACCAAATGAAAATGATTCAAAATTAGCAATCATACCTATCGCTAGTCGTAACCAACGGTAGCCGAAGCACTTCAAGACCCTAAGCTATAATTTGTGACTACAAATCACGCCTACACAGTTTATTATTAACCTCCCAACTATTGTAACGTCTCTATATCTGTAATTACATGGTGTCTATTAATAAAATTTTGACATGTTAATTTGAGGACGGTGGGCGTACAGCCACACAGCCTTCCTGTGTGACTATGATGAGATCGTGATCGGTACGCCATGTTATTATAATTTGCTATTTATTACCTAGAACCATAGAATCTTCACATATTAAGCTGTGATAGCCTAGTGGTTAGGACGTCCGCCTTCTTATCGGAGGTCGGGGGTTCGATCCCGGGCACGCACCTCTGACTTTTCGGAGCTATGTGCGTTTTTAATAATTAAATATCACTTGCTTTAACGGTGAAGGAATCCATCGTGAGGAAACCTGCATGCCTGAGAGTTCTCCATTATGTTCTCAAAGGTGTGTGAAGTCTACCAACCCGCACATGGCCAGCGTGGTAGACTATGGCCAAAACCCTTCCCACTATGCGAGGAGACCCGTGCTCTGTAGTGAGCCGGCGAGGGGTTGATCATGACGATGACCATAGAATCAGTACCCTTATTATAAATCCGAAAGTGTGTTAGTTTGTTGGTTTGTCCTTCAATCACGTCGCAACGGTGCAACGGATTGAGGTGGTTTTTTGCCGGAAAACCAAAGAGTTCGGGACCCACGGGATTTTAAAAAAAAATATTCCACGCGGACGAAGTCGCGGGCATCAGCTAGTACTAAGTAATACATAGTTTGTTATTGTTTTAGTATTTCATCATCATCATCATCATCAGCCAATGCATGTCCACTGTTGGACAAAGGTCTTCCCTAAAGAGCGCCACCACATCCGGGCCTCAGCCTTCCTCATCCAGCTACTTCCCGCCAGCCTCGTTATATCGTCGGTCCATCGTGCTGGAGAGCATCCCACACTACGCTTGCTTAAACGCGGTCTCCACTCAAGGACTTTCCGGCTCCAACGGCCATCGCCTCAACGACAGGCATGCCCACTGCCAATTCAGCTTGCTAATAGTTTGGGCTATGACGTCAGAGCTTGGTTCTCCTGCGGATCTCCTCATTTCGGATCTTATCCCTCACGGAAACTCCTAACTTGTATAAGTGCATTAAAATGCACTTAATATGTTCTCAAAGGTATTTGAAGTTTGCCAATCTACACTTAGCCAGCATGATAGAGTATAGCCTACACTCTAATAATTATAAAAAAGGCTTGTGTTCAGTAGTGAGCCGATAATGGGTTTCTGATACTGCCGTTGCCGAAATTCGTGCAAAGGAACACATTATCAGAATAATCTTTACCTTGTTATACAGGGTGTAACCAGAACGCTAGCAAAAACTTAGCGTTATTGTTATACTACCTAAACACAATCCAATACCAATGACCATTTGCCTCGTTTTGTACTTTCAATGATTTAGTACCTTTCAAACAAAATGTAGTTATAGCGAAACTCGGGTCAATGCCCCGCCTACGACGTGGTATTGACTCCGATTGGCCTACTTACGCAACGTTCGTTGACCTCTAGCGTCGGTCAGACGCTTTATTTGTACGTTATCGTGGACCTTTACAAAATATAGGAAATTTTTTTCGCGTTTTTTTTTGTGGTATCGTACCAGTACCTAATCATCAGTACCATACCCTGTCTTAATTTTTGGTAGCGTTCTGGTTACAACCTGTATTTTTAGTTGACCTTTGAAATCTGTTTATTCAGATTATTATAGTACTTAAGTAGGCACTTACCTAATAATAAATTTAACTAAATCTTCTCTCAGGATAATGTCTGGGTTCACAAAGAGCTCGCCCACGTACCTATTATTTAGTAATTCCATAAATATACCTACCTACTTATTCATGAACTTATTAATATTTTCATGAATAATATTGTAAATATTTCTTCAGTAAAGTAAAGTCTGTAAGTCTGTCTGTCTATTCAAAAATCAATAACTTACTTTCGAAACTCAGGTTCAATGATATTTTACTGTAAAGGTCACCGTATACGGGACACTGTTATTTTATTATTATTCATATACAAGTTAGCCCTTGACTGCAATCTCACCTGGTGGTAAGTGATGACGCAGTCTAAGATGGAAGCGGGCTAACCTGGAAGGGGTATGGCAGTTTTTATTAAGCCCATTCCCCTTTGGTCATCGAACGTGAACGATTGGCGGCACGGCTTTGCCGGTAGGGTGGGTAGGGGTAACTAGCCACGGCCGAAGCCTCCCACTAGACTTAGTGTACTGTACTGATATTCAAGACGGAGACGTTCAAGCGCGGAAACCAGCTCAGAGTGAAGAAAGAAAAAAGAAGACGGCCACCAAGAGAGCGGCGCTCTTCGGCGGCGGTACAATAGGACAATTAGTGCCTAAACTTCATTTTTTTTTAAACAAAATTATTTGCATGCATTTTCATAGCCAGTGATGACACACCTTAACCAGGTGTCATCGCAACTATAAATTTACAATCCATTAAAATTTTAATGTGATTAAAATATGTCCAACCATTTCAAGTACGGGCATGACATTGATTGTGACTCATTATCGTATAAGTAATTTATTGTCCATGAGTCATGACCCCACGATGGCGTACGTGGAAATGTTTAATTATTATCATGCGCTTTTTAATATAATCTTCAGTTTTATTTAACTTTGCGAAGCGATTCCATGTGAAATCTCTCTATTTTTTCCTTTACTCCGTAAAGATGCGTCGGACATAACTATAAAAAAAATCCAGCAAAGTGCGTGTCAAACGCGTTCACCAAGAATTCTATACAGGGTGTAACCAGAGCGCTAGCAAAAACTTAGAGTTATTGTTATACTACCTAAACACAATCCAATACCAGTAACCATTTGCCTCATTTTGTAGTTTTAGTGATTTAGTATTTTTCAAACCCGCAATGTATAGCGTGCAAAACTCGGATCAATGCCCCGCTTACGACGGGGCATCGACTCCGAGTGACCTACTAACGTAACATTCGTTGACCTCTGACATCAGTCAGATGTTTTATTTGCAATATATCGTACACTTTTACAGAATGATGAATGAATGAAAGAATTTACATAGCAAGTGACACGGAAGAAGCGGGCGCCGGACAGTGCTTGGAGGAGATGGTGCCCATTTAAAGATAATTTCCTGATTTAGTTTTAAGGATTCCATACCCGAAAGGTGCCAGTGCAGGGAGCTTATTACTAAGCCTTCGCTGTCCGTCCGTCTTTTTTTAACAACAAAATATAATAAGTATTTCAAAATGGCCGCTACTAAAAAAATCTTTTTTCTTGTACAATAGTACGGAACCTTTCATGTGCGAATAGAACGCACACTGGACCGGGGTTTTTACCATTTTGGTACGCATTAATAAAAGCTAACGGGTAACACTTTGACCCACCAGAAACCCAAACCGGGAGCTTTTATTGCGCTGTTTATACTGCGACTTGATTTACACTGTGACTGTTAATATACTGTTTAATACATAGCAAGTGACACGGAAGAGGCGGGCGCCGGACAGTGCTTGGAAGAGATGGTGCCTATTAAAAGATAATTTCTCATTCCGTGAGAGGGTTAGGCATAAAAAGAGCTAATTCTTACTGATTTAGTTTTAAGGATTCCGTACCCGAAACGTGCCAACAGGACCCTATTACTAAGCCTTTGCTGTCCATTTGTCCGCCCGTCTTTTATTTACTCTCTTCTAATTTAAGCCTGACGGCACTGATTCTGAGCACAACCTAATTTTAGAGTATTCGCATGTTCTTCTTACTAATGTAATATGAAAAGGACAGACACAGTTTGACAGTTTTAAATTTAATTTTTAGATGGTAACCCCCGTGATTTTAGCGCACAGTCGCGAGCCTACTGTTTAAATTTGTAGCGTGCACTAAAATTTAGAGTCTTTAAATGTAAAGTTCATGTTCTGTCCCTTTTTAGCATTGTTAAAAAGAAAAGGATGCAGATACTCTAAATTTAGTTTAGAGAAAGACGACGGAATTGGTGCCATTATTGTCTACTTAGGTCTTAGTGGAAAAATATTCGTCTCCGCTGTGAAGCTGGTGCAGGTCGCTAGTAATTGTTTAAAAATCATAGAACTTAAAAACTAAACTAATACGAACTGCCGATAAAATAAACACCAACATAAATCACTAGTATTAACACAGACACACAGATTACACGGACTCTATAATGGCGGCGGTATTTTATTGCCTTTGTCCCTATTCTGTGGTCAATTAAGCCATCATTCTCATATTTTCAAATTAAGCCCGACACTGTGCCGGTAAATCCTTGGATAATCGTGTATTTCGGACCGTATAGCTGATACAAAATTATCACGTTGCCTTTATAGACAATGCAGCTTAAAATATAGGTGAGAGCGGATCTAAAAAAGTCTTATATTTTTGTTTGAATAGATGACGCTCGCAACTCCATCCGTTTGAATTCAGGTTTAAAAATTCTGTGTGGATTTTTAATTAAAAAGTAGCCTACATTTATCATTCTCCAAGAGTCACGGTGCAATTCCGGTGATTTGAGTATTGGGTGCCATTCGGGCACTGCAGTGTCGGCTGCCGTTCCGGCAGAGACTATGCCGTTGCAAGGGACCACCCCTCCCGTCTTGTTTCTCTGGACCCAAGTCCGTTGCGTGGCGGTGCGGTGCCACAGAACGTCGTAACGCATCGTGTGACATGGTACAACGATTTCTATGTAGGCTGACGCAGCGGTATGCACCGCTCAGGCACCGTACCGCTAACATAACGCATCGTGTGGCTTGCTCTAATTCCTGAACTATATATCCATGTCGACATTCATGGGCCAAAGTACCTCTCAGGTCTTGGGTCCTCGATAGGTTCTATAACCCTTCGTATAAACTTTGCGTATAAATAAATAAAATATACTAGTTTACAAAATAATAAATCGCTGTAAGCTTACATCTCAAAATGACGTAAATCATTACAGGTCGACTTTGTAAAGTTAATCTGTTTTAAGCCTAACGGCTATTAAGAATATTTGTTTATTAGAATGTTTAGCTTTTGGTTTGTTTATTTAATACATAAATTAAATTAAAATATTTCAGTTCAGTAATAAAAATTGCCAGTTATTCGAAATAGAAATTATTTCATGATCAAGGTTCACAACATATAATCTTGAGACTTTTTCACTTTTCTATGAAGGGGCCTCTTTTCTGACGCTTGTTGTATTAAGATTGTTACTCGATGGTGTAACTCAACGTTCGTAGGCAAATGTAAATACCAGTTTTCTCGTGTCTTAATTAATGCCTTCGCATGCTACACTTTTCCTGTTAGTTAAGAAAAATTTCACTGTACCTAGCAGTTAATTAAAATAGGTCTCTAAGGTTGAGTCGCAGTGACAGCGATTTATCCTTATTTCCCTTATCCATACTTCCATACTAATATTATAAATGCGAAAGTGTGTCTGTCTGTCTGCTAGCTTTTCACGGCCCATCCGTTCTACCAATTTTGACCAAATTTGGAACAGAGATAGCTTGCATCCTAGGGAAGGACATAGACATACCTTTTATCCCGGAAAATTAAAGGGTTTTTTTTAAAGAATGTTAGCCATATTAAATGACTAATATTCCCCTTTCCTCTCCAATTAAGCGTCAGGCTTGTGCTAGGAGTAGGTACGACAATAGTGCAACGGGCGGTATTTGAACCGTCGACCTTTCGGTTTTCAGTCCACTCCTATACCGGTTGAGCTATTGAGGTTCCATGGGATTTTTAAAACCCTAAATCCACGCGGACGAAGTCGCCGGCATCATCTAGTACATAATATATCACACAACAGCTTTACTCATGTGCTAAGTCGACGTTAGCGCGACTAGTTTCGAACCCATCCGGGGTTCTTTTTTACAGGGACTCAGTACGCGCACGTGTCGCGGTTGAGACTTATTTCCCTTTCCTAAATACTAGGATATCGCCGCTTAGTACTTGGCTATCTTACTTAGTAAAAAAGTGATTGTGTGATATTGTGAATTTAAAAAAACAAGTGAATAAATAAACTACAATAAAATTCATTTTATCCGCTGCACGTGACACTCGACCCTATCCTCGCCAACAATGCAGAACAGGCCGCTCTATGCACTTTATTGAATTTCTGGAAAATTCCTAACACATGCCAACACTGGCCTGACTTTTAATTCACTAAACGACACACGAACAGTTTTACTGTAAATTTTATAGGAGCCATAACTTTCCTTTGAGATAACTTCATTGTTTGAAACACTTTGCTAGGGTAAAACATTATGTCATGTTTGAAATTAGTAGTTTTGTGCAATTTAAAATTCTAGAGTAGCTTTATATTATTACTATAGCTGATGCCCGGACTTCGTACGCGTCGGTTTAGGTTTTTAAAAATCCCGCGGGAACTCTTTGATTTTCCGGGACAAAAAGTAGCCTATGTCCTTCCCCGGGATACAAGCTATCTCAATAAGAAATTTCATTACAATCGGTTAAACGGATGGGCCGTGAAAAGTTAGCAGACAGACAGACAGACAGACACACTTTCACATTTACAATATTAATATGGATTATTTTAAAACAAAAAAACATTTTAAATATTACATTACAATGACTAATCCGGTCCAAAAACCTGATCAGGTTTATCCGTGCAACGGCACTCCTTGTGTTCGCTCGTTATGTACATAGGCATACTACATTTAAACACCCTTTAACATTAAAATTAAACACAGACAGACAGACAACGGAGTGATCCTATAAGGGTTCCATGTTTCCTTTTGAGGTACGAAACCCTAAATAGTGGACGTCCATAACTGAAAATAGGCCATTTTCAAAGAGTACTAACAAACGTAACAACTCTGAGCCTTGTAAGTTAAATAAAAAAGTTGATCACTTGCATCTATTTCCAAAATAAAAATAAATTACCTGTATTGAACTGAAATAAATATCTAATCCGCGCGCCGGCATTAAATTATTGCAGCCATATCGTAAAGCTACGTTTGTGCGCCACAATATTTATTTTTATTAAGTCTCGGTACGCACGGGTCGGTCGAAAAACGCTGCGATCAAAAATGCAAAGCATAAAATACTATTTTGCTATCATGGTCGTAAACTAAAGACTTTCTAGATGCAGTTATATCACTTATAAGGTGAGCCACAGCAGAAACAGCTGAAAACGGCAAGCGGCGCAAGTATGCCATGCCTCTCTCATCGAGAGTTACATTTTTGTTCCGTTTGCCGTGCTGGCTGTCCAGCGCGGAAATGCAGCCTGTATTCTTGCACAGTGTACTTGTCTTGTGTTCTCGAATTGAAAACCTACTCCTTCTTTATTGAGGTCGTTTATAAAAGTGAACACGTACACGTCTAGCGGGTGATTATTGAAAGCGGGTACGTCAACTACACGGTTTTTTGTTTTCTTCAAAACTCACACAACAGGTGCGGGATTGCACAAGAGACGTTTAAGTGCAAAAACCTGCCCAGAAAGAAGAAAGAAAGAAAGAGCAGGTTCGGAACTGTTAAAAACGCAGCCTTTTCCAATCAAGTGCGTCGCATTTATTTTTCGTGTCCTTCGTCTACGGTCGTAACAGGAACTAATTGCTTTCGGAAACGTTTTATGCGATCGTATTTCACCTGAAATATGATTTATCCGAGCCAATTCCTCCGTTTTTGTGTGAAATAACGATTCTAATAGCTTATAGCAATTATAGCCGCAAATCTCTTTTCCATTCCCGTTTTTTTAAATCCCTTTTAGAGTTATTTAGCTAACGATTGTTTCAAAGAGGATCAGAATGGTTTTATTATTTTCTCGTGTGTTCGTATAGGAATGAATTAATTAGAATGTCTCTTTTACATTTAATTTGCGAGTAAGTACGAAATGCATTTTTTAGGTCGCTACTAACTCTGTCAATACATACCTACCTATACCTACAGTGCGGGGCCGAAAGTAATGTACATCGACATTTAGAAGGAGAAAAACAGATTTGTAGAGCGTTGACCCTGTCATTGAGACCGACAAAACGTCATATAGGTATGAGTGACAGAGACAACGCTTTACAAATCCGAAATGTCATTCTGAAGGCCGATGTACATTACTTTCTGCCGCGTACTGTACTAGTCTCGACCCCTTGCTTTTCTGGGATATATTATGTTTGTCCCCAAGATGCAAGCTATTTCTGTACCAAATTTCGTTAAAATTGGCTAAACAGATGAGCCGTGAAAAGCTAGCTGACAGACAAACAGAAAGACACACTGTTGTATTTAATTTGGATGGATATGCAAGCATGCATTTTAAAAACCTTTTATCCACCTACGGAAAAGCCTTGGAGCTATAAGCTATATCGAAGTTCATTGCATTTAGTTCATTCAGAAATTTCATTTCCTGTAAAATGTTACGTAAGCGGAAAGATCAAATTGTATCGAATTGGTAAACACTAGTGCTTCTATGTTCGTACATTGTATACAGAGCCTTAGGAGGTTAAGAGGCACGGTATAACACAGTGTATAAACAACAGTGGTTAATCCGAGCCGTCATCGAGTGAGCGCTGGCTGGGTGAAACTATCTGGAACCCGGCCAGTTCTATTATCTTGTGCATAGCTTGTGCTCAGCGATATAAGCACTTGCGGTGTAAATATGCATTATAATATCTACATAATTCTATGTGTCGTGATTCGATTAAATTACTGAATGGCGGTAGATTTTATGTTGGTAGTCTTGCGAGCATGTTTGAATTGCCCTATGATAAGTTCAGCACGTGTTTTTAAAAAGTAATCGACGAAGGGGGGGGGGGCGGGGGGAAATCGAGGATACATCGAAATGAGTGATCAGAGATTCATTACGCATCGTGCTCGATTACGAGTCGAGTTGTGAAAGGGCGCTTTGACCCAGTTACTGTGAAAGTTAATCTGTGTGGCTGTTATTATCGGTGAGTCTTTTTGAATTGTCCCAATTTGTATCAATAAATGTGAGTTTATCTATCTGTGGGTACGGTTGGTCGAAATGTTAATTGGAAGGCTGTAATAGTTAGTTACTGGTTGGTCTGAGATCGGTATGGGGATGGTGGAGCCGATCTTGGTAGGGAGATAGGTAGGGTTTACCTGGGCTAGTTACTTTTTATTATATTAATAGTTCTACTAGTTATTGATACATATTAAATCTAATTATGGAGTTCTCGTGCATTCTATTAATTTCTAACATATGAAAAACTGTCAATGCACATTCGAGCTAAGTATTTCTATTTGAAGTTCGGTGTAAAGTTTTTTAAGCTACCTGATTGAAACCCGGCTTTAAATGCTACTACAAAGTTCAATCAAATTTCATTTTCCTTATAATGTTCTACATCATTATATTATTATGAAATGCTATTAAGTACTCTGATGACGACCGCGACCTCGCCCCGTGGTTTTTTAAAAATCCTGTGGGAATTCTTTGATTACATAAAAAGTAACCTATGTAAAGGTTGCCAAGCCGCTCTGGCTTTTATAAGTTTTACTTATATATTTTACTAGCTTATTTTCGCAACTTAGTCCGCGTGGACTACACAAATTTCAAACCCCTATTTCACCCCCTTAGGGGTGAATTTTCAAAAATCCTTTCTCAGCGGATGCCTACGTTATAATAGCTCTCTGCATGCCAAATTTCAGCCCAATCCGTCCAGTAGTTTGAGCTGTGATTGATAGATCAATCAGGCAGTCAGTCAGTCACTTTTCCTTTTATACATTTAGAGGTATGTTTCCATTTGTAAGCTCTGCTTGGTTCAAAAAGCTTCAGGGATTGCAAGAATTTGATTATTAGAACTATCAGTGTAACCCTCGTTTAATCATTCTTACCACTAGCTACCAAGGATTGTTTATTATAATACCAGCCCATTTAAAGGGAACTGCAATCGGACGTTGGTTTCCGAGGCCAATTAAAAACGTCTGCACTAACAAACGAGGCAAGATAGATGGGGATTACTACACGGACCGGCACTCGCGAGGAAGTGGGGGAAATTGCTGCTTCCGGACAGCAGGGGGATGTTTACTTCTATTTATCTGGTCCTAAACACATTCCAATAACTATTTGCCTTATACTTGTAGTTTTAGTGATTTAAACCCAAACCCGCAATGTATAGCTAAAAAACTCGAGGTCAATGCCCTGCCTACGACGCGTCATTATGGCGCATTGACCCCTGCGGCACCTAACTACGCAACGTTCGTTAACCTCTAGCGTCAGTCAGATGTTTTATTTGCAATACATTGCGAACTTTTAAAAATACTGTTTTTTAATCGCGTTTTTTTGTGGTATCTTATCAGTAATCATCAGCACTATGACCTGTCTTCATTTTTGCTATCGTTCTATTTACACTCCGTATATTGAGCAAATGTTGAGCATATGCGTGGAGAAGGAGCTCAGCTTCGCGGCACGTACTCCCACAGACTTCAGCCTGTCAAGAATATGCCACAACAACAGCAATGAGCAAATATTTCCTAAATTATGACGTTGGGCGGACGTCAGTTGGTTTTCGAGGTCAATTAAAAACGTCTGCACTAACAAACGAGGCAAGATAGATGGCTATCACTACACGGAACGGCACTCGCGAGGAAGTGGGGGAAATGGCTGCTTCCGGACAACATGGGGGTGTGTGCGTTGAAAACGCTTACAATGTTTTCTTCTATCATACCTATCTTTCTATCTTTACCTAGTTACACCAGCTAAGTATTGAGTTCGCGAGGCTTTCCTTTCCTTTATCTACTTACTAGATGCAGCGACTTTTTCCGCGTGGACGTGGAGGTTTTTAATAATCCCGTGGCAATTCTTCGATATTCAGGAATAAAAAATAGCCCATGCCCGTCTCCGGGATATAGTTACACGGGGGTTAAATCATTGAGCTGGTGTAACTTTGCAACCAGATATAATTTGCAAAAAATTACTTCTCACGAGCCATTTTAACTTTTTGGGTCAAAATTTAGTGAGAATGTGGCGTGAGAAGTCATTTTGTACGAACTATACACATTTTTATGAAAACATAACAAACCCTAAACACAGATATTTGTTTCTAGAACGTGTCTAGAAAATTTCACTGAATTTGATGGGTTAATATTCAAATTAACGCTAGGGCAGCGCGCTAGGTTAGGACGTATTTATAAGTACTATACAGGATGCAACCACAGAACGCTGGCAAAAACGAAGACAGGTGAAGACATGGTTATTGGTATCGTATTGCGTTTAGGTAGTATAACAATAACGTTAAGTTTTTGCTAGCGTTCTGGTTACACCCTGTACTTATCATCTTTTAAATACAGCGCAGCGTCATTAACCTCCTGTGATAAAGTCACCTTAGTTTCAACTTCAAATGTCTCCGATAGCATTAAATCTAGGTTCAAAAACAAATCAAAAGTTCTAATCTAAAACCAACTAGAGAGCAATATAAATACTCATTTATATTCAGCCTCGCAACAAATGAATTTATAGCTGTAGTCTATTTAATTGAAACGCTCCAATGCGGAGCCCTTAATATGGACATAAAGTTGCTAGAGGGTTCAAGTAAAGGACAGACAGACAAACGCTTGAATCGCGTATCTCGTTTTATTAATTTACTGGACCATACCCGTAACTTTGTCCGCGTAAGAGTCGGTTATTTCAAAATTTCGTGGGAACGCTTTGTTTTTCCGACAACTTCTTAGGCGTGTTTTTTTTATTTTTTATTTATTTATACTTTATTGCACACAACAACAACACGTTTGGAACCCTCGTAGCTTTAGTTTTAAGTTTGCATAATAATTATCACCACTATATCTTATAAATCTAACACCATACCAGACCATCAATAAGAGTAATTTATTACCTATTTTGAATAAATCATTTGACTTTGACATACAAGGATCTTAATCTAATAACCGTAGCATGCAAAGGCGGCCTTATTGCTAAAGCGATCTCTTCCAGGCAGCCTTTGACGAAAGGAATCACGAAAGCACGGGTTGGTGCGGCCGCCGAAATTGGCCCTAATGTATATTATATTGTTATAAATTAGACTTCATACACATGCGTGTATTTTAGGTTTTTAAAAATCTTAAGGGATTTTCCGGGGTAAAAAGTACCAACTTAGTCTATATCCTTCCCTGAGATGCAAGCTATCTCTGTCTGTACCTACCGGTTAAACAGATGGGCCGTGAAAATCTAGCAGACAGACAGACAGCCTAAGATTATCACATGACTCATCAACGCTTTACTTTAAAATTAATGGTGCCAATTTTTCAGAAAATCTTTATTTATCTCTGCTGTTGCCCAAAAATTTCTTCTTAATTGAAAGTCTTACCTCTGATCAACGACTAGACAAAGCGAATTACTCAAGAATATCCTTTTAAGTCGAGAAATTATTCAAATTCTTACAAATGAGGTAATTTGAGGGGGAAAACACTTCCTTTCCTTGGGGAAAAAATTTCGTTACATAGCGTTATTTTTTTTTCTTTTGAAGATAAGTTTTTTTTTCTGCGTCATATTCAACCAGCTCTGGTTTTTAAAACTTCAAGTGAAATTTCTAAAAATCCTTTCTTAGTGAAAGTCTACGTTATAAAAAAACCTGCATGTATAAATCTCAAGATCTGGAATGACCTTCCGGCATCCATGCTCCCTGCCACATATTATATCCTAAAAATCTTTTATGCCTTAAAGCAAATTTAAAAACTTTAAACACTTTATTTCATTTTATTTATTCATTTACTAAAGTATATAATTCGCCAACTTTATATATTCTATGCCACTGACGTTTCGGTAATATAAAAGGCCGTCACTGAAATTCAGCGTTGGGGTGTCTGGTACCTCAGATGTTTGCTATAGAGGTTTGTATCTGAGGGGCCCGAGCGACGTCTCAACACAAGCTGAGTGGCCTTCCTGTTCGAGGTGTTGCACTGCTGTACAGGACGATATTGCCTGCACCATGTACCTATATGATACCTTGAATAAACATTTTTCTATTCTATTCTATTCTAAATACCTTCAAGGCAAGAGTGAATTGGCATCTTCTAGGTAAAAAAATTATAAACCATAATGCTCTTTATTTGAGGTAAAATTACACCTACATATTTACAAATCAAAGTGAAAGAAAGTCTTTGAACGTTGGTGCGCGAAGTTTGAATGGGAGAGATGTGTTTTGATCATGTTCCGTTATTGTTATAGGTATGAGTATTAGAATATGAGTAAAATTGGGTCCTTTGTTAGAAATAAAAGTAGATGGAATTATATGATTATATTGAATGATTTATTTGATGTCGAATAAATCAGACCTTTTTGTTTTCGCTTAAAATCCAAAACGATTTGTTCTTTAGCAAGGCCACTGCGAGTTTCAAACTAGAGCCTCAATAGCTCAACGGATAAAGGAGCGGACTAAAATCCGAATGGTCGCCGGTTCAAACCCCACCCGTTGCACTATAGTCGTACCTACTCCTAGCATAAGCCTAACGCTTAATAGGAAGGGAAAGGGAAATATTAGTCATCATTGAAAAAAACTTACAGTAGGTAGGTACGCTTATAATGTTCATCAACCTTTAGAATGAGATTTCGGCTTTGTAGAGCGTTGTCTTCGTCACTCATATCTATGTGACGTTTTGTCGCTCTAAACGACAAAGACAAGATGTGAGTTAATGCCACCATAGCTTCTAAATGCCTAAATAGGTTAGGGTGTATGTATGGTGTATTAGAATCCTTACAATTATCCTGAGTGTCACTGGCTGTTTTCTAAGAGCGCCATTTTGAAATGTGAAAATTTATACTTTTTAGTTCGCTTTTAGCCAGGACAGTCATGTTTTTTACATTTGTTGATCTATGGTGTTTGAAATTACGTACGTACCTATGAATTGCCTGGTGGGAGGGTTCGGCCAGTTACCACCCTACCGGAAAAGCCGTGCCGCCAAGCGATTTAGCATTCCCAATGCCGTGTAGAAACCAAAAGGGTGTGGGTTTAATTTAAAAAAAAACTGCCATACCCCTTCCAGGTTAGCCCGCTTTCACCTTAGACTGCATCATTACTTACCACCAGGTGAGATTGCAGTCGAGGGCTAACTTCTATCTGAATAAAATAAAAATAAATAAACTTTTTCCTTTCAAAGATCAATATTCGATTTTATTTGAAAAAATTTGTATTCAGATGAGACCGCCGGAATTTTACTACATCGTGTAGATTTACTTGTGTATTGACGCGAACACCGCATATTTTTGGGGAAAATAAAACGGGGGTCGAAATGCCTCTCTGGGGGTGAAATCGAAATGACTTCACATTTTCGCCCCCTCCCTACCCTGTTTCGATTTCAAATAAAATATTATGTCACTAAATAAATGCTTTCAGGTAGGTAATCGAATATTTATTGGTGCGACGTGAGAGGACCAAATTTAAAATGATACTCGAAGAGTGGAGACCACGTAGGTATAAGTATAGTACGCGACAGATTGAGATGGCAATTGGAGTATGAGGCAGGGGAGGAGTTTTCCCCCTGCCTCGTTTGACACCCGCACGTCACCCGCGCTGTGCCGCACTGGGTTAGCGTGAGGGCTGTGCGGGTGTGCGGGGCGTCCTCACCTCTATTGCCATCTCGACCTGTCACGAACTTATACCTATTCTTAACCACCACGCTATCAGAAAGAAAGAAAAGAAAGAAGAAAGAAAGATCACTACCGCCGCTTTTTATGATGACTAGCTTGTGTTGTGATATTTAATTGCTTAAAACGCATGTAACTCCGAAAAGTTAGAGGTGCGTGCCCGGGATCGAACCTCCTCCCAAATAGGAGGCGGACGTCGTAACCACTTCGCTATCACAGGTAAGCAAGGATTATAATATTTTACCTCAAAACTATACTCAGAATTTTCGGAAGCACAACTCAATTTGATCCAGCAAACACGGACTGTGTTTGGACCTGGAGCCCTAGACTTGAAAACGTGTCAAAGTGTACCGGAAAGAGATTTGTGTATTTTATGAAAATGTCCATGAATTTGTGGAAAATCTGTGCAGTGCAGAAGCGACATAATTCCTTGGGATTTGAATTTTAAGCAAAATACGAGTATGTCTCAGGGCTTTTTGCAACACTCATTACAATGGCTTACCGATATACGAATACTTTAGGGTACCAAGGTGCTGGAATGGCGACCTTGCACCAGAAAGCGCAGCGTTGGAAGACTTTTATTGATTTATTTTATTCAGATACAAGTTACCAACCTAGACGGAGTATGGCCCCTTTGGTTTCTACACAGCATCGTACCGGAGCTCTCACCAATGCGCCAGGGAGGTCGCCTTTTTAATGTATGAGTCAAAGTTCGTGAATTATGTTGTGAACCGATGTCATCGCATAGATTGCTTTGAGGAATCTTCAGAATTATCTCGAAGTTCGTAGCCTAGAGCTTTCTACGGCGAAAATGGAAAAACTTTTGAGTGTCGGAATTTTATTTGTCACTTCGGGGCTGCCGTACACTAGGTACCGTAAAAATATTTTGGAGCTCATTTTAGTATATCAACATTGTAATTATAATAATACCTACCTACTTTTAAATTTGTAATTTTTAACATTTGGTTATAAATATATTTTGTATCTCTTGTTTTATGAGCTGAATAAACTTTTATTTATTAATTTATTTATTTAATATGATTTACGAATGTACTTACTCTGTTTTTCTTACTTGAATGCACCACAAAAGTAGGTATATCACCTATCTATACATTACGACGATTTTTTATTTTTTATTTTATTTTTAACAACTCACCACCGACATTCATACATAAACAAATATTTACAGAAAAAAAGAGATTTATAACTAATAGGAAAAGATACATATAAACGTTAACAACTGGGTAGTACAGAATTAAGGGGTCACCCCTTAGGGGGTGAACAACAGGGGTTTGAAATTTGTGTAGTCCACGCGGACGAAGTCACGAGCATAAGCTAGTAAGTAATTAAATTATATAAATTATATTTTATATATTATACGTTATATACATTAGTGTTTGATAAATACTTTAGGTAATCTTTAACTTACTATAAAGAAATATAGAAAGAGTGTACAAAGAACGCCGTATCAATCAGAATCCCGTTAGATTGGGACATGATGCATGGTAATCTAATAAAAGAGCGTAAAGTCCTCATCCATTTGCCGATCTAACCACCCGGCCGTGCCGAGCTATTCAAAGCAATGTTCGGAAAATGTTTTCCAGGCTTCCGTATGGAGGCCGTTTACACGACACTGATACGATTTTTATGTATTTTAAATTGTTTATTAGACAATATTTCAAGATTTTTATTATTTTCTTTCAGCTCAAACAAGACATCATTTTTGTTTTAAGTACTTTCGAGCTCGTAGTTTTATGTTTACTAATTTTAATTTTATAATTTTTAATATTTGGTTATATATTTTGTTTCTATTGTTTTGTGAGCTGAATAAACTTTTATTTATTTATTTTATTTTAGATTCGCAATTGCATATATTTAAACATTATGTAAAAACACGCATAATTTTTGCCGGCTCTACTCGGTAAAATTTTCATTCTGAACCGGTGATAGAGTCAAAGACGTAGCATAAGTGACACTAGTTGTCCTACATGAAACAAATAAATTTTGATGTTTTGTCAATTGTGCTGTTTGATTCTTTAGGTGTTTCTCCGAATAGTTAGATAGTGTAATTGACTGCTTATTTTTTACGAGGTTGAAAAAAATAATTAAAATTAACTTAATGTATTTTGCTTCAAATAGAACTACTAACTACGCTACACTCTTTTACTACGCTAGTTGCTAGATATAAAAAAAAATTGTTTCATTATTAATAGCTACCTAGGTCGTTATATACCTGAGCTATTTATCTAGAAATTTAAGATTAGCATGTAGTTTGATTCTTAAATACGTAGAACTCCACTTAGCAAAAATTTTCAGCAATTCTACCCAAATGAATCTAGGGCATGTCAGATGCACATTTTTAGGATATAAATGTTTAATAAGTAAGTACATTATTCGGACATGATGTCGTGTAAACGTGTTTTTGGATCATTCCACTAGCACGGCTTCGTCAAGATTTCCGGATGCTGCGATTTGAGCCGGCGGCGTTTCGGTTTAGTCTATTATACAGTTATTTGAAGCGCTTTGTTTTAAAAATATTCTCCATCTACCCTCCGAGCTTGACATTCTGCCTGAGTGTATTGTTTTCTACAGAAGTGGAAGCAAGATATAGGCACATTTATATGTGGAAATCTCAAGCTCTGCCTATTTTCGTAGCCTAAAAGCTGGCGTTATTCAAAAAAGACTTTTATTTTTATTCTATCTTAAAGAGTTATTTCAAATGGTTATAAAATATGCAATCTTATATTTTTATTTAGAAGTGATAATGCTGAAAACAAGTTTGCACTAATAATACGCAAACAATCATGAATTCAAGAGTAAATTTTTTATTCGATTACGTTCACCTCATCCTCGCATTAATTTTAGTCTAACTATACACCGTTAGTTTTAGTGAACGCAAAAACCCAAACACGACGTGTCGAATATTTTTACATAAAGAATATAATATTATTATTTAAGGATACGAAATTTCAAAAAAATTTAATGAAAATTTACGAAGTTATAAAGCTTGCTATGTTGAGTCGTTGTCATCGCAAAAACATGGTCACCCCAAGCGAGCGGCTATGAGCGAACGAACGGCTGGCGTCGATCGTGCGCTGCCGCTTGCACGGCTCGAATCAGCTGGTGCATGCGGTCATTCAACTAGGACGTGTCTAAACGTACAGGATTTAAAAGTCATTTTTGGTCAAAATATAACACAACAATTTTTTTTTATATAATATATACTAATAAACAATTTATTTATTAACACCACTGTGCCATCAGCACAGATGTCCGTGTGGAAAAGAGGTTGATAAATTTGGAATCCACGGACTCTCTTGCCAAAGGAGCTCTGGTAGGCTGTTTAGGCATGGCTCTCTTAACGATACAATTAAAAGAGCTCTTGCCACCATAAATATTCCTGCGCTCATTGAGCCGGCAGGGATTAGTCGGGATGATGGCAAGAGACCTGATGGATTGACGCTGGTTCCCTGGGAACGGGGACGGGCGCTAATGTGGGACGCAACTTGCGTTGACACATTGGCCCCGTGTCATATCAGGAAGACAGCATCAAGACCGGGAGCCGCAGCAGAAACAGCTGAAAACGGCAAGCGGCGCAAGTATGCCTCTCTTATAGAGAGTTACATTTTTGTGCCGTTTGCCGTGGAGACCCTGGGGCCATGGAGTCTTAGTGCTAAAAAATTTTTACGAGACATTTCACCGCGATTAATAGCCTCATCTGGTGACAGAAGGGCTGGCTCATTTTTTGCGCAACGGATCAGCCTGGCTGTCCAGCGCGGAAATGAAGCCAGTATTCTTGGCACCATTCCACGCGGTCATGATTTATATAGTAATTAGATAAGGCTAGCTTTAAGTTTTATTGTAATAATAAAAAAAAAATAAAGAGAAAAAGAGAGTAAAAAAAAAAAAAAAATTTTTATATATACTCGTATTATAGTAACGGAGCTATAAAAACTGGATCCCTGTCACCTTCCAGCATAAATAAACTACTAAACCACAAAAGTTACATTAATTCTAAATAATTCACAACAATTTCGACGAATGTGTGCATTAAACGTGAAATATGCATACAAATGGCCGCCGAATTTCGGCAAATGCCTCAAGAATCACCGCAACACGTGTTTTTTATCGGCAACTGCCAATATAGAAGGCAATTTGGCTGTTTTATTGGACGTTAGATTGTGGGGACATCTTTATTGTTATCGTGCCTATTTTATTTTTAAACTAGCTTATGGCAAGGAATTAGCTAGCTGAAGTGGCAGTGGGCAGGTCACGTCTGCCGGAGAACCGATGGCCGCTGGGGCAGAGGTGTTCTGGAGTGGAAACCGCGTATTCGCAAGCGAAGTGTGGGACGACCTCCAACCCGCTGGACTGACGACCTTAAGAACGTAACGGGAAGTGGGTAGATGAGGAAGGCAGAAGATCGTGTGTGGTGGCGCGCTCTTGGGAAGGCCTATGTACAGCAGTGGACGCAAACAGGCTGATTGATTGATTTTATGGCAACGACATTATTCGCGTGGACTACACAAATTTCAAACCCCTATTTTACCCTCTTAAGGGTTGAGTTTTCAAAAATCCTTTCTAAACGGATGTCTAAGTTATCTGCAATTTCTGCATGCCAAATTTCAGCCCGACCCGTTCAGTAGTATATTATGTGCCAGTAGTTTGAGCTGTGCGTTGATAGATCAGTCAGTCAGTCAGTCAGTCAGCTAACTTTTCCTTTCATATATTTAGATTTAAAAAATATCTACTAACGACCGCCCGTGGCTTCGCTAGGCTTCGGCGCTCAACAGACACCGCGTTGAGTACAGAGAAGAAGGATCTCAGACACTTCTGAAACTGTCGGGCATACTCCAACATACAAGTGAGTTTAGCCGGGCATACAATATAATTATATTATTTATAATGTTAATGAATATCACTTACGATAGATAAAATGCTAAAATTTTGGCAGATTTACCTTGTTAAGGCCATTGCATTCGCTAATGACAGTTGCCGTTTCACCTTGAAACTAGCAATTTTTGTTTTGGCGTTTGGTTTTGGCGCAATTTATTGACATTTGATCAGCTGATACTAATTACTAACACGCACTTTTAGTACTTTAACGTACTAGGGTAAAGGACTCCAGTAAATGAACGAATACGAAACCTCGAAAAAATCGGTGTACATACATTTAAAAAAACGGGCCGAATTGAGAACCATCTCCTTTTTGGAAGTTGGTTACTAAATGCGAAAGTGTATCTGTCTGTCTGCTAAGGCTAATTTTTAACCCGTAAAATTAGAGAGTTCCCACGGGATTTTCAAAAAGCCTCAATCCACGCCCACGAAATCGCGGGCATCGTTTAGTATTTTTTTATTATTTTGTGTATCTATATTATAGTCATAAATTATTTAATAATCAAAAAGAGCAAAAATAATGCGCGGTATTAATTATTGTTATACTTATATTTTTTTATTTAACAGGAAAACTTACAGCTAATTGGAAAAGTAAATTGATAAGAACAGAAGAAAATTGAAGCTGATGACAAGTTTCACAAATAGAATTTATATAAGACTAGCTTATGCTCGCGACTACGTCCGCGTAGACTACATAAATTTCAAACACCTATTTCACCCCCTTAGGAGTTGAATTTTCAAAAAATCCTTTCTTAGCGGATGCCTACGTCGTAGATAGATAGAAATACTTTATTGCACATAAAAAATATTACATAACATGACAAAGAAACTAAAACGAAAAAAAGATTGTATGCAAAGGCGGCCTTATTGCTCACAGCAATCTACCAGGCAACCTTTGGTGAAAGGAGAAACTAGGTGTGTTGGATAGTACTTACACGCAATACAGAAAAATGAAGTAGTATAAAATAATATAATATAATTAATTAATAAGTACCTAACTATTTCAGTAATACATACATAACTATCATACATATACATATCTATTATAAATATCAATATATATACAATCCATAATAGTAATATATATATATATATATATATATATATATATATATATATATATATATATATATTACTCGACTACGACGACGATAGGTATATACCTATCGTCGTCGTAGTCGTAATAGCTATCAGCATGCCAAATTTCAGCCCGATCCGCCCATTAGTTTGAGCTGTGCATTGATAGATCAGTCAGTCAGTCAGTCAGTCAGTCACGTTTTCCTTCTATATATTAAAGATCAAAAAACAAAAAAAAACTCGACTGAGGGAGAGAGAGAATAGAGGCAAAAGTAGTAAATGTTTGTCGTATACCGTCAATTGTAACACCTACAGTTGACGATTGATTTTTAAAAAACCTAATTCTACGCGGACGAAGTCGCAGGCATCACCTAGTAGTTTATAAGTCACTTAGGACCTTTGTAAACAGCGTCATACTTACTCATAGGCGAACAAAATCCGACACGATTTTATTCCGAACGTAGAGGGCTGGCAAAACACCCGACATTTCTTGTCGGCGCCAACATAAAATCGGTTTTAGTCAAGCGTGCATCATATAAAATGTTCTGCCACTGGAACATCCGATTAAAATCCGGGCCCGACAACCGACAAGTGGGAACCGACTCTTACGGAAATAATCGACTGTGATAGACAAACAGACGGAAGGACGGAGCAAATCGAACCATAAGGGTTCCATTTTTAGGGTTCCGTAGCCAAATGGCAAAAAACGGAACCCTTATAGATTCGTCATGTCTGTCTGTCTATCCGTCCGTATGTCACAGCCACTTTTTTACGAAACTATAGGAGCTATACTGTTGAAACTTGGTAAGTAGACGTATGCTGTGAACCGCACTAAGATTTTCACACAAAAATAGAAAAAAACAGTAAATTTTGGGGGTTCCCCATGCTTAGAACTGAAACTGAATATTTTTTTTTCATCAAACCCATACGTGTGGGTTATTTCTTTCTTCAGTCTTTAAAAATGAAATTGAAGTTTCTAATATAATTTTTTTCCAAACTGAATAGTTTGCGCGACACTTCCAAAGTGGTAAAATGTGTGTGTGTGTGTGTGTCCCCCTGTTACTTCTAAAATACTAGAATGATGAAACAAAAAAAAATATGATGATATTACCATGAAAGTTTGCTTTCACCGAAAATTGGTTTGAACGAGATCTAGTAAGTAGTTTTTGATTTATCGTGCAAAATGTCGATAAAATACGATTGAAGTACGGAACCCTTAGTGCGCGAGTCTGATTCGCACTTGGCTGGTTTTTACGATTATGGTACGGAAACCCTTAAAAACTCTTATTCATAAAAATTTGTATCAGCTGGTTTAATTCCTGGTAGTTTTTATTTATGGTAAAAACCTGTGATTTGTTCATTCACTTGAGTCTTTTACCTTAGAACCTGCCCCCCAATTGTGTAAGAATAACCATTTCATGGCTATCGCAATCGTCAAGAATTCTGCGCTTTGATTGGCTGTGAAAAAATGTAAACAGCGAATCAACCAATCAAAGGGCAGAATTTCTTGACGATTGCGATAGCCATGAAATGGTTATTCTTACACAATTGGGGGGCTGATTAAACCGACCGCCCCATATCGAAACCCAGTAAATGACATTTTTTGAAAAATCGTTATCTTATGTCATAATTCTTACTTCAATAGTATCTCCCATTATTGTAAGGAAAACATCATTAAAATCTATACTTCCACATCCATATCTATACTCCATACCTACTTAATATTATAAATGCGAAAGTGTGTCTGTCTGTCCGTCCGTCGGTCTGTCTGTCTGTCTGCTAGCCTTTTAAGGCCCATCCGTTCAACCAATTTTGACGAAATTTGGTACAGCGATAGCTTGCATCCCGGGGAAGGACTTTTTACTTTTTATCTCGGAAAATCAAAGAGTTCCCACAGGATTTTAAAAACCTAAATCCACGCAGACGAAGTCGCGGGCATCCTCTGGTTTTCCATATAACAGAAATTTTGATACCTCTAAAGTCTAAACCTACAGTACGCGACAGGTTGAAAAAATGGTAATCGCGGAGGGAACGCCTCGTATACCCGCACAGCTCCTGCGCTAACCCGGTGCAGTCGTGCGCCTTATGACGTGCGGGTGTACGGCGCGTCCCCTTGCCATATCCCGATTACCCTCTCAACCTGTCGCAGGCTATATATAGTAAGTGCACCTTATACAATGAGAAAACCAATTCAAAGCCTAGTAAGTCGCTGTGACCATTTTAAAAACATAACCCATGATCTAAAATCCAAATCAAAACAGTAAAGACGTTTAATAATGCATTAAAAGTAAGAATAGGAAAGGCAATAAGCTCTATAGTACGCGAGATGAATGATGAGAAAATGACAGATGGAAATCGGGGTATAAGGCCCGCACACCCGCACAGCCCCCACGCTAACCCGGTGCGTGATAGCGCGATTGACGTCCCCACCCCGATTGCCATCTCGACCTGTCACGTACTATAGGTACATGTTAAATGTTTGCAAGGAAAATACTTTGCATACAATAATGTTTTTTCTGCATTATTTAACAAAGTCTAACTACTAGAAAATCTACTGAAAATACTTAGTCTTAAAATAAAATAAATTAAATTATCTCCCTGCGATCTCGTCTGATGTCGTTTACAGGGTTTGGATTTTAGGCAGCCGAAATGTCACTGTTGACGCTATCAGAAGACCTAAAGCTTACGCTAGAACACAGAACTGTCATAATTCGTGTTCACTTAACCTAACGTCTCTCAGAGGGCTGAGAGGCAATAAATCTTTTTCTTATAATCCATACTAATAGTATAAATGCGAAAGTGTGTCTGTCTGCTAGCTTTTCACGGCCCAACAGTTTAACCGATTTTGATGAAATTTAGTACAGAGTCAGCTTATATCCCAGAGAAGGCTACTTAGGCTACTTTTTATCTCGCAAGAGTTCCCAGGGGATTTTAAAAAACCCAAATCCACGCGGACGAAGTCGCGGGCATCATCTAGTTTTAAATATCAATTTAATTTGAAATAGCCTTAATAATTATTATTAAGGCTTCAAGTTAACAGGTTATGCCAGATGCTTTCAAATTTTTTTTTCAAAATTTAAGAAGAAGAAGAAAGGCATAATCATCATCATCATCATCATCATCAACCGACAGACGTCCACTGTTGGACATAGGTCTCTAATAAGGTCTTCCTCATGGCACAGTCTTTCACCGCCTGAATCGAGCGGCTCCCTGTGACTCGTTTGATTCGTCTGTCCACCTAGAGGGGGTCTTCTAACGCTGCGCTTTCAGGTGCGAGGTCGCCATTCCAGTACCTTGGGAATTGGGATCGTACTTTGTAAATATATATTGGCTTTTCGAATTACGAGCGCTCATTGCCACTTGAAATGAAATGAAATTAAATGAAATGAAATTCAAATATGGATCTGACACATAGGTATAATACTTACTTAGAAAATATTACTGTCTGTCAACATAATCTATGACAACCTCACAACTAGTACGTAATACTACGATAATTTTAAAATAAATTTGAGTAGTGAGCAGGCTTCATTTTGAGATAAATAAATCCCTATTTTATTATTCAACCATTACCAGTACATATAAACACAACTTTCATTCAAAAATAATAAGTTTATAGCGTAATTTTACGAAGAAATGGATGCGCACAGCTCCGCCCGCCATGAAAGCCAAAAGGCTACTGACAGGATTTAGCGCCTGCAAGAAAATGAATAATTTCCGTTCGTTTTAGATTATTTAAGAAATGAAATACATTTAGTTTAAAACCAATAATTTAAAATGATAAGATAACCTAAACATATTGTTTTGTGATGGTTTGAATTTAACACGTTTAGCCGTTAAAGAAAAAAACAACAAAACAAGTAGATCATAGCAATGTTTTCAACATCAATTCTTCAAAAAACGGGATAATTTGAACAAATGTGATATAGGTCATTATGATCTTCACAAATTGAAGTTTTTTATTACATGTATTTAATAGCTATTAATGCTTTAGGAAAGAAAATCTTTTTCTTCAAATTTACAGCATTTTCGCGATTTGACACTTCCTTTCCCCTTAACGTGAAAAGAATAAGCAGTGATAGCCTAATGCTGACGTTGGACCTCCTAGTCGGTGATAATGCTGAACCTGAAAACCACACTAGACTTTAGAGCCTCAGAGTTCTATTTTGCAAAATGACGGATTAACACCAACTTCACTGAAAAGTTTTGTTTACTTGCCCATACTCGAGACTCTCTGTAACGATAACAAATTGTTTTCACTTCTCATGAACTTGTAATGATGTAAAAACAATCTGCGAACGCAAAACTTTCTCAATCACGTTAAAAGGCTACATGTACAATAATTACGAGGGGGTCTAAATTGCCATTCATCTATCATAACCCCCTTGATATGCTAATTAAAATTTATGGCGAAACGATTTTTCCTCTAAGGTTATAAATTAATGCCAAGTGTTCCCATAAGGGTATTTCCCACATTTAGACGTATGAAGAGGCTATAGAGAGAATATGGGACAAAAAAAGTGTTCCCATAAGGGTATTTCCCACATTAGGACGTATGAAGAGGCTATAGAGAGAATATAGGACGAAAAAAAAAACTGTTATCATTACCCTACTACAACATTACTAAAAATGTGAAAGTGTGTTTGTTTGTTGGTTTGTCCTTCAATCACGTCAAATAGGAGCAACGGACCGACGTGATTTTTTGCATGGGTATAGTTTAAAATCTGGAGCGTGACATGGGCTACTTTTTATAATACAATAATAATAATAAAGTTTTTTATTATAGGCAAAAGAACCCAGTATACATATTATTCAAATAAAATATACCATTACAAATATTAAAATAACATTAACTACGTGTACATACAAACTTAAAAACTAACTGTGAAGTGTGAATGATAAAAAACTCTTCACAGGCGTCATTGTCAACAAATCCATTAATTCTATTTCTGATTTCTATTATGATGCACAGATAGCCAATTTGTAAACATATTGCTAGGCATTCCGTCACAAACCATCTATAGAATACTGTTCTGAGTTCTGTACTTTATCCCGGAAAATCAAAGAGTTCCCACGGCACGGGATTTTCAAGAACCGAAATCATCAGCTATAGTGTTTGTAATAATTCACCTTCATTAAAAACTCTCGTGTTAGATGTGGAAAAATCCTTAATTGCATTGAAGTAAATCACTAGTCTTATTACAATTTCAATCGCTCTTGAATATTCATATTGAAATATATTTACATAAATTAATATTCTCTCTTAGGGAAAGAGATTTTAAAATAGAATTACCTACATAGGTACGGTACATACAATTATAGGAGAAATATAAAATTCTAGGGTTCTGTAGATTTAACTTTTCAGGGTTATGTGTATTTTTGAAGGAAAACATTCCGAGAAACTCTGGTGAAAAAAGGTGTGTGAAGTCTGCCATTCAGCACTGAGCCAGCGCGGCAGACTATGGCCTAAGCCCTTCTCATTTTGAGAGGAAACCTGTGCTCAGTAGTGGGCCGGCGAAGAGTTCATCATGATGATGATGATGATTAGTGCTCTGGAGGTTAAAGCAACTTCAAAATATATTAAGTTGCCAATTACCAACAATAAGTTGCCTTCAATTTATAACCAATTTTCTGGCCAATTTCGTGAGGGTCTATTGGCTCTTAGGTTTCCAAATTGGAGTAGATACTAGATTGTCCAATTTATGGATGCTATTACTAAACTGTCAGCTGAATCTTTTTTCAAATTGCTTCTAAGAAATTATTCTTAAAGTATTTCAGAAAATTTCTAGATGATGGCATAAAACTTTTAATTACTAATGGACTATACTATAATATACTGAATATATCCGCGATATCATAGAATGGTGCCAAGAATACTGGCTGCTCAAGAATACACGCTGGACAGCCAGGCTGATCCGTTGCGCAAAAAATGAGCCAACCAGATGTGCCTTTTAATCGCAGTGAAATGTCTCGTAAATTATTATTTTTAGCACTAATACTCCATGGCCCCAGGGTTTCCACGACAAACGGAACAAAAATGTAACTCTCGTATGGCAAGAGGCATACGTGCGTCGCTTGCCGTTTTCAGCTGTTCTGCTGCGGCTTCCGGTCTTGATGCTGTCTCCCTGATATGACCTGCCTCCTTGTAATATTTTACTTGATAGTCGATTTAAAAAACCTATCAAAAAGTAAAAGGGCTACATCATTCACTTGCATGTACCTACCCTCTATAGGGTCTACGAATGCTTGTTACCTGAACACACTAGGGGATGTGAATTCTAGTCCCTTAGGACCTGTTGAAGGGTAGATCGGTCCAAATCGAATTATCTATCAAAAGAAATAAGCTACTTACAAATATGTCATTGTGATAAATTGACTTTACACAGAAGTGGGGGAGTTAGAAAATGTTTCAATCAGTACCCTTATTATGAATGCGAAAGTGTGTTTATTTGTTGGTTTATTGGTGTGTTGGTTTGTCCGTCAATCACGTCGCAACGGTGCAACGGATTGACGTGATTTTTTTGCATGGGTTTAGATAAAGACCTGGAGAGTGACATAGGCTACTTTTTATACCGGAAAATCAAAGAGTTCCCACGGGAATTTAAAAAACCTAATTCCACGCGGACGAAGTCGCGGGCATCAGCTAGTCTACTATATTAACGGAAAGAAAGGAATGCGTACTATAGTCCGCGACAGGTTGAGATGGCAATCGGGGTATGAGGCGCGTGCCATCACACGTCACTCGCGGTTGCCTGTACCGTCTTAGTGTGGGGGCTGTGAGGGTATGCGGGGCGTTCCCTCCCCGATTGCCATCTTGACCTGTCGCGTACTATAAGAATGTGGATAAAACGAATTTTCAGTACGCGGCTGAAAGTAATGTACTTTGGCCTTTAGAATAACATTTCGGCTTTGTAGAGCGTTATCTCTGTCACTCATACCTTTATGACGTTTTGTCGGTCTCAACGACAGAGACAGTGCTCTACAAATCTGCTATCTCCTTCTAAAGTTCGATGTACATTAGTTTCGGCCACGTACTGTAGTTCTGTATGGCGCAATCAGATGACACCAGTTTCAATTACAATTAACATAAGACGACCAAACTAAACCCCAAATCTAATAGACAGAATACAATAAGATTTCGAATGCAAATAACAGCAAATTGCACTAGAACTTTACGGAGTTAATTAAGTTCCACGACACGATACACTTAATTTCCATTATCCCATCCCTTTCAATAACCCTCAAAGATATTTATTCCAAACAACATTAATAGACGAGTACAAAGTTGTCAAACGGGTCCTAAACTGCTAACAATATTCTCAAGTTGAAACTACCTCGGAACAAGACATCAAATGTTACGCCCACAACACCCTTAATAAGTTTGACCATGGTCCCCCTATCACACCAAAACGAATCTTTATAAACGATAACTTCGTCAAAAACAACTTCTGTACACAAAAAGCGGTGATAGCCTAGTGGTACAGTTCACGACAGTTACCTACCTTGTAACAAAATGTCGAGACGTTACTGGCAAGTGGCAGGTGTCAAATCACTATTATTCATATTATAATATATCATATCACATTATAACACAACGCACAACAGACGGAAACGTTTAAGTGCGGAAACCAGCCCAGAGCGAAGAAGAAGATCACATTATTAATGCTAAAGTGTGTTTGTTTGTTGGTTTGTTGGTTTGTCAGAACGAAGGAACGGAGGAAAGGACGTGATTTTTTGCATGGGTATATTTAAAGATCTGGAGAGTGACATAGGCTACTCTTTGTCCCGGGAAATCAAAGAGTTCCCACAGGATTTTTAAAAACCTTATTTCACGCGTTCGAAGTCGCGGGCATCAGCTAGTAATGAATAAAAAAAACAAGCATAATTTGTTCGACTTGTTCATGTTACGCGTAGGTGTAACAGAGTGCCTGACTGACGCATCTGTCCCTTTTCATTAGGCTAGTTCGGATTACAGGAGTATGAATAAAACATAGAGGGCTAACAGCAAATTATTAACGAGTTGTTTACGGCCCGGGTAAAGTCTCAGACTGTTATGGTTTGCTATGGTAATCTGTATCAATACTGTATAGAATTCTCTGTGCTCAAATCAGAAATGAGGAGATCCGTAGGAGAAACAGAATAACTGACATAGGTCTACGGGTTGCGCAGCTCAAGTGGCAATGGACGGGGCACACAGTTCGAAAAACCATTAGACGTCTCAACGTGCTAGAACCTGCACGTACACCGGAAAGCATAAAGCGTAGCAATGGAAGACCCCTGCCTCCTGGGCTGGGGTCTTCCAACGCTTAGTAGGGGAACTAGTTGGACAAACAACATCAAACCAGTAGCAGGGAGTCGTTGCGCTGGATTCAGGCGGCCCAGGACCGCGGCGTGCATTGACTTACTAACTTCGTATGGACGCGGCTATTGAACAAACAAAATGGCACCGACTCAGTGGTGCTTTAGCACCAATGCAACCTCAGTGACTTCTGGATTTCAAACGGGTCGTTCATTAGTATCTAAGAGGTGGCGCTGATTTATTTGGTTCCAAAACCGTGAAAAATTTTGTTCGCTTGACCATAAATAAAATTATCTTCTCACTTATATCGATGGCGGCGTGTGAAATAGGCTGGTCTCATCGGTTGGTCGGCTCGGGTTTTAAAGTATTTAATTAAAACACTTTAAAGTCTCCTTTATTCTACAACAACACAACAGAAAATTAGTTAAACGCGCCGCACGGTTGGAACTTAATGAATTATGCTGTACATCCGAAGTTGGTCATCTAATTTCCCCGCTATGGCAAGCAGTAGGTACATGAGTAATAACTCGGCAAGGCACAATAGCTTTGTTCCGACATGTTATTGAGTTAAGTGTGTTAATATTGTATATTATGTTATAGTTTATGCTATCTATTTGCAATAAATAATAACTATTACTTGGGTTATAGCTGCAGCTATCGATAATTTAGTATGCTTATGGTTATTCCATACAAGCCTATGATTTATCTGAATAGAAGAGACATTTTCAACAAGTGGAAGATGAAATAGGTACCTACAGACTTTTATAACTTTATTTTACAGACTAGCTGATGCCCGCCACTTCGTCCACGTGGATTTAGGTTTTGTTTAATTTCCCGTGGGAATTCTTTGATTTTCCGGAATAAAAAGTAGCATCTCTCTCTCCAGATCTTTAACTAAACCCAAGCAAATCACGTCGATCCGTTGTTGTGCCGTTGCGATGTGATTGAAGGACAAACCAACAAACAAACTTTCGCGTTTATAATATGGGTAGTGTTATCGACAAAATATAGGTATTAATGTGTTATGCTCATTAAAATCTTCTTACTTATAAATAATGATTTTAAAATGATTTCGTGGTTTAACTACATAATATTTTAATGTAGGTAGGTACATGTTCCACGAATAATTTGATGTTTTTATTTGTTGATATTTCAACCCAATTGCACGGATCGTCTCGTCACGACGGGACCGTCGTGGTCACGACAGTCACGACGGGACCGTCGTGGTCACGACAGTCCCGAGCAATGGAGTTATCTACATTAAAATATGAAAAGCTAGAAATTATAAATTTCCACATGACTCCTTTTGGAAATCAAATCTCGCACTTATAAGACCACTGCGCCAGAAAGGGTGTCAGAAAGTTTGAATATAATAAAATTAAGCAATCATAAAGTCAGATTGAAATGCTACAATCTTGCAAAACACAAATACAAAATGTCCTGGGCGAACTTAAATGGGTTATCGTAAAGTTATTACTTTAAGACCACCTGCTGGTAGAGGATAAGCAGCGAAATATGGCGGTACACTTCAGTGAGATTATGAGCCATAATACCAAATTATGGTGACGTTTTAATGGTAAAGATAGGGTGTGATAAGAAAGTGCGAAACAAAAGGCTATTCGGGCGGGTATTGAGACATTTTGCTGATAGTTGGATGGATATTGTATACTTAGAAATATTTATTCCTTTGCTAAAATGTTATTTTACATACCTGTAAGTCTTATTTTAAGGCTCGATGGATGGATATTGTATAGAAATATTTATTCCTTTGCTAAAATGTTATTTTAGATACCTGTAAGTCTTATTTTAAGGCTCGAGGTATATTTAGAGACCATAGTACGACGCCTTCAAATGTCATCTAAATATATAAAAGGAAAAGGTGACCGACCGACTGACTGACTGAGCTATCAACGTACAGCTCAAACTACTAAACGGATCGGGCTGAAATTTGGCATGCAGATAGCTATTATGACGTAGGCATCCGCTAAGAACGGATTTTTGAAAATTCAACCTCTAAGCGGATGAAATAGGGGTTTGAAATTTGTGTAGTCCACGCGGACGAAGTCGCGAGCATATATTATTACTAGACTAGCTGTCTAGTAATAAAATAGATCCTTGCAAGGGAAAAATAGAAATACGTATGGAATATGAAAGAAACGCGACGGGATTCAATACGAATCTAAATCGATATATTGCGGACAGGTGCGCCTGGGACGTGAGCTCTAACGTGAAGTCTTATCCAGGATTGACGAAGCTTAGTCTTTGACCAATCGCGATGTATTGCACGTCTTGATGCTTGGTGAAAGTCATAAGCGGCGCAAGCCTCTCTTATCGATAGTTATTAAATTCTTGTTCCGTTTGCTGTGGAGATGTTGGAGACATGGAGTCTTAGGGCTGATTCACACGTTTCACGAATGGCAGCGGGCGGCAGCGACGCGACAAGGTCGGCCGAGCCAGCCGCAGCAGGCTCGCGTCGCCGCCGGCGGCGGCCACGGCATGGCACGCGCCAGTTGACCAGTTCAGTTTCTACATTCGGCAAGAAAACTCGTGTGTTTGGAGTAAATGATGAAACTGGTTATTATAGCTCTTATTTCTGAAGAAGAAGAAGAAGAATAAAAAAGAAACCAACAAAGGCAAAAGAAAGTTTAAAATTATTTTACACTGAAAGTGCTCGCCGCGCCGCTGCCGCTCCGGTGTGAATCGGCCCTTAGTGCTAACGAACGAGACATTTCACCGCGGTTAATAGCCTCATCTGGTGAAAGAAGGGCGGGCTCATTTTTGCGCAAAGGCGCCTGGCTGTCCAGCGCAGAAATGCAGCCAGTACCTATTCTTGGCACCATTCCCATCATCATGGTGTAAGCCATGAGTTTCTATAAATGCAGATTTAGATCTGGTCAGAAGCTCTACCAACGATGCGCTTTCTGGTGTGAGATTGCCATTTTTTCCTTCACCGTTAAAGCAAGTGATATTTAATTAATTAAAACGCACACAACTCCGAAAAGTTAGAGGTGCGTGCCCGGGATCGAACTCCCGACCTCCGATTAGAAGGCGGACGTCCTAACCACTAGGCTATCACTTCTATAAAGAAATCCTATAGGTAGTACCTACTTAGCATAAAAGTGTAATATCTTATTCCACATGGAAATGCATCCAGGATGTCTCAATGCACAGGCTTATCTAGACTCGCTACGGCTTAAGTTCCGTTTTCCACCATTTGTTATATTTGGTACACTTATTGCGTCGTTTCAGATGGTACAAGTTACAGAAGGTAAACAATAATTTTTTTATTAATTTAGAGCCCCAATAGCTCAACCGGTAAAGGAGTGGACTGAAAACCGAAAGGCCGACGGTTCAAACCCCGCCTGTTGCACTATTGTCGTACCTACTCCTAGCACAAGCCTGACGCTTAGTTGGAGAGGAAAGGGGAATATTAGTCATTTAACTTGGCTAATATTCTTTAAAAAAAAAATCGAAACATGAAAAGGCTGGTACATCAAAAATTACCAAGTGCGGATTTGCAGATTTCATACACCTTTGAGAATATTATGGAGAACTCTCGAGAAAGAATGGGAGATAAGTTTTAAACTAACAACTTAAAATTTAGTATGCTCAATACTGGCGTTTCAAGTCATGTTGTTCGACAATTCTAAATTATTATAACAAGCTCAGCTGCGCGATTGCGGTAAAATGACAGCTATAACGTCACGGTCGCAATCACCTCTGATTGGTTGACGCTCGCTTACTATTGGCTACAATTAATTGTTACGACAAGAATACCATTTAGCCAATCACAACAAATTATTGCGATTGTAATAATGACTAGCTTATGCTCGCGACTACATATATTTCAAACCCCTATTTCACCCCTTTAGGGGTTGAATTTCAAAAATCCTTTTTTAGCGGATGCCTATGTTATAATAGCTATCTGCATGCAAAATTTCAGCGTGATCCGTCCAGTAGTTTGAGCTGTGCTTTGCTAGATCAGTCAGTCAGTCAGTCAGCCAGTCATTCACCTTTTCCTTTTATATATTTAGATTGATGCAGGTTTTACGAAATAGACCTACTGAATATAATAAAATTGTCTGTTCTTTTCATATTACATTGGCAAGAAAAAGATGTGAATACTATAAAATTTAGTTCCCTTCAGAATCAGTACAAATAACTCTTAAACTACTAGTTTTTGCAGTTAATGGCTTTTTAGATATAAAATGGCAGAATTAATGGCGGTGTTCTCACTAGATTACAACATGGGGTTATTCAAGGGGCGGACCAACAAATTTCTAAAAGGCCGGCAACGCATCAGCAGTTCCCCTGGTGCTGCAAATGTTTATGGGCAGCGGTAATCACTTAACATAAGGTGACCACCCTGCTTGTTTGCTCGCTATCTCTATTAAAAAAAATAGTAATGTGTGGCCACAGCTTTAGACGCGCAATAAGCGCATATAAAAATCAACAAGGCATAGGAAGAAACGTTTTCGCCATCTGTGCTATGATTTATCCTCAGTGTTTCGCAGCGAAGCCTCTGACGATAAATCTAAGGAGTTGTAAGTCGTTGCGTCGTAAATAAAGAATTTCGTCTCGGCTCGACTCGTGTCGTTTGGTCGCGCACACGATCGACATTTTCGTCTTGAAACATTTTTAAAATTAATCAGACGTACTACTACTACTGCAATTTTTAAAAAGACCTTTGTAGAACAAATCAATCAAAAAAAAATCTGTTTTAGAATGTACAGGCAAAGAGCCCTTTCATAAAATATGATACCCCACTTGATATAGTTATCTTACTTTGAAAATTTAAAATAATATTATAGTGAACTACATAATATGCACAAAACCAGCTTTTCTTCATACATTCGAATATCCGGATTTTCGATTATCCGAATCACTAACGACAACAGTTAGTTCAGTTAATCGAGTTTCCACTGTATATTAAATGCGTAAGAAGCTTCGCTTCTGTTGTCTAGCCCATGACATCTCATGGCTTTTTTCAAAATAAGTATTAATCACACTTGAATAACTTTGCCTCTAAGGAAAAGTAGAGCTTATACCTAGGTAGCAAGCTTACAGAGTAAGTTTGACAATGCAAACCTTTAAACTTTCGTATTCCAGTCCTCTTCCTAACCGTTCAGCTCTTGAGGCTTCAATTAAATAATAAATTATCTAAGTAAATTAATAAGAGCAAAGTAAGAGAAATAAAATCCTATAAAGCGAGACAATTTCGCAAATGACAACATTTATAATCCTGTCCAAATAGATTTAATCGGTGGGACTCCTTCTACAAGTACGAATGGCGACTCAACCCGCTTGAAGTTTTCATAGAGACTTTAGCTTCAATAGCTCAATAGTCAGGTTATCACCATCAGCATCTCAATTTATTATAATGAAATATACCTATTTACAAGATCAAGTTGAAAACTAAAACCCGACTACGAACGTCTAAAATTGGGTATCTGTCATGGTATATTTTAATAGTATATTTTTCCGTGGAGACCCTGCCGTCCTAGTGCTACAAAAAAAAAAAGATTCCGACGAATTGAGAACCTCCTCCTTTTTTTGAAGTTGGTTAAAAAGACATTTCACCGCGATTAATAGCCTCATCTGACAGAAGGGCTGGCTCAGTTTTTTGCGTAACAGATCAGCCTGGCTGTCCAGCGCGGAAATGCAGCCAGTATTATGGCACTATTCCACGTGGGCGTGATTTTTACAGTAATAAGATAAGCTAGCTTTCAGATTTATTGTAATATTTTCATTTTAAAAAAAAGAGTGCCTACTATATTTATATTAATTATGAACTCAGTAGTTTTTCTTCTTTCATTCGACATCCCACTCAATACAATAGCAAACAAAAAATCTTACAAAATGGAGCTTATGTCACCCGGACCATAACAACGAATCAATTGACACCTCAAATATGAAAATCGGCCCAGTATTTCAGCCGCTACAGTGGAACACACATAGACAAAGTTACATACATACATAGACTACCAGAACCTCTCCTTTTGGTTATGCCGTAGTCGGGTAAAAAGAAGGTCTTAGCCACATATTGAAAATCAATGAAATCATTGAAAATCCTCACTCGTACGAAGAAAATAGATCCGCAATTATACATCAATTGGATACTTTTTATCCTGAAAAATCAAAGAGTTCCCACGGGATTAAAAAAAGCTAAGTAAATCAATTCTGATCGTGATCAACTGAACACTCTACGCGGCTGAATCGATCGTTGAAGTAATTAGGTCGTGCTTCGTCGATCTACGCGACTCTTTGAATCAACAAAACAAATTTAGGAGATTAAAGAAAATTTAATTTTCTGCCTTCTCTGACTTATTTGACAAATTAGTGGAGTCCCAAACAACCAGCTTTATTATACCAAAGCAAATTAAAACTACAGTTAACTTTACGGGCTATTCGAGTTAGGTACCAGTTTTATATCACGTTGTATTTTCTGGGATTACGAGAAAAATATACTAATTCTAATTGGCTTTCTCCAGCTACGCACGTGTGGGACCAATTCAATGGACTAATAAGTTAACCTTCCTCATGAAAAAATCTAAATATGTACCTAACTAGCATACACATAGAAACACACATACACACACACACACACACACACATACACAAACACAGAACCGTTGTATATGTCAATACCTAATTAAGTTTAAATTCAACCACTATGTATGGGAAGGCCCTGGCCCCTAAAATACGGGATCTCCTAGTTTAGGGGCCAGGACTCTATTTAAGTCAAAATGTAATAATTCTGATCAATAAAGATTTATTTATTCGTTACTAGATGATGCCCGCGACTTCGTCCGCGTGGATTTAGGTTTTAAGAAATCCCGTGGGAACTCTTTAATTTTCCGAGATAAAAAGTAGCCAATGTCCTTCCCCGGGATGTAAGCTATCACTGTACCAAATTTCATCAAAATTGGTCGAACGGATGGGCCGTGAAAAGCTAGCAGACATACAGACAGACAGACGGACAGACAGACGGACAGACAGACAGACACACTTTTGCATTTATAATATCAGTATGGATTCATTCATTCATTTCATTCGTTAATCTTAAAAATCGTTCAAGTGCGAGTCGGACACGTACAGGTAAAAAAAATATTACAATCTTACACGAAATAACACTTTTAATTCATTATCATCATCATCATGATCAACCCATCGCCGGCTCACTACAGAGCACGGGTCTCCTCTCGGAGTGAAAAGGGTTTTGGCCATAGTCTACCACGCTGGCCATGTGCGGATTGGTAGACACACTTTTAATTACGTATTTTTAATTTTCGTGTCAGCAATTTTAAAATTAAACAATTCTTAGTATGTATTTATTGTTAAAGCGGCAATAGAAATATACATTCTGTGAAATTTTTTTAGTCTCTACCTAATATGGTTCACGAGATACAGCCCGCTGACAGACAGTTCTTGGCGTTCTTTGCTGGATCACCTTTTATCATTTTTATAAATTAGAATATTAATAAGTTCCACCTAATCTTATCACAACTCTTGACAGCGCTTATCAATTAAGCGATGGATTTTATCAACATTGTACCACGATGGTGATCAAACTGATAACATTTTTGATCGTCTACGTACGTCGTACGTACTTTAGCTACATATCATGGGGGTACGTTAATAATTTTATGTCTGACTAGCTGACGCCGGCGACTTCGTCCGCGTGGAATTAGGTTTAGAAATCCCGTGGAAACTCTTTGATTTTCCGGGATAAAAAGTAGCCTACGTCACTCTCCAGGTCTTTATCTATACCCATGCAAAAAATCACGTCAATCCGTTGCACCGTTACGACGTGATTGAAGGACAAACCAACAAACAAACACACTTTCGCATTTACAATAAGGGTACTGATATCTCCGATAATGATTGGATTCCATTAATTTTTTTTTTAAACCAGTTAGATATACACTAAAGTAGTTCCTTCAACCCTTACAATGAAACCCATTATACTAACATAGTTATTTAAGAATAAGAAACATAGTTTACTAACCTACTAATAATTCTTTTATTTTTATTTTTTGTTAATAATTATGCACTGTATTAGTAATAAGGAAAATATTGTAAGGAGAAAATAAAGCTATTTTTATTTATTTTTATTATTATTTTTATTATAGTTCCTTCAACCCTAACCGCATCCTCCAATCAAGGGGTAAGTGTTTACTGGTCAAATTTATTAGCCAACCTCAATCAATTATTCACATTTGGTTAGAAACTAATGTAGGCAAATCAAACAACGGCCGGTGGCGACCGGATCCAAAATTCATGTATAGTATGAACCCCATTGCGCGTTTCCCCAATTCGAATATAACGACGTAAGCGCACTTTCTTTAAGGTTATTAAATTTGATACCAATTCTTACTCGATAGTAGGACATTGTATCTGTTTGTCTGTTACGTTTCCCAAGCCCACTTGTAGAAAAGGTGCTGATTGAGATATCCTGGGGACGGTTAAAGTCTATTTTTTATCTCGGAAAACCAATAAAATTCCACGGGATTTAACGTAAAAAGAAGGGAGATTTCTGTAAGGGTATATTAATAAGGTGTCTCAAATTAAAATCTCAATGAACTTTTATTGATAAAAAAATCGGCTAATTTTTTAAATCTTTCGATAAAATTTATTGAACCACTAAACGATGGGCTTGTAATCTTTACTCAGTTAAAAAAATTGAATGGTGTGCGTAACAAGTCATACTTATATATGAACCTAGTAGATGATCCCCGCGACTTTGTCCACGTGAACATAGATTTTTAAAAATCCCGCAGGAACTCTTTGATTTTCCGGGATAAAAAGCAGCCTATGTTATTCAGGGTAAGTAACTCTGATTCGGATGAAATTTGAAATGGAGGTAGCTTGGTATCTACAATCCAAAAAGTCAAATTGGTTATATTGTGTGTGATTGTGGCGTGAAGGAGTAACAAATATTCAAACTTTTACATTTATAATATTATTAAGACTAGCTTATTCCCGCAACTTCGTCTGCGTGGGCTATGCAAATATTTAAGTTATATTTTACCCCCTTAGGGGTTGAATTTTCAAATATCCTTTTTTAGCGGATGTTTACGTCATAATAACTATCTGCATGCTAAAGTTTAGCCCAATCCATTTAGTAAGTAGTTTGAGCTGTGCGTTGATAGATCAGTCAGCCAGGCAGTCAGTCAGTCAGTCAGTTACCTTATCCTCTTTTAGAAGAAGATTAGGTTTTTTAAAAATTTGCAAAAAATATACCTTTAGAAGTTTATATACATATATTTAAAAAAAATTAAAAATTACGAAAATAAAAAAGGTACATTTGCCGTACAAAAACAAAGCTGTAATTTGACTGCGACGAAATAAATACATCAAATTCAAAGTCCATAATGAGAATGCTCTGCTAACGTTTAGAGCTAGGCCAGTATCCAGATAAACAAACGCAGGTTGTCGGTGGGCGCATGGAATATTCATGGCAGGTAAACACGGCTACGGAACCCATGCATGCGAATTAATTTAGTTATACCATCTGCATGCTGGAGCAGAGCTTGAGTAGTTTGAAATATTATGTATAGACTACGACGTAGGTATATGTGATACTAAAAAAAACCGGCCAAGTGCGAGTCAGACTAATACACAGAAATAAGACAAATAGACAAATAGAAATAAGACAGAAAAAAAGACTTTTTTAAAAGTATTTTTTTCGACATCTTGCACGATAAATCAAAAATCTGTTTTAGAATCTACAGGTAAAGCCCTTCCATAATATGATACCCCACTATCTTACTTTGAAAATTGAAAATACTAATTAGGTAATGATTTTTTTAAAATTATTTATTCACATATTCACGGTTTTCAGATTTTTGCCTTTACTCGTGCCATAAGACCTACCTACCCGCCTTTCATGACTCTAGGTCAACGGGAAGTATCATACAGGTTTTCTTGACAGACACGACGGACAGACAGACAGATAGACAGAGAAGTGATCCTATAAGGGTTTCGTTTTTCCTTTTGAGGTACGGCCTAAAAAATCAAGCCTAACCTACAGACGTGTACAATGTACATAATACAAATAATTTTACCTAATAGTCTTTCTAAACGATGAAAATCCAGATACCTTCACAATGAATTTGTAAATAGTGAAGACTCAATTTCAATCGACGAAGTTATCCAATTTCCAAACGAGCATTTTCCGCCAATTTTCGCAAAAAACAATTCCAAGTGGGCCTCATTAAAAACTCGAAACGACACTCTACAGGTTTCAGAAGTTGAGGCAGAAAATCTTAGTACGAGTTTTTTTTGGTCTTCGATAACGAAATAAGTAAATACACACGCCGCGCCGTCAGAATTAGCGAAACACAAAAAAGGACGTCAATTTTCTCCTCTCAATCATCTCATCTCACCCCATCATCTCAATTCTCGCCTCCTGGTCACAATATTTGTAATGTTCTCTCCCTTAAAAAATTTAGAACCGTGATTGTTGGCATCTTTATGTGGTCCAATCCAATCAACTCGCACAAAACGTTTCTGATACGAATCGCCAAGGTTTGGAATGCACTTCCGGCGGTGTCCTCATTTCCTGACACGTATAACCTAAATACCTCCAAAACAAGAGCGAACAGGCATCTTCTAGCGCAAGTGCGCTCCAACCTAGACCTCATCAATCTATCAGGCAATAAAAAAATTGATCGCATCTATGCGAAAGTCGATCGTAGGTATCTACTTACCCACCTTATTTTCGTGACCGTTTATTAGTACTTTAAAAAATAAAATAATTAAATTATTCTCCTGTGTTTCATTTTCCCTGACTTTTTTTGGACCGACTATAAATTATTATCGGTCTGTTAATGCGTAAAACATTGGTACCAGTATAATATTGTGTACATATTCCTCTGACGGTTAACCTATAATTAAAATATGTAATATTTTATAATAAAATTCCACAAGCAATTTTGGACTTGCCTTTACACAAGTTTAAAAAATGTGTTAAAAGTATGCTCCTAAAAAAAGCATATTATACAGTCGCAGACTATGTAAACGATACAAAGCTTGGATTTGACTCGCTCCAGCAATGCACGGGGCTGCAATGGCTTGTATAGAACGGTATAATAACATTGTAAATTGAAAAATTAAAAAGAGCAACCGCCGAGTTTCTTGCTGGTTCTTCTCGGTAGGAACGGCATTCCAAACCAGTGGTAAATTATAACTACCTGACTATTCATTAGCACTTGTAAAAAATTTGCATGAATAAAAAAAACATTCTATTCTATTTCTATTAAAATTTACGAAAACCATAAAAGTTTTCGAGATACACAAACTCATACCAGGAGAGCAGAAAGAGTCAGGTGAGTTTGAGTTAATTGTTCAAAAGCTTTGGCCGCTTGATTGACACGACACCCTTTAATTAAATCTTTTTAGGGGTTCATTTTATTTCATCAACTTTTATTCCGTAGTTTCGTAGTTCAAGGAGATTCCTGTTTTTGTTTTATTTATTTACCTAATTGTTTTTTCTTCTTTTCTCCTTGTTTATATTGTGGTGCTTTATTTCTTTCGATATTTCTTTCAACATACAATTATTTTTGTGTGACCATTATAATCATGATCATCATCATTGCCAACGTACTACGCTACTACTGAGCACGGCCCTCCTCTCAGAATGAAAAGGGTTTATTTAGGCCATAGTCTTCCACGCAAAAACACGTGCGAATATTTTATTTTCATTATTTTCATGTATTTTCTTGCAATCCCGTTTTGACATGATTGTATCCAAATGTTTTAATTTCAAGTCTTTAAACTAAACTAGTAATAAGCCATAGATATAAAGATTGCTTTAAACTATGACTTCAACGACCGATATCTTAGTAATATAAACGATTGTTTTTAAAGAATATTAGCCAAGTTTATCATGCTGACTAATATTCCCCTTTCCCCTCCAATTAAGCGTAAAACTTGTGCTAGGAGTAGGTACGACAATAGTGCAAAGGGTGGGGCTTGAACTGGCGACCTTTCGATTTTCAGTCCGCTCCATTAACCGTTGAGCTATCGAGACTCTTGGGTAGTGAGTATCGAGAATTGGGTAAAATATAGTAAACTAGCTGATGCCCGCGACTTCGTCCGCGTGGATTTAGCTTTTTAAAAATCCTGTGGGAACTCTTTAAATTTCCGGGATAAAAAGTAGCCTATGTCCTTCCCCGGGATGGAAGCTATCTCTGTACCAAATTTCGTCAAAATCGGTTGAACGGTTGAGCCGTGAAAAGCTAGCAGACAGACAGACAGACAAACAGACAGACAGACAGACACACTTTCGCATTTATAATATTAGTATGGATAGAACATAATACGTGACCTAATTTGACATACTCATAGCAATACCAATTAGCGAACAAAAATTTCCGCCCCTTTTAGCAAACGATGAAATACCTACTGCCGAAAGAATTAGTAGAACAAGCGGAAACGGGGCGTAATAATAGCCCACGTAATTTGTGCCGTGAAATTAATTTAAGGTCGTAAAATGCTCTACATGCTATGTGATCCGTATGTCATCATCATCATCATCATCATCAGCCGGTAGACGTCCACTGCTGGTCATAGGTCTCTTGTAGGGACTTCCAGACGCCATATGTCTTGAGCCGCCTGAAGCCAGCGGCTCCCTGCGACTCGTCTCATGTCGTACGTCCACCTAGTGGGGGTCTTCCAACACAGCGTCTTCCGGTGCGAGGTCGCCATTCTAGCACCTTGGGACCCCAACGTCTATCGGTTTTACGAACAATCCGTATGTATAACAACTTAATATCAAAAATGCTCGCCTAAACCTGATTCATCATCATGTTAATTGCTTGAAACGCATCCAACGAAACTGAAAAATCAGAGAGTTCCCGAGGGATTTTTTTGAACCTATAAAATTACAAATACTACTAGTGACAAATAAAATTACAGTAGGTACGCGGGCGAAAGTAATGTACATCGACCTTTAGAAGGAGATAGCAGATTTGTAGAGCGTTGTCCCTGTCGTTGAGATCGACAAAACGTCATTTAGGCATGAGTGACCGAGACAACGCTCTACAAAGCCAAAATGTCATTCTAAAGGTCGATGTACATTACTTTCTGCCGCTTACTGTACAGTATTCAAGTCAAGCTTATCGTAAAAAAATCGGCTTTTAAAACCAAACAAGGAACTGTTTACACATACGATCGAACAGCCCGGGGCAGAGTATTTATAGAATTCGCCCCCACACCACAATGGAATCAAAGGGATTGTAAAAAACGCCGCAAAAGTAGGAAATTCGCAGTTTATTCACAAAGAGTTCTAACACGGGCGCGCAGATTCTTTGCTTTCAGTTAGAGAGCATTATGGTTCTTTCAGACGGGCCACAATAACTAATACATCCTATGGACTTATAAAAAAAGAGGGGCTTCTTGTTGCTAAGAAAGGATCGTCGAAGTGCAGCACCCGGCAGGAAATATTGTAACTGTACCTTTGGAAAGAGGTAGCGGTTTCGTAGAGCGTTGTCTCTGTCGTTGAGACCGACAAAATGTCTCATAGATATGAGTGAGAGAGACAACGCTCTACAAAGACAATCCTTTTCTAAAGGTCGATGTATACGGTATTTTCTACTAAATAAATAAATAAAAATCTTTTTTTATTCGTATAAACTTTTACAAGTACTTACGAATAGTCGGATGCATCTACCACTGGTTCGGAATGCCTTTCCTACCGAGAAGAACCAGCAAGAAACTCGGCGGTTGCTCTTTTCAAATATTTGATATAGGTACAAGATTATGCCATGTATAAAATAGTATTTGCAGTCTTGTGCGTTGCTGGAACGAACTGCAGGTCAAATCCACGCTCTTTTATCATTTAGATAATCTTCAATTGTGTAATATGCTTTTTTAAATAGATTTTTTAAACTTATGCAAAGGTAAGTCCAAAATAGTTTGCGAGATTTTATTATAAAAGGTAATACCCATACCCACAAATGACTTTTGGACTTTCCTGAGGTCTCTCTCTCAGTCCCTTGCCTACTGCACTGCAATGGCGTAAAAATAAAAGTAATGGGGGTAATTAGTGTGAATGAGTGCGTGACCCCTTGTATCTACACTCGAGGCTGGCTTGTTGAGTGCTTCGTGGTGGTGTCTAGCGACAATCCGTCGGCTCTTTTTTTATTCGTCGCTTCATAGTAACAAAGCGTTCCAACGAACATCAGTGTCCGCACTGCTCTCAATAGTAATCCGCTGTAGACAGCTTTTCCGGTAGCATTGTAACTTGAAAACCAGAGCCAACTTAGAAATTATTTTCCACATAATAGAAAGAAGAATAGAAAAATAAGAAAAGAAAAATAGAACCCGCTTCTAAAACCACAGCATTCACCACTGTACCAGAGAGTTTGCCGAAACGTGTGGTCCGTCTGAAAAGACACTAGACCGTTAGTGTTTCCTTTGTAAGCCTTTCTTCTGTACCTCGGAGTGAAAAGCAACGTTCTTTATCCCTCCTCTGATTTGCTTTCCCTCTTTTTTTGCTGTCACTGCCGCCTTTACTCCCACCAGGGTGTTCTTTGACGTCCCTTTGTTTCCCGGTATTTGTGAAAGACTGCTTATTATTTTAATCTAAATTTTTAAAAGGATAATAGATTCCATAAAGCAAATAGGTATTGTGTTTAAGAAATTCCTAATTGAAATTTTCGATGTATAAAATAGCTGTTGCCTGCGACTTCGTCCGCGTGGATTTACGTTTTTAAAAATCCCGCGGGAACTCTTTGATTTTCCGGGATAAAAAGTAGCCTATGTGTTAATACAGTGTATAATCTATCTCTTTTCCAAATTTCAGCCAAATCCGTCCAGTAGTTTTTGCTTGATTGAGTAACAAACATCCACACTTTCACATTTATAATATTAGTAGGATTACTATAAAATATAAAATAAAAATAAAAATATACTGAAATAAAAATATACCATCAGCTCGAAACTTCAGTCTAGTGCTGACGTCACAAAAATGGCGGCCACGTGCATTAGCAATTTGCGGGACTTAAACAACATATCGCTTTCGTGGCGCTCACAACGCTTTGTCAATGAAAAAGTCACAAAAGTACTGCGAAGAAGTGTCGTCACACTGATTGTTCTCAAGCTGCAAAAGTCAAGTCGATCACCATCATCATCATGATCAATCCATTACCAGCCCACTACTGAGCATGGGTCTCATCTCATCACCGAGGTTGGTTGGTACATTGTTGTTTCACTGGGTGATACTAAAACATTTTGTCGTAGAAAACCTTCAACGGATTAAAAAATGAGCTCGATGGATATCATTCAGTGTTAGTAACTGAGTTAGCGAATCACCCTGGTGGGCTGAGAAGAGCCCACAACAAACTCAGCCGCAGCTGCAGCTGTCCTTTTCTCATGCTTAAACTTGTACCTCAACACTTATTTTTATTTTCAAAGTAATCACACCAGTGAAACCCAAATTAAAAGCTAAACTGAGAAAATTCCAGTATTACAAATCATACACATAGTCCACGTTGATTACATTGATTGCAATCACAAGAATATAAATCTTATCTATCTTAAAATAAGGTTTGAATTTACTTAGCGCAGCTCAATCAGATTCTGTTTTAATTTCACTCATCCCTAAAAATATTCGTGGGAGACTTATCAGGTGGCAACTTTGCCGATATCCTCTTAAAGTCTTCTTACACCCCTTGTTACTTTGTAGATTTTGCACCTATAAAGTGATGCAACTTTCATAGGATAGGGTTCTTGCGGGCTTGTCGTGAAACTTTTAAAAATGCGGCATTATTATATTGTGCAAGGATTTGAAAAGTTTTGTAAAATAAGAAGAGATAGACAAGATACTTATATCTCTTGCAATATAAATAAGTATAGGTGTTTTTCAAATAACTATAATATTATATTTTATGCCTTTGCCATACCCTCTGCATCGCAGTGGTACCTACTTAACTTCTGTGGTCTTACCAAGTCCAATTTCCAGCATTTAATTATTTATTTTTAATTTATAAATTATTTTAGATCTGATCTAGAAAGTATGAAATTTTCCAGACCAGACCGCCTTAATCGGTCTCTTCTGTGGTCTTACCAGGTCCAATTTCCAGCATTTAATTATTTATTTTTAATTTCTAAATTATTTTAGATCTGATCTAGAAAGTATGAAATCTTCCAGACCAGACCGCCTGAATCGGTCTAGTTGTTCAAAAATCTTATAATTTTATGCACAGTTATTTTCAGCTATCTCTTTGTTTTGTTCAGATCATATTTTTGTCAAGCTTTTTATCCAAAAATACATAAGTAGGGATATCTTTGTTTATCTTGAATACCTCTACCCAAGCATAATGTACCTACATAGAAATAGGTAAAATTCTACCATTTCCAACGATTAGGTTCGCATCTACGACCATTTGTATTGGATAATTAGTATTTGTTTAATATCCTGTCAATTTAATAAACAATCTCGTTTGCTATTATCTCCGAAACATCAAAGCATCTTAAAAATGGCTGACTTAAATAATAAATATCTTATAATCCTCCGAGCCTAAGTTAAAACGTTTATATCACGGATAAAACAAAAGCATTGAATAAATAAAATTGACAGACAGGCTTCGGAGTTTGCCTTTGAGCTAACTTTCATCATGACAAAAGTTTTATGACATGTTTTGTTAGAAAACTAGGCGAATGAACTATTAAGGGCTTGTGTAAACTAGAATCCACGGAGCTATAATATCCAGACTAAGTATATTAAAATATTTTAAATGCAAATTTCTGTCTATTGTTTATCTGCTAAGGTTTCGCATTTTATCCCAAAAAATAAAACTGTTCTCACAAGATTAAAAAAAAATCTAAATCCACGTGGACGAAGTGGCGTAGGTACAGACAGTGCAACAAGAATCGCACAAATTCAGCCAATCACAACAATTGAGATTGTACCTAATAATGATTGATGCAGATTTTACGAAAGCGACCTTCAGGGATGTGGTGATGCTTGTCACAGTGACAAAACCACAAACATGATTGACGCGTGAATCCTGTCTTGTCTGAGTACTAGACCTTATTTAAATTTTATTTCAGACAAAAGAATATTATTCTCCTTTACATTAGCTAAGAGAGGTGCAAAAGGTGAGCGAAATATAAAATTCATATTTTTTTCTATCAAACACACTATAAAAATGTCCAAAACACAATAAATAGCTTCTTTCTTGAAAAAAATTAACTATGTATTATTAATCATGTACTTTATATTATAATGCTTAGAATGTACTCTATATAATAATTTTAATTACTTACTAATGCCATATAAAGTTCTTCTTCTCTTATTATTTTTCTACTTCTAGTAATATAACTTAATGTTAAAACAAGTGCCACCGAGTTTCTAAAGTGACTCTTTCTCCTATTTACCCGCAGCAGCTCTCTCTTCGTTCTCTTGCTCTAACTCCAATAGTCTCTGCACAACTCTTTGTCTTCTTCTCTCCATTGGTGTCTTGGACCACCATGACTCGGCTGCCATATCCTGGATTTCAGTTATATTTTGATTACTTGCATAACAATTGGTTATTAGAACGTAGATTCTTGTAATAATAATGTTACTTTACGTGATTCTAATAACTATGATATTATTAATTGATTTTAATTTAGTTTTATCTAAACTCAAAAAAATTCAATGGAAATGACGTAATGAAAATGGACTTGCAAGTCAACAAAGCTTTTAAAAAAACAATGAGAAGAAGAAAGGAGATACTGACGGACTGAGATATCAAAGTAAAGCTCAAAGTGGATCTAAAAGCTTGAGATTTGCTATGTTTGTACATACACTCTGTGACATAGACCCCTACCAAGATATAATTTAGAGAACTTCCAATGGCGTGTTTAAAAAACCTGCATCCACGTAGATGAAGCTGGTGATATATAAGTAGATCTTACATGTTCAACATAAACAGGTTCAAAAGAGCTGAGTTGAACAGCAACTTCTTGTGCAGTAAATGCTCTGACTCTTAGTTGAAGTCGTCTTTTTGTAGTCAAAACTGCATCCAATGCTGCCAGTAAAGTACCTAAGAAAACAATTAATATTATTATTATTTATTTATTTTACACCTAATTGGAACGGCAGTGCCACTTACACTTACTAGATGATCAATGATAAATTTAAATACAAACACAAAAATACACAAAATACAAAACGATAAAATATTCGAGGATTTTGATTTTTGAATGTATGCTGAGAACATTGAATGACCTGTTCATGCAATGCTCTCCGCGTACGAGTATTTCGCTTACTCCCGAATCAAAATTATACACCCGTCATTAAATGGATCCCATTGGGCCATCCCATTGGATACTCGTGGTAATACTACTGATATTATTTTATTTTATCAAAAGAACAATTCAAGTTTGAGCCATCGTAGGGATCAAAAGGACAATTCAAGTTTTTGCCGGTCATCATTAAGGATTCTGAAAATGCTCACCAATTGTATAAGAATCAGACACTCTTGACAGACATGACAATTCCAATTTTGGTGATAAGGCACCAGCTCTATGTAATTTGATACGCCACATCAAAGATATACTTCCGTAATCCGCTCTTGGAATTTGAATCAGTTTCGAATAACACTGGAAAAGGAGTTTTTGTTCGGCTTCCCAAGGTGTTCTGGACGTACCCACGAATAAAACACGATCTTCTGGACAAATTCCTGTAATCATCGTCAAAATATTATATTTTGCTACACACCACTTCGTTATGCATTTAAAAAATACCTTTTATTATCTTCACTAAATCTTTCTTCAATCTTTTTGGGTCAGTTTTATCTGTTTTTGGTATCTTCTTCACAAAAGGTTTATCGGCGTCATTCATCCATATCACGGATGGTTGAAGAAGTCTAGATACTTTCATTATAAGATGTATCAGCATTATTAATCCAGATTTTCCTGGATATTTGCCGACTAAGTTTGCTGGAGTTAAATCGAAGAGTGTAGCTCCCGTTTCGCTACAAATTGCTTGAACTAACATTTTCTTTCCACTGCCTGCTGGACCTGTTTATGAAAAATATAAATTAAACCAGAGATTTACCGTATTCTGTGAAATGTTGATAATTACAGTGCACTAACCTGATATAAGTACTGATCTTACTAGAGGTGAATTAGTCCTCACATGTTCAGATCCAAGAGGCAGTATACAATACTCTTTTACCAGTTGACGTATGTCACCTAAACATGGCTCTGGATCTCGACCTTCACTTTTCCACTGAGAAGCTACTAAACTCTTCTCACCAATAAAATCATCAATTTTTACTACAGGATATGGACGTATGATTCCATTGGTAATCAATTCTTCAAAAAGAGATTCAGTAGTTCGATCAGGAGTTAAATCTTTTTCTTTCTTTTTCTTGCCTTTTTTTCCTCCACGTCGAACCTAAATGATACTTGAAAATTTATATCACTCAAATAAAATAATGCTTAAATTAAAATAGTTAAATCGCAATGACTGACTTACTTTCTTCTGTGGTTTTTTAGCTTTTTTTCCTTTATGAGCTCTATCCCTATCCAAAGCTGCCTGTAAAAGTTCTAACTCGCTTCTCATCATATCGTCTACGATGTTGCGAATTTCTTGTTCAATTTTTATCATTTTTTCTCTTTCTATCATGTCTTTGTCACATTTTTCATCATGTTTAACCTCGTCATCTCTATATTTCCATATATCTTCATATCTTAAAATATAATAGCCATGAAAAATAATAAATATTGATATTTGACTTACTTTAATTTGAAGTAACTTACTCCTCGTTAGCACTAACAAAGTCTTTTAAAAACGCTGAAGTTGAACATTTGAAAGATTTTAAGTCTTCTGCTTCATCTTTGTTTTTATTGTCTTCTACTTTATTATTCTTCTTATCCTTACTCTCTTTGCTTTTCTTAGAATCTTTTGATGACACGGGTGAAGATTTACTAAGTTCGCTGTCCATACCTGTACCTGTTAATTTTATAAGTTTATTATTTTTGCTAACAGTAAGCAACATAATTATTATAAAGTTACATTTATATCACCTTGCCTACTAAACATAGCTCTGCTGCCGCCACTGTCTTCTGAAGGTAAGTCAGGGAACTTGCCAGTCCTCTCAAAGTATTCCGAGATCCATCTTCTCAGTTCGTCTCCAATACGCTCATTTATTTTAACCCCATGTTGAGCTCGAAGCTGCTCCTCAATTTTTTCTAATGATTCCTGATATTCCTGTTCATATTCTTTTTGGACTTTACGACGAAAGTCTTTTACCTTTCGGGAAAAATATATTGTCAATAATTACCATAATCTAGAATTAGTTTGATGGTATGACGATCACTCACTTCTTCTGCTTTCTTTATTTCCTGAGATTCAGTATAAGGTGCTAACTTCATCCCAATCAATAGTTGTTCTTCATGTTTTCTCCTTCTGGTATCTCTTCTTGCTATATAACCTCTCCAAACCCGCTGAATAGCTGTTGCTGCTGCAGCTGACATTTCTCCCTTTTGATCCCGACCCTTCTCTTTTAAAAGGCGAATTTCTTTCATGAATTGTCCTCTGCAAAAATATCATCAACTCAGTATGTATTCTTACGGGATAAAGCTCGGACCTGAAACTAGCGTAAAGGCAGGTAGTATGGGCGCTAGGAAATAAAGGTTTTATGAGGATATGGATACAAATAGTGAGATTGATATATGTATAATTATCTCAGTATATCATTAAGTTGCATGGAATGAATCCTCAGTGTGTGCAGAATTATTGCAAGGAATGAACACTTTTACAATTGGATAGCCTTGGTTACGAGGTGATAGTTATCCCGTGTTAATTTACTACAGGTAAATAACTGAATTATAATATCAAATTAACTTTTTCCATCTTCATACCTAAGTCGTCCCTGTCTAGCCCTTTCATGACTTTGGATTATGATCACAGCTTGTTGTTCGGTTAGCACTAATGCCCGCGGTTTTGGAGGTTCATATCCAAGCTTCCTTAAAGTATCAGTTATAAAATCGCGTTTCTTTTCCACTTCATCTTCTCTTTCTCTAACAAAATATTGTGGAATGCTTGGTTCAGCTTCATGCGGTGTGACTCCAAGTTTGACAAGTACCTGAATAATACAATCGTATTTTACACAATAAAATTGTTTTAACTAGAACTTAAGCATAATCAGTACCCTTATTATAAATGCGAAAGTGTGTTTGTTTGTTGGTTTGTTGGTTTGGCCTTCAATCATGTCGCAACGGTGCAACGGATTGACGTGATTATTTGCATGGCTATGGATAAAGACCTGGAGAGTCACATAGGCTATACTGATATAGAGTTCCCACGGGATTTTTAAAAACCTTAATATACGCGGACAAAGTCGCGGGCATCATCTAGTAATAAAATATGATAATTATATCTGATACATTTTTTTACAATCTACATATAAAGGTACCCTTTACTAATTTAAACTGGCAATACTAAAATTATGCGTTCCTTTTCTGCAAGAAGCAAAGTTTTATCATTTCACTTGACGATCGAAAGCACTTCTTAAAACTTTATTTGAATGTAAAACTTTTCTGATCTTTTCTATTCTATTACTAGTTGATGCTCGCGCAGTTTGACATGTTTAATTTTCTAGGATAAGATTTAGCCTATATTCCTTCCCGAGATTCAAGCTATCTCTATACCAAATGTCATCAAAATTGGTAAATTTGATGACATTTGGTATAGGACCCATGAAAAGGTAACAGATAGACAGACGTACACACTTCCACTTTTATAACATAAAAGTGTACAGTGCGACAAGGCTCTCTTGGCACTTGAATGACATCGACAGGGGGCCGCTGTTGGAGAACAAAGGCTAAAAAGGCTCCCCCACACAGGCGCGTTATTATAGGTCGATAATATCGCATGCGTTATTGCGATATCTGTTTTCAGTACATTTTGTATTAGGATGGTCATGTAGTTACACACTGCTGCGATAATAACGCCGCAACGGAAACGTATCATCGCAGCAGTGTGTAACTACGGCATTCCGAACCAGTGGTAAATTAAAACTACCTGACTATTCATAAGCACTTTTAAAAAGTTTACATGAATAAAAAAACATTCTATTCTATTCTATTCATGACGCGCCTGTGTGGGGGAGCCTTTGAATATTCAAACAAGAACAAAGGGAACACTTGACGGCAACGTTAGTTCCAATTTACGCCACGCGCCAAGATAGCCTTGTCGCACTGTAGATTTGTGTAGATGTTCTCTTACCTCATCATCGTCATAAGTTAAATCTGATAAATGAAGCTCAACCAGATCGTGTTTAATTTCCAAAAGGCGTCCCAAACAAGCCTCGAGTAGTCGTTTGACAATCAAGCGCTTTTGCGGCTGCAGAAGTTGGTCGTACACCGCATCTAGTCTAGACAATAGCACCGTGTACCGTATTCGCAGATCAGATAGCAAAGGCTCGAAAGTTGACCTTTCAGCGCTGCCAGCTTCAAAAACCGCTTCGTCTGCCTGTGTTGCTTCGATTATTAACTCTGATGTTTCGCAAATTAAGTCGTTGTATGTTTTGTTTGACATTTTTCCTTAATTTTCCTTAAAATGCGGTTTTTTCTTCACCTGTTTTTTTATATTTGTTGACCAGAGTTACGCTGCAACTACACTTTTAAGCAAGCAACCTAAATGTGTTGCATATTTAAGGTATGTACTAATGACCAAGTGTCATAAACAATTATAATTATTATTTATGTAGACAAGTACATATACTTGTCTACACTATAGGTAGTATACCTATAGGTAATATTCACTCTTGCTTGAAAATTGAAATTGATTATTTAGTTATGTAGGTATAACCGAATCCTAAACATTCAAAATTAATAATAATTATAATTGTTTATGACACTTGGTCATTTTTTATTTTTATTCAGCACGCGTAATATAAATTTACTTTTTTACAGCACTTATGTTTATAAATATTGTTTAATCCCACACTTGGCCTATAATATTAAACGTTAACTAGCGTTAAAACTACAAAACTACAAAATTTGCATATATACGACGCAATATAAGTTGATAAGTAAACATAAACGTGGTATTAGACAAATAATCCTAAATGAAACTCGCTTAATACTCTTTCTAAAAACATAAACAGCAGAAATACATGTAATATTTTTCCACCCACGTCAGTATATTGCGTATAATCTCAAAAAATATGCGCGGCTTTATCGAACAAACAGCCATCACTTGGTTTTGTTGAGGTGTGTACCCTGCTCAACGCGTTTTTTTTTTCAAACTGTATTAGCTTTATAAGCTTTTTATTCAAAGATCAAACAGTTCCCACGAGATATTTAAAAAAAATGATGCCCAGGACTTAGGCTTTCCAAAATCCTGTGGAACTCTTTGATTTTCCGGGACAAATAGAAGCCTATGTCCTTCCCTGGGATGTTAGACATCTCTGTGCCTTTTGTCATAAGCAGTTAAAGAAATGGAAATATTATAATGGATTACTATGCGTTCAACATTATTTTACAAATTACATTATTGACTTATCACAATTTTAACACGATATATTATTCAGTAAGTTTAAAACTAAATCTAAATCTAAATAAGTATTACTCTATATAATATCTCTCAACGGCTATACTCACGTATTTAGTCAACGTTAGCCCGCAGTCTTAACCGCGACGCGTGTGCGAACTGACTCCTTTGACAAAGGACCCCGGATGGGTTCGAAACTAGTCGGGTTAACGTCGACTAAATATGTGAGTGCAGCCGTTGAGAGATATTATATAGTATAATGTAAATCACTCACGAATCACGATAGTGTAAACGCTAAAATAAAGTATTATTCTAATAGGAAAAAAGGCGATCGAAAGGAGAACAACCCGCCGTTGCTATCACAATGTTACACTCGGATTAACGTGTTTATTTTTTGTTATTGTTAACTTATTACGCAATACTGGGTCAAAGTTTTGGACAAAGCTGGGGGATTTCATCTTATCTCAAGTTTTTAACCCAGTGACTCCATAGAATATTTAATGTTATACAAATAAAGGGATAAACTGACTGACTGACAATAATCTACAAGCTTGAGATTTTACAGGTAGGTTTTCTCTATAACTTAGAATCCCCACTTAGATTAATTAATGACATAATCTTGACATAATATAACCTAAGTACCTATAGGTAATACGCGAGAGGTTGAAATGGCAATCGGGGAGGGAACGCCCCGCACACCCGCACAGCCCCCGCGCTAACCCGGAGCGGGCGAGTGCATTTGACGTGCGGGTGTACGGGGCGTCCCCCCGCATCATACCCCGATTGCCATCTTAACCTGTCGCAGACTATAGGTACATACTTACCTTCAAAGCAAGAGTGAATAGGCATCTTCTATAGACAAGACTGTGCGCTCCAACCTAGACCTCATCTTTTTAGGGTTCCGTACCTCAAAAAGAAAAACGGAACCCTTATAGGATCACTTTGTTGTCTTGTCTGTCTGTATGTCGGTCTGTCAAGAAACCTACAGGGTACTTCCCGTTGACCTAGAATCATGAAATTTGGCAGGTAGGTGAATTTGTGGTTACATCACACAAAAAAAAAATTAATTGTGGTCATGAACTAATAATTAGTATTTTAATTTTCTTAGTATGATAACTATGTCAAGTCGGGTATTATAATATGAAAGGTATTCACCTGTGCATTGTAAAACAGATTTTTATTTATTTTTATGCATCATAGTTTTTGAATTATCGTGAAAATTGTTGAAAAAAAAACGACAGCAGTACGGAACCCTCGTTGCGCGAGCCTGACTCGCACTTGGCCGGTTTTTTCAGTAACCAATGCTTCAATTATGTTTTTTAAGCATGATTGTCGTCAAGTGCAAGGCTATCACGCAACAAAAAAATAAAAAATATCAAAAATTCCATCCTAGCTAAATCAGGGTGGGTCAACTAGTAAAACTATAACAAAAGATGCCATGAACGCTAGAGTATAATATTATTAACAGTTTATTGTATCCATAGACTTATGATAGTCTGAGTGTTGCAAATTTAAAACGAGTTAACGCGCGCCGTCTTAATAGTTTGAGAGCCGGGGGATTAAAAGTCCTATGGATCAGATATATTATAATATTATATTATACATAAATATACAAAAAACTCTAAAGCAGTTTTTGTTGAATGGTGGGTCGGTATGTATAGGATTTTGAATTATGTATTAGTATTTAGAAATACGTAAATTTAGAGTTACTCGTAGGTATGGTTAGGACTCTAGCATATAAACCTACGTGGTTTAAGCTGGAGTCAACAATAATAATATTATAACGTGCATTTGTAAAAAAAAAATAGATTGGTCTCACATCCGGTTATGATTTTAAACGTTATATTTAAGGTTACATTAAGGTACATAATTGAACTTTATTGATTTTTGTGTTATTACATACTAAATACATTTTGATTTGGGAAATAAAATAGTCAAGGATCGCTCTTTATACGAGTCACAATTCACAAGCTATGTTCATAGTCCACTTTAGTCGATTGCCATTAAAGATTTTTTTAAATATTTTTAAGTTATCGAACACATCGACGTCATAGTACAGTCGACACTTTTATTTGACTCATCAAAACCTTCAATTTGGTACACATTTTTACTATGTATGCTATAAAATATAAGACGACGCTTAAAATCATAACCAGAACCACCATTTTTGCAGCCAGGCAAAGTTAAGTAATAGTGTCCTGAAAAAGATCTATGGCAATACTACCTACTCACACGGAAAAAAATGCATAAGAATTTTAATCCCCCGGCTCTCGAACCATAATGCAACGACTTGTTCGTAACTCTATTAACGCTTTATACATCAACTTCGTAAATTAGTGTATAGGATTTACTTCTTTGTATAAGTTAGTATAAAGGTGATGATTGAGTGGGGGTTTAGACAGTTGTTGCTCAGTGTACATACCACATCTAAAGTTGTTCAAGAATATAATATCCGTTGTTAAACTTGTAAGCAATATGGACTAGTCATAATGAAGATAGGAGAGTTTAAATTTTAGCAAGACGCTCGCGGCTTCGTTTTTGAATCATCTCAGGTATTTTCGAAAACTTACAATAATATAGAGAAGTCTAACCCTAGCACTTCTTTTTTTTTAGAGAAAAGCCTCCAAAAAAATATATTGTTTATTTATTTTGTTTATTTGAAAGTAATCAACAGCGTAATTACATAATTATTATTTAAATCTATAATCTAAATTTAGTTTTAACAGAAGGCCACAAGAGATTACTGAAAATTATAATGAAAACTATTTTAACAGAATAGATTTAGAATAAATGTACCTATACATATACCTACCTACAATAATAAAAAAATATTCAATATAAAAAAATTAATAACTGAATGTGTTGCTGATCGCAAATCTCGAGAACAGCTGAACCGATTTTGCTAATTCTCTTTTATAATATTCCTTGAAGTACGAGGATCGTTCTTACAGAGCGAAAAAATTGTAAGTATTATAAAAATAAAAAATTAAAGAATCGACTGTTAGGCGGTACAAAGTTCGCTGGGTCAGCTTACTATCTTTAAAAATTAGAATTTAAAAAAACGCTAGCGCGCTCGTGTATATGTGCTCTCGCTGAAAAATTGTGTACCTACGTATTTTGTGTGAAAAACATTAATGCAAAAAGTAATATTTCTTGCGACCCATACCACCAGCGTCCGCCCAGCGGCGGCTCCGGGCAAAACTGTTATAAAATATGAACTGTCCAGCGATAGCCATTCATAATAAAGCCATTATGTGAATAAATGCTAACGACTATATTTACCAGGCGTCTACGCGTCCACCATTAAGGGTTAACCATTATACAAAGATGCTTTTCATCCTAGAAACGGTCTTGCGGTCTTGGAAAGTTTTGCTGGTGAATTGATATTTTAGTTACCAAGCAATGACTACTACACTAAAAAGCTTAAAAAACGCCCGACTTTAGCATACATACATACAATAATATTATGTGTGGAAACAAAAATTATTTTTTACTTTGTAGTGATTTTGGAAGTCGGTTTTTTTTAATTTTTCGTACCTCAAAAGGAAAAACGGAACCCGTATTAGGATCACATTGTTGTCTGTCTGTCGATCTGTCGTTCCGTCAAGAAACCTACAGGGTACTTCCCATTGACCTAGAATCATGAAATTTGGTAGGCAGGTAGGTCGTACAGCAGACATTACGGGAAAAATCGAACCGTGAATTTGTGGTTACATCACACAAAAAAAATTAAATTGCTGGCATGAACTAATAATTAGTTTTTTCAATTTTCAAAGTAAGATTACTTTACCAAGTCGGGTATCATAATAATGAAAGGGCTTTACCTTTACATTCCAAAACACATTTTGATTTATTTTTATGCATAACAGTTTTTGATTTATCGTGCAAAATGACGAAAAAATATGACTGTAGTTCGGAACCCTCTGACTCGCACTTGGTCGGTTTTTTTTATGAAATACCTGGAATTCAGGCGGTTCGTTTGATGTCGTCGATTCTTCGAACTATGTGCCCAGCCAATTTTGCCAATATATGATCACTAATTATTCATTTCTATCATTTGAGAAAATATTAATAAGTATCAGTAGGTATTTATTGTATCACATCCAGTAGTATTAGCTCGATGCGCTCTCCTCAATATCAGATAGGTGCGTTGGACGCTGTTTTGAGTAACGAGCTTGAGCCTTAATAGCTCATTGTGCAGTTTTTTTTGCAACTATGTGGACCCACCACGGCTTTTAATGCAAAAACGGTATCAAAAGCTTGTGTAAACATGTCCTTTTTGTAGCTTGTTATAGTTGAATAGCCACACTACTGAGCTTGACCACGATAACGGTAATGGAAACAACTGCGAAAAAAAACTAATTAATATTCCTTTTTAATTTAGTGCACTTCTTTGTATTTTTTTGTAACCGACCACATCTATTAGCAGGCATTAGCAGAATATAATATAATATATAGTACTAACGTAGCATTAGCTAGTACAATACGCGGCAGAAAGTAATGTACATCGGCCTTTAGAGTGACGTTTCGGCTTTGCAAAGCGTTATCTCTGTCACTCATACCTATGTGACATTTTGTCGGTCTCAACGACAGAGACATAATATGCTCTACAAAACCACTAACTCTTTCTAAAGGTCGATGTACATTACATTCTGCCGCGTACTGTAGCTAGGTACCTATTAGATAAAACAAAATCATATAAACCTCAAAACCTTCATAGAGAAAAATCAAAAAAAAAATAGCAGTCAGTGGGGACATATTACTATCTCTATGGTGGGGACTGCCGACAGAATTGAAAACAAAAACTATGAAAGAAAGCCATAAAAACTATGAGTTGTTAGGAGATACTCTGACTGACGAAAGCATACTTGACACTTTCATTAAAAATTGAACCTTATTAATTGGTCGCATTAAGGAACAAATTTTATTAGCTGATAAAATTAGCATGTCGGTGACACGATCTTAAAGTTTCTACTCATCTCAAAGTCGCCCAACACGTCTTAATAAGTTTTCACTTCAATAATAAATACAAATAGACCTGCAAACAATCGCATCAAAACCGCGCAACATTAATTCACCGCATAACCTTCAACTTTGACGTTTGAACCCGTTTCCAAGATGGCGGCGCAAGATCATGCGCGCGCGCCGACAGGATAATGTCTTCATTTGAGATAATTCCACCGGTTCGGTCCACATTCCATCGAGATGGGTGGGATCTGACCACGCAGAAATTGTATGATTTATTTTGAACTAGCTTTTGCCTACGAGTTCAAATCAAATCATTTATTCAAATTGGGTAGTAGGTAGATAGGTAGGTACCTTTTTTTTCTTGTCAGTTGTGGAATTTTTAAGATAAAGCTTATTTCAGTAAACTTAACACTGAAGTTGAAGTGGCAATGAGCACCTGCTTTGCGTTTGTCCGTCTGTCCGTCCGTCTGTCGTGTCTGTCAAGATACGCTGTAGGGTACTTCCCGTTGACCTAAAATCATGAAATTTGGCAAGTGGCTAGGTCTTATAACACAAGTAAAGGAAAAATCCGAAAACCGTGAATTTGTGGTTACATCATATTTTAAAAATTAAAATGTGTTCATGAACAAATAAATTAGTATTTTCAATTTTCAAAGTAAGATAACTATACCAAGTGGGGTATCATATGAAATGGCCTTACCTGTACAATTTAAAACAGTTTTTTATTATTTTTATGCATAATAGTTTTTGGTGTATCGTGCAAAATGTCGAAATAATATGACTGTACGGAACCCTCGGTGCGCAAGTCTGAGTCGCACTTGGTCGGGTTTTTATTTTTATTGACATAAAACTGTCGTTGAACATCACTGCATCGCTCATAAAGTTAAATAATTTAAACGACAACTACTTAGACCTTCTAGTCAGTAAAACTTTTCCGTCCATTATTGTAAGACCGTAAAAGCTTGTAAAAGCCGTTCGTAAAATGATCAAAAACGCTATTAAGTATTTCGTTCTGAAATGGGCACCAGAAATTCATTAATGGCATTCTAAACCTCTCAACGATCAAACTCAAGTCTTGCTGCGTAAATCCTTTGACTGTTAAGTTTTTGAATGGTATTTGGCGGTTTAAGGTGAACACACACTTATCCGAGCCGAACGCGTCGAACGAGACGAACGAAACGAATTTTAGAATTCTGTATATGAAAATATCTCATGAAACCTCGCACACTTCTCCGCGTCGAATCGTCTGAATCTGCAAGAACCACCGAAATCCTAGACGAATTCGGATGTCGTCATAAGATTCAACGTGGTTTATGCGGTCGACTCGACAGATGCGCTCGCATTCTGTCAGTTGCGTACGACAGAACAGAGTAACTCGCGAGTACTATTTCTTCATTGTTTAAAAAAATGAGTGAATTCAATTTGAGTCGATTCCTTCGGCGCGGTCTATTCGTCTAGTGCGATTGTGTGCGAGGCCTCCTTGACTTCGATTCGTTCGACGCGTTCGGCTCAGATAAGTGTGCGTTTACCTTTAGGGCCTACTCATACAGACGGAGTGGAATGACAGCGAGTCTTTTTTACAGTTCCATATCTCTAGAGATGAAACGAAACCCTTAGATCGACACCTCCCACGTAAGTTGTTGTATCCCCAAAACCGCAACTTTTCAGTAGAGCGTTTTAAAGATACAAATTGAAATTAAAGCTTCATTTTTCAATATTTTTTTGTGAAATTCGGTATATGGTTATAATTTACAGTACTTTTAACTATTCTGAAAAATACTTTATAAAAATACTTCAAATTTCTGAGATTTTGTTCATACAACATTTTACGTGGTGTTTTATCTTTGGAAAATGTTGTATGTGATACTTACAACAACTTACAGGGGAAAACAAGGACTGTGTGTCATTGTATGTGTTAATTACAACGGTGTACGTTGCTTAAATTATAAAAATAGTATTGTATGTGTGATCATTTTCAACAAATAGAAGTCTTCCGCTGGACATAAGTCTCTTGTAGGGACTTTCAGTCACTACGCTCTTGCGTCTCCTGAATCCAGCGGCTCCCTGAGACTCATTCGATGTCATTTGTATACATAGTGTGGGTCTGCCAACGCTGCGCTTTCTGGTGTGAGGTTCAAGTACTTTAGGACCCCAACGTCTATGAGTCCTTTGAATTATGTGCCCCGGCCATTGCCACTTCAGCTTCCCAAACCGTTCATGTCAGGTACTCTGGCTTTTGGACAAATATCCTCATTCCAGATTTGATCACGTAGAGAAACTTCAAGTATAGCTGTCTCCATCACCCACTTAGTGACTCTGAACTTTCTGTGAATGTGTCACATCTCAAATCCATAATATTATGTCATCACTGGCAACATGCGCTGTTCGAAGACTTTAGTTTCCGTACGCTGCCTAGCTGAATCGGACTCGGTGGCTGATCTGTTTCTCGAAATTGGACTTACCTAACTTGGTTGTGTGTCCCAGTTTTACACACTCTTCTATATTTTTGAGCAAAGAGCTCTCAAAGACTACTGGGTGGGCCGAAACATAGGTATTAGACATGCTTTTCGTCTTAGTCATGTTCATTTTCAGGCCCACCTGATATGAAACTTTAATAAGGTCACTGTGCAGTATATCCGGTTTCCCAGTCTCTGCGATAACAACTATGTCATCGAAAAATCGAAGGTGAGTAGCTATTGATGTTAATGTCAAGTTCATTCCAATCCAGAAGCTTAAAGACGTGTTCTAAAGTAGCAGTGAAGAGCTTTGGAGAGTTGCGTCTCCCGTTAAGTGTTACTCTCTGTCACTGCAATTGGATTGGCCTCCTCGTCTGGCCCTGTATGTGGACTGACATGGTGGTGTTTTCGTACAGGTACCTACTTCAGCATTTGTATGTACCGGTAGTCAATCCGGAATCTCAATAGCGACCTTAATACAGCCCAAATTTCCACTGAATCGAAAGCTTTCTCAAAGTTCACAAACGCTTAGCAAAGTGGCCGATTATAGTCTTCAGTTATATGTATGTATAAAATGTTGCAGCTTCTGAATGTGATCTATGGTGCTTAAGCTATTTGAGAATCAAGCTTGTTCAGGATGCTGAAAGTCGTCGAACCTATAAGACTGACTTACGAAAACAACAGCTTGTAAACATGTCTCTAAAGCGAAATGAGTCTATGTTTCTTCTTGAGTAATGTTTAACTTTGTAATTACAGTATGCAATAAACCAAATTAACTTGAATATAAGATTCACTATTAATTTGCACACCAGAAGGTACCTAGTAGAATGTGTAAGGTGACTCAATTAATACAAAAACTGCTTCTGTATGCAAATTCCAGTGAATAAACTATTATTTATTAAGGTGTTATCGCCTTTTTTGAAGAACAGGACCGTTACACTACAAACAAATCATCTTTTAAAATTTTGAAAATAAAATAATAAGAACCACTACGCTCCTGTGCCATGCTCTTATATTTTGCCAATATTTTTAAGCTCCTGCTCCACTCTATGATATCTTTCTTCTTCTGAGTCGTTCACTCTTGACAGAGTGGTCGTGGCTATGAATTTTTCACTGATGCTCGTGCGATCTCCCTCCAGCGACTTCTGTTGGTGGCATTATGTGCACACGTGGAGACAGGCGTGTTGGTTGCGGAGTGGATTAAGTCTGTCCACCTAGTTGGGGAACGCCCACGTGGCCGTGTGCCCTCCACCTGACCTTATACCACGAGGTGTTCGATGGTACCACTCTTCCTCGTAATGTGCCCAAAGAACTTGGTATGGTATCTTTAATCCAGCGTTAAAGTTCCGAAGTTGCGTGTTTGTGTATCAGAGATCTACCGGTAGGCAAATGCATCTGCTCTAGATTGTAGTCACATTTGTTGTCTTTTTTCCATGAGCTTGAGAGTATGGTCATAGAAATTATTTATTATTTTCGGACGATAGGTCGTAAAGAAAGTCTCAACCACCTGGACAGTCCCTACCATTTTTCTTCTAATATCATTGCTACCAACCTATTATTGGTAAGGTAGGCTCTGAAATAATACAATATTGTGTTGATTTTTGGTTACTTACATGATATCCTAGTGGTATTATAAGCGAGTACTTATTTCACTATCTATCATAGGTTTACATCGTCATCAATCGAAACTTTAGCTTTGTTTTATTGGCGTACAATGTTGTATGTAAGAAAAAAAAATGTCATAGCAACGTAAAATATAGCATGTGATCATACAATAAAATTTTGAGTAACAAATGCCGATGTAAAATGTTGTATGTATTACTTAACACAAAAATCAATATAATTCTGCAACGTAAACGGTTGTATGTCATTATACAACACAGTTTTTTGTATCCTCAACGACGTAAATTGTTGTAAGTAATCTATACAATAGTTTAGCTTGGCATCACTATTAACTTAGTAAAATATGATAATAGAATAAAAAAATGCGTAGACAACCGAGATATATCGGAGACTTGACTCACAAACCTGGTGTTTGAAGTCCGGCGTGATCTGTTGTATGTGTTACATACAAGGCGCAAATGCGTGACCTCGTCCTACGTAAAACGTTGTAAAGGTCGATGTGATGTTTTACGTCGTCGTCGTTTGTAAAATACAACATTATACGTCTCATAAGTACCTTAAAAAATAGCATTTTTAGCATTTTATAAATTTGAATGTGTAAAATAGATAAAAATAGGCTTTGTTATGTAAAAAACGCAAAATGCCAATTTTGTGGCTTACAACAACTTACGTGGGAGGTGTCGAGATATAAGATTATTTCGTTGTTTGTCTGTGTGGCAAGACTCGTCAAGGGAATCAAAATCCAGGTACAGGGTACTTGCCGTTGACCAAGAATCATAAAATATTATGGTTAATAATATCTCTTCGGGGATATTGTTGGCTATGGATAATGACCTGGCAGGGGGGAGGTTTCTCCGCGTGTCCCTCTGACTAGCAGAGGGCACAGTGCAGGACTAGGCATCATTGGTGCGCCTCGGACGTGTGGTGGGAGACCTCGTGAGTGGGTCCACGGTGGAGGGTCCGCCTCGGCGGACGTCGCTGGCTGGGTCGCGGTTGGTTGCTTTGGTGTTCTTGTAACCCAGCCACCAGGAGACGCGCAGGAGAGCCGCTGGGTTTTAGTGCGTATTCCGGTCATCTCTCGGCCGGGGAGTCCCACATACCTTGCGGAGGATGCACATTTCCCAGCGTTAAAAAAAAGGTACCTGATATAATATACCTTTCTACACATATATCTTTGAAGAACAACAATAAGACACCTAATTCTCGCATCTGCATTTAGTTTGTTATTTTATTTTTTATTATTATTGCTATTTAATATTCAAAGAGCTTAAAAATTCACCAAGTCAAAGCCAACTTCTGAGGCTTCGTGTTAATACCTAAAAGCACCGCTGAAAGACTTTCGGCAGTTAAATAATTTTATTGCACCATTCTCTTCGAGTTATTGTTTTGTTGGGGCTGGTTTATTTCCTACTTCAGTCAGTTTATGACTAATTAAATCAAAATAAAACTTGATTCAACATAATTATATACTGTTCTAGCTCTCTACACGCAAAAATCTCAAATTTTTCAAGCGGTTCAAGCTGAACCAGCGCTTGATCAATATTGCCTACCAATGGTCTTGGGCTGTAGTAATAAAATGATGTGATTTTTTGTATAGCGGTAGGTAGTTTATGGGGCTAGAATTCATTATTAAAGATATTGACGACCTCCCTGGCGCAGTGGTGAGTGCTGTGGTCTTATAAGTGGGAGGTCCCGGGTTCGATTCCTGGCAGGGGTTTGGAATTTTATAATTTCTAAATTTCTGGTCTGGTCTGGTGGGAGGCTTCGGCCGTGGCTAGTTACCACCCTACCGGCAAAGCCGTGCCGCCAAGCGATTTAGCGTTCCGGTACGATGCCGTGTAGAAACCAAAGGGGTATGGGTTTAATACAAACTGCCATACCCCTTCCAGGTTAGCCCGCTATCATCTTAGACTGCATCATCACTTACCATCAGGTGTGATTGCAGTCAAGAGCTAACTTGTATCTAAATAAAAAAAAATAAAAAAAAAATCATGATTTCATTTCTTTTTAACATAATTAATTAATTAATATTAATCCCGCTGCTGTACGGAAAGCGATTAATGACGTCACAAGACGTAAACGACAAATATTTTTCAATTATGTAACATGAAATTTTTCCACCAAAACAACAACAACAAAACCAGTTTTCAAGCAATTGACAGAAAAAGTTAATTACAGTACGCGGCACAAAATATTGCACATCGACCTTTAGAAAGAGATTTCATAGACCGTTGTCTCTGTTGTTGAGACCGACTGCCATCACACCGGTGGTAAGTGATGATGCAGCCGATGGCGCGCGCTTGCTTTGAAGATGCCTATTCACTCTTGACTTGAAGGTACTATAATTGGACGGGAAAACTGATGCTGGACGGGTGTTCCAAGTCTTAGCGTTTCGAATTAGAAATGAGGAGGGAAATCGCTTCGTACGTATCCATGGAATATCGACTACGTACGGGTGCAGACCTTGGTGATGCCTTGCGGTACGATAGTAGAAGGTGAAGGAGGTATGAATGACAGAGACAACACTCTACAAAGCCGAAATCTCATTCTAAAGGTCGATGTACAATATTTCTTGTCGGCTATTGTACTTAACTACGGTGTTTAACTGGTATCTTTTGTAAGGCCGTCTACAAACTTTTTTGGCAGCTTAAAAGGCTCCCTGATTTATAAAAGCTCTGTAACCAAACCTCTTCAGAATTTCGACGAAAATTCGGGATGACGCGGGAAAATTCAGGAAGTAACTGCCTATTATCGTCTCACTCACGGAAAAGGACAGCTTTTACCAACATTGGCACTCACAATGAGTGCTCTTGAAGACACGATTCAGTTTGAGAGAATGATATTGATTCTGATGGTAACTATAAAATTTAAGAGTATCACATCTTTTTCTTACCAATGTAACTAGAAAAGGACAGAAAAACTTAATTATGTTAATTTAAAATCTCGTAAGTGCCAGTTTTGAGCACATTGTTTAAATTTGTAGAGTAGCACTAAAATATTAAGTTGTTATTTTTAAATTCACTTTTCTTTTTTAGCAATATTGAAAAGAAAACGATGCAGATACTGTAACTAGAAAGACATCAGAATCGACGCCAGTTTAAGACCTGGGGTTCCTGGGACAACAGCTAAGTATCACTCAACTTACAGTTTTAACACGACTAGTAAATCAATAATCTTCTATAGGTAAAAATAAATAAATAAAAATGAATCGGCGAAATGTGTACGCGCATAACTTCCGAACGACTGCACCAAATTGGATATTATGTAAATATTTTAATGTTCGTTATTGTATTTTATACCCATGCAAAAAATCACTTCGATCCGTTGCTCCGTTGCGACATGATTGAAGGACGAATCAACAAACCAACAAAACAGCAAACCGACAAACAAACACATTTATGATATGAGTAGGAGGTAGTGATGACAAGCGAAACGCGATGCGCATCGAATAAGAACCCTGCTACTAACGATTAAAAATTTAAAACAATGTTTTTAAAACTTAGCTATCTGAAATGTCTGAAATACTTAGATAAAAAACGCAGAAACTTAGCAAAGCGTGTTTCACAAGAAGTCTAGAAAGATCTAGGTATAAAAGACATCGCAGCTATGGTGGGGAATTAAAAAACGCTTTTATTTGCTCTTTTTTGTCTGAGGTGCCATCTTTGACTCAAAGGCCGTTCGCACTCCTTACATTGAAAGTTTTGAAAGGAAATGTCTTCTGCTAGGATAAAAATAATGAATGCATTTAGCTACGCGCGATATTATCTTAAAATTTAGGAGATCTTGGCAAAATTATGTCTTTTTACTTTATTTTATTACATTTAAACTAAAGGAAACGAATTTTAAAATGTAATAGAAAACCATGCCTATGAGAATTTAGAAAATAATTTTTTTTTCATGCTTAGATCTGCCGAACGACTATAGTACGCGACAGGTCGAGATGGCAATCGGGGAGGGAACGCCCCGCACAGCTTCCGCGCTAACCCGAGTGACGTGCGGGTGTGCGCGGGGAGTCCCCCCGTCTCATACCCCGACTGCCATCTCAATCTGTCCCGTATTATACGGGGTGTAACCAGAACGCCGCGCCGGCAAAAACAAAAACCGGTGATAGTACCTACTCATGAGGTTTTACGAAATTCAAAGACGTCAATAGCACGATTCGGTCGCATCAGATGCGCCAAGGAAAAGTGAAGGACAATTAGCAGCAAGGTGATGAGCCTGATGTCAAAGAATTTAACCCAATTTTAGAAAAGAAGAGAAGAGACAAACCGTTCCATACAAATAGCGTTTAAGCCAATAAGATATGTTAAGCCTCTTCTGAAACTGTGCTAACACTTTTACCTACTTTTAGAATATTCCAGTAAAGCCTTCCAGTCTCTCCCGGCTAAAGTATTTTAGCCGGGAGAGACTGGAAGGCTTTAGTCAACTTTAGCACCAAAAGTTCGATACATATGTTGCAAAGTCGGGTTTAGACTGGATATTTTCGAAAATGTTTACTAGTTTTGAAGATGGTAAAATCGGGTTGGAGGTAAGAAAGTTTTCGCTTATTTAGACCTACCTAGTGGCTTTAAGGCTTTAAGATGGCTCACTGCAATGTATACAAAGAAACAAACAAAAAATGTGATTAGTGATATCACGACCCTCAGCGAAAAGAAGACTAACCAGAGAAAAATAGATGTAAATAGGTCTTTGTTTTACATCTGTCAGTAGAATAATGACTATCTATACATACATACAGGGTGTAACCAAAACGCTAGCAAAAACTTAGCGTTATTGTATACTACCGAAACACAATCCAATACCAATATCCATTTGATTCATTTTGTAGTTTAAATGTTTTAGTATTTTTTAAACCCGCAATGTTTAGCATGCAAAACTCGGGTCAATGCCCCGCCTACGATACGGCATTGACTCCGAGTGGCCTACTTACGCAACGTTCGTCGATCTCTAGCGTCAGTCAGATGTTTTATTTGCAATATATTGTAAACTTTTACAAAATCATCGTATCGTATCAGTAATCATCAGTAGGTACTAGATATCACCTGTCCTCGTTTTTGCTAGCGTTCTGGTTACACCCTGTATAGCCTCGACTTATTATAGTGATATTCGTAACAAAATGAAATAAAGTAATGAAAAGAACCCATATAAAAGTGTCAAATTCACGCGAAAACATTTGTCGAATACACCGCAAGTCAATTACAGTGGAACGGAAAACAATTACATGTATGTCCGATCGCAGCCAGCGGAAAAAGAAAATGGCAATTCAGTGTTACATTGTATTGTTGGTTTTCTAAAAGCTATTGAAAAAGTTTTAATAGAGAGCGTTTATTTTTGAGACTGGTCGATTGTTGGACTTACTCATTGGTGTTTGGTGAATTGATTAAATCTATACCTACTAATAAATAAAATTGAAGTGTCTGTCTATTTGAACGGGCTAATCTTCGGAACGGCTGAACCTATTTTGACGGGAGTTTCACAGACAAGTAGAGGATTAACCAAGGAGTAACATGGGCTACTTTTTAAACCGACTTTCAAAAGTTGTTTAGCTAGTATAACAAATACCGCTAAGTTTTTGCTAGCGTTCTGGTTACACCCTGTATAAGTATAAATAGATATAGATAACACCTTATTTTAAACTACAAGACGCCTTACATTACATTGGAACAGACACCTTAGGAATTATAAATGTACATGAATAAGCAGGGTTTAGCAAGTCCGATTTGTTCCTTTACATACCACGCCATCCGTAGGTGTAAATACGGGCACAGTGGCAATAATTTTATATTGTTCGCCGATTGTGCCCGTAAAGGCAATATACTGTATTTATTAGTGCCCAACAATGGGATCCGGAGCAACATCTGTTACGTGCTAACACGGAATACTGGAGTGTTAAGCGCAGTCCACACTGTAGACATTTGCGTAAAATTTGTATGGACGTAAAGCGAATGGAGTGCTGGACCAGCAGGGCGATTGTCTAAAACCTGCATCAATCATTATTACAATCTCAATTGTTCTGATTGGCTGAATTTGTGCGATTCTTGTTGCAACAATGCATTGTGGCCAATAGTGAGCGAGCATTAACCAATCAGAGATGATTGCGATCGTGACATTGTAGCTGTCAAATAACCGCGGTAGGGCCACGGATATAAAATTGTATGGGGGATTAGATTTTGCTAACTATGGGCCTCAGGTTAGCTCAGGCTAGCGAATTATGCTTTGTAGTTTGGGGTCCAAATAAAAATTAGAGATTCAAGAACTAGAGTAACCAATATAACTTAACGAATCGTGAAGCTGAAAATATGGCATGAGGTGTTAATCAATCAATCAGCCAGTTTGCGTCCACTGCTGGACATAGGCCTTCCCAAGCGCGCGCCATCACACACGATCCTCTGCCTTCCTCATCCATCCACTTCCCGCTACCTTCTTAAGATCGTCAGTCTAGCGGGTTGGAGGTCGTCCCACACTGCGCTTGCCTATACGTGGTCTCCACTCCATAACACGTCTGTCCCAGCGGCCATCGGTTCTGCGGCAGACGTGGTCTGCCCACTGCCACTTCAGCTGGCTTATTCAGTTACTATGGTTCTCCGACGGATTTGCTTGTTACGGATTTTGTCCCTCAGAGAATGAGAGAATGAGGTGTATAGAGGACAAAAATAGCGAGTAAACGAGCAGGCGGGTCACCTGATGTTAAGTGATTACCGCCGCCCATGAACATATTTAGTACTAGAGGAACCACCAATGCGTTGCCGGCCTTTCAGGCATTTATTGGTTCGCATCTTGAATAACCCCCATGTTGTAATCTAATGGGAACACCGCTGAAGGGAGTTGATTCCACAGTTTGCACATGTGTGCGAGGAAAAAGGATTTGGCACAACGGGCGGTTGAAGTGCACCAGGCAATTTAGAAGTCAAGTAGCTAAGCTAACTTGGCCAAGTAGTTTTTTGGCTATTATAATAATATTACAAATTCCCCATATATATTACCCATATATATTATGTACAGTATGCTCCCGGCTTTAGAGCGAGTCCGTTTGTATTGTTTGTTAACCAAAATAATTATCATTCCTTATTTTCATCTCAGTATAACATGCTTATGCTACTTTAAAAACTATTGGTTTAGAAAGCTAACTGTCCACCTACATTTTTTAGTTAATCATAAACCGTTTGTTCTATGGACTATCAAAACCCGGCCAAGTGCGAGTCTGGCTCGCGCACCGAGAGTTCCGTACTACAGTCGTATTTTTTCGACATTTTGCACGATAAGTCAAACACTATGATGCATAAAAATAAATAAAAATCTGTTTTAGAATGCACAAAAGACGCCCTTTCATATTATGATACCCCCATTTGATATAGTTATCTTACTCTGAAAATTGAAAATACCAACAACGTAATCCTATAAGGGTTCCGTTTTTCCTTTTGAGGTACGGAACCCTAAAAAACACATAAATCTAGTTTAAGTACAATTTTGTTATTCGTACATCCTACACCCATCCCCTTAGGCAAGTCACGGCGATCGGTTCCCTCTATTCAACTAAAATTATCTTACAATGAAAGGGAAAATTCTGTAAATTGCACCCCATGACACCCCATTACTCTATCGCATTCGCAGGGGTGAGTTTATCACAACTTTGGTTGTAAACGTGTTGACATAAAAGCTCTATCGCCTGAGTAGCATCCCTTCGATCTAATAAGCGGGATCATCGGGAAAAAATCGCTGTAAAAATATGGCTAAGAAAATATGCAGGGGATGAAATCCATCCCGGATTTTTAACGCAGTAACGCCCTTATTCAAACCCCACATTCAAACAATCTATCAGTACCTACCCTTATTATAAATGCGAAAGTGTGTTTGTTTGTTGGTTTATTTGTTTGTTGGTTTGTCCTTTAATCAGGTCGCAATGGAGCAACCGATGGACGTCATTTTTTGCAAGGGTATAGTTAAAGACCTGGAGAGTGACACATAGGCTACTTTTTATCCCGGAAAATCAAAGAGTTCTCACGAGATTTTTAAAAACCTATGAACAATGCACTAACCAAGTAACGAACAGACAGACAATTGATACCCATTTATTTATTTAAATAAGACAATTTTATTACGTCATGTCACACAAAATTAATATTACTTACGCGCCTGCAATATTTATTTCGGCAATAGTTTATTTACATAAATTGCATTAAAGTTTCAGTGGAAAAATACTACAAAATAATTTGATTAATGTCTCATCACTATGATCAACCCATCACCGGCTCACTACAGAGCACGGGTCTCCTCTCAGAGTGAGAAGGGTTTTGGGCATAGTCTACCACGCTGGCCATGTGCGGATTGGTAAACTTCACACACCTCTGAGAACATTATGGAAACCATTAGTCATAAAGAACTCTCAGGCATGCAGGTTTCCTCACGACGTTTTCCTTCACCGTTAAAGCAAGGGTTATTTAATTAATTAAAACGCACATAACTCCGAAAAGTTAGAGGTGCGTTCCCAGGATCGAAACCCCGACCTCCGATTAGAAAGCGGACGTCCTAACCTGTCACAGCACATGTCTATTCGACCTTAATTATTAATTAAATACAAAACCAAACTGCTAGTAGGTATTGTAACATCGTAGCCAGGTTCCTCGATGAAATGATAGACATACATAGCCCGTTTAGTAAAACGTTTATTTCTCTCGAGCACTATTAGTTATTTACGGTGACTTTATTTCGTTTACTTGTTTAGCAATTATTGATGACTCACTTTATTAGATAGGAATTCGTAAATTTACGGTCGTGGACCGATATTAAAATGCGTCAATACTGACAGAGCAAGACTGGGCGTTAATACCGCCAAAAGTTCTTATTTATAGACGTTATGATTTTAGTATCATGACTCGTAAAAATATTTATACCTACTGAATTTATTCAAATCAAGACATATATTATTTTTTTAATATTTAAATTTGAGTCAAATGAAGACTTTGTATTTTCTTTATTTTAGTCAAATAGCCTCAAATATTAATTTATGAAATAAAAAGCTAACAGTATGAATTCCTAATTTCAAAGTCAAATCCAACTTCAGAAGATAAAATTACAGTTATCTACCTACCTAAAGATATTATAAAGACACTTCAGAGAATAGGTAAGTAAATAATATTATTACCTCTTATTATTGTACCTACGTTACAGACAAATGTACACGTATTCCATACCAAATTTCCAAAATCAATCCCCTCGCCTACCTACGGATCGTCCCGTTCATACGTATTCGAAACATGTAATGTTTTCATTAGCTCTGATGAGGAAACCTATAACTAAGTTACGACACGCGTGGGGCCTAACCCTTTGAAATATTATATAGGTGCTGTATTGATTGGAATTCAACCCTCGCGAATTGTGGATGTTAAAGATACTGGGGAAGAGGAATTATATTTGTACATACATATCTTAGATTATAGAGATAGTGTAGTTTTAGTGAAAGTGTAGTGCTAGTGCAAATCAAAGATCACACGAACAAAGTGAAAGACTAGTGCTAGTGCAATTGTGCAACACAAGAACAAAGTGTCTTCCAATAAGGTATCTTAACTTAACTATAAACTAAGCTAAGTCAATGGACCGATTCTTAGGTATAAGTACGTTTATAAGTTTAGGTTAATATAATATTGCTTATTAGCCTCTCTCATAGGCTAGATTGTAATGGTAGTAAAGTACTAGTGTCAGTAATTTACGACAAAAAAAAAACTTAGATTGATGAGACGAGAAAGTTTGCAAATTTTCCATCTGGCCTACAGTATAAATGTTTCGGAGAGTGTGCCCAAGAACTTTTTGACCTGGTTCCTCCTGCTTCAACTTCACACGTTATACACAGCGCTCATGAGCGGCTCACCACTGCGCCAAGGAGGTCAAAAATCAGTTTACAGAAAAGAAAACTATGGCACGCACAACAGACGGAAACGTTTAAGTGCGGAAACCAGCCCAGAGCGAAGAAGAAGAAGAAGAAACTATGGATCGTAACCAACTAACAATAGTAGGTACTAACTTAAAAATAGATATCAATAGGACATCCTACGGAAAAGTAAATACTACTCTACCAAAGATTTCCCGTTTTCTACGGAGGTGCAGCACAAAGCACCTTTGATTCACTTGCAGTCCATTAAAATGAAATAGGACGAAATCCTTAAATAATAGACTTTAAGCTCCTTATTGGAGCTCCTCAATGTACAATTGGAAGAGTTTTCAGGTATTGCTTCGGAAAATTTGAGCGAGGTGACCTGGGGACATTGTTGTATTGTTGCCTTTGAAAGTTGCTGAAGTAATTCTACTAATGTTGGTTAAGATTCGATTATTTTTGTGCTTTCCAACGATTTTATTGTTTTATGGGTTTGGAAGTCGAGTGTTTGAACTTCAAACGGAAGATACCTTCTTTAAAAAAAATGAAACTTTTCTTATAAATATTTATCTTATAATGGTCTCCCAGAAGAAATCTGAATCTGATTTGGTCGGAAGAATTTTGTTTTACTTTTAAGTAATTCCAACGGGATCTCCAAAACTCTCAATCCACGAGAAAGTCTAAAAAAAAACCAGTCAAGTGCGAGTCGGATTCGCACACAAAGGCTTCCGTAATTTTTTTTGTGATGTACCTAACAACAAATTTACGGTTTTCGGATTTTTTCCTTTACTTGTGCCATAAGACCTACCTACCTGCCAATGATTCTAGGTCAACGGGAAGTACCCTATAGGTTTTCTTGACAGACAGACAGATGGTCAAGAAAGTGATCCTATAAAATGTTCTTTTTTCCTTTTGAGGTACGGAACCTTAAAAAGCTAGTAAAATGAATAATTTCAGTAGATACCTACATAAGTCACTAGGTGGATGGACGACATCAGACGAATCGCAGGGAGCCGCTGGATTCAGGCGGCGCAAGACCGTGGCGTGTGGAAGTCCCTACAAAAGACCTATGTCCAGTAGTGGACGTCTATTGGTTGATCATGATGATGATGATGACATAAGTCATAAAGACTAAATTTATATCATGTAAGCACTTAAAACTGGACATTACAAAAGTTATCTAATCAAAGATTCCCTTTGTCCGCAACCCTTCCAAGTTCAACCCTAATGTGTCGGGTAGCAAAATGTCCTCGGAATATATTAGTTGTCTACCCTCTATTTAGTGGCTCTAAATTATTCACGGTCCTACATATTGACCAGTTATATTGTTATACAGATGCCATTTATGTATGACCTTTCTGTCCACCCCTTGAAGTTTCATCAATAATATAAGGTTAGTAGACATGAGTATATATATAGTACGCAAGGTAGTTTTCGTACCAGTAAATGGAACTGGAAAAGTCATTATAAGCAAAGCATATTATATTATTATTATACAAGGAAATTACACAATGAAAAGGTGTAAATAAGAACAATAATAATTAGTGTAGTAGTGTAAACAAGAACAATTAATGCAAAATGTGTAGTAAATGGGTTTTATGGGTTTGGAAGTCGAGTGTTTGAACTTCAAACGGAAGATACCTTCTTTAAAAAAAATGAAACTTTTCTTATAAATATTTATCTTATATGGTCTCCCAGAAGAAATCTGAATCTGATTTGGTCGGAAGAATTTTGTTTAACTTTTAAGTAATTCCAACGGGATCTCCAAAACTCTCAATCCACGAGAAAGTCTAAAAAAAAACCAGTCAAGTGCGAATCGGATTCGCACACAAAGGCTTCCGTAATTTTTTTTGTGATGTACCTAACATACGTAACGTAAATAAGAACAATAATAATTAGTGTAGTAGTGTAAACAAGAACAATTAATGCAAAATGTGTAGTAAATGTGTAGAAGTGTAAATAAGAACAATTATTTATCTAAATATACAAAAGGAAAAGGTGACTGACTGACTTACTGACTGATCTATCAACGCACAGCTCAAACTACTGGAAAATCGGGCTGAAATTTGGGATGCAGATATAGCTATTGGGTATGACGTAGGCATCCGCTAAGAAATGATTTTTGAAAATTCAACCCCTACGGGGGTTTTAAATTTGTGTAGTCCACGCGGACGAAGTCGCGAGCATAAGCTAGTGCCAAAAAAATATATCCCATCGATCGCTATAAGTATAAAAACGAAAAAAGCCTACATTACGACTTTGATGTAAGTAGGTACTTATAGTACGCGACAGTTCGAAATGGCAATCGGGGTATGAGGCTGGGGGACGCCCCGCACATCCGCACGTCACCCGTGCTATTAGCACCGGGTTAGCGAGGGGGCAATGCGGGTGTGCGGGGCGTCACCAACTCGATTGCCATACCTAGTTAAATTGAGTCACTCTACAACTCTCATTGCATAGATAGGTAACCACCCTAATCATTAAAGTCCTGACATAGATCAACTTATACTGGTCTGTATATTAGTTTATTGATATACCCACTTGACATGTTGACAAATCTGGGATACAATATGGAATACTTGCGTGCAATATTGCGGTCAGGCTGTATTCAGCTCTGTTTGGCTGCCAAACCTGTTATATAATAACCACTGTTAATATTATATCCATTTATGGTTAGCCATATTGGATATTCCGGTATTTAGGTTGGGTTTCGGTTCCTTAATAATAGGTAATTATTATTATCAAGCTGTGATAGCCTAGTGGTTAGGACGTCCGCCTTCTAATCGGAGGTCGGGGGTTCGATCCCGGGCACGTACCTCTAACTTTTCGGAGTTATGTGCGTTTTAATTAATTAAATATGACTTGCTTTAACGGTGAAGGAAAACATCGTGAGGAAACCTGCATGCCTGAGAGTTCTCCATAATGTTTTCAAAGGTGTGTGAAGTGAGGTGTTACAATTGCAGTGTTCTAACACTTTCGCCGCGACACGGGGTCTATTCCACCCCCGGCACGGGTAAGGCGAGAATAATGTGAGGTAATCGAGTTAAGCTTACATCGTGTCGTCAATGGGCGCTGATTGAGCTCTATAACGATGTTACCGTCAGAGACTGATGAACTTTGTCGTGTTTAGGGTCCAAAGGTCACTAGCGAGCGGGAAAGGGTTGGTCTGTGCGATAAAAGGGTTAGGGGTTAAATTAGCATCACAAGATGTTTGGCCTTGACTGAGGGTTACCTGACTAGGTCTTACCTTTCATTGTAGTTTGACAGCTGCTACAGTGCTAAGAAGGCAAAATATAGTCACAAATAAAACTTAACTACCAGTAGACAGTAGGTATAATATTATTATTTTTATTTTTCATGTACCAAAATAGTAGTTACAAAGTAATAATAAAATAAAGTTACATTGGAAATGCTTATCTCTAAACAGAGATTTCTTCCAGCTTCCCATTCAAGGTTGTGAGTAAGGCGTATCAGGAAGTGGAATAGGTTATACTTAGACTACAAGCAATTTTAATGATTTGTCAATCGAATTGCTGGCTAGTTCTGGCTTCACTTGGGAGGTTATCCTTCATGCAATTGTAACTGCAATACTATTTATATATTATTGCAGTTACAATTGCAGTGTTCTAACACTTTCACTGCGACACGAGGTCTATTCTACCCATGGCACGGGTAAGACGAGAAGGTGATAATAAGAGGCGTGTGAGTCGCATTGCCCAGCATAAGCTAGTTTTAAAATTCAAATCGCTCATTTGGTACAACTTGAGCCAAGAGCCATTAGAGCTAGTGGTTCAAACGACACCGTCTGGAAAGTACGGACAAAGGTGAATTTGTCAGCGAGTCAAACTACTGAGCGAAGCGCGACTCATTTTGTTATATTCTGTACGCTATGCTAATATTTGCTTAAATATTCTTGTCTCCTCTTAGTTCATTAGCGTTTCTTTAAGCAGCAATCCTATAAATATATAGCAACCTTATAAGTCCACGTACGCTTTTTAAAGAAAAAGCTTACGTGGACTTATAAGGAACCAAAAGCTTAATTTTCTAATAAAATTAAATAATATCTGTCTGTGTGTGTTGAGTCAAAACCGCGGCACGTACCCGAACGGACTCCCTTGAAAAAGGACCCCGTATGAGTTCGAAACTAGTCGGGCTAACGTCGACTACACATGTGAGTAAAGCCGGGACAGATATTACTTTTCCTGCTTGTTTTGCAGTGGGAGGGCGGTGCATATCGCATGCTGCGTGTTACACTATACATATTTATCTGTTTCAGCGGCTTATAGCAAATAAAGCTTTTGGTTCCTTGGATGTCATGGCAAAGTAGTTCCGCCTGTCTTTATAGGTACTGCATGGATATTATAGACTTCGCAAATTTGCATTTGCAATATTGTATGTTGTGTTCAAAGCTGTCCAATGACTCCAATGAGTGTTAGCGATGGAATCCCACCCATTGCACTATTGTCGTACCCACTCCTAGCACAAGCTTTACGCTTAGTTGGAGGGGAAAGGGGATAGTTATAGTAAATAATTTTTAAATACATATCAAAAATTGCGTAACCGGCAGGAATCGAACCTGTATCTTCTGGGTTCGCGTCCGATGCCTTGAAAACACTAAAAAATTATAAAAAAAGATAGTTATAGTAGTCATGGCTAATGTTGCCGCACTTGTAGTTGCCACCTTTCAAGGCGAAATGGTTCAACCATTTCGCTTTCTATCTATTTATATTTATATATCAATATCCTAGGCACAGGTCATCTAGTTATGATTCAGATCCACCACCCACGCAAATGACCAAGTTATAACTTAGAGTTTTTCTGGTACTACCCGTGCGCGATAAGTTGAGACTCGCCTGGAATGCAACCCTCCGCCCGCTTGCCATGTAACTTCCCCTCAAGCTTCCGTGTTGTACTGTAGACAACGCCAGTTTTTTAACATCTTAGTCTCGTACTTGCTTACGTCACGCAACGACGACGCGCTCCGATTTTGTCTACAGTACAACCACGCGTCTGTGGCGTCACCGCCCCCCAGGTCTCAACTTATTGCGCACGAGTAGTAACTACCTATTCTAAAAATATTTGTGTGGTTTATTTACGAATTTATAAACTTACTTACTTCATGAACTAGAAGTCGTTACATACTCGTAGTAACTAGCTGTAAAGCAGCAATAAAATCAAGCTTATAACTCAAACAGACAGATCTCGTTAAAAACTCATTCGCTGTACAATATCTTAGTGGCAGTAGGGTATGGGGTTACAATTAATTTCAGGGAGGTTTGCGGTTGCCTCCAGACGTGGTTCGCAAGGTGTGTTCCACTTTGTGTCTTCTAACTACAGTACCTACGCAGCCGTAAGTAATATACAAATACATCGCCTTTTAGAAGGAGATAGCAGATTTGTAGAGCGCTGTCCCTGTCGTTTTGACCGACAAAACTTCATATAGGTATGAGTGACAGAGACAACGCTCTACAAAGCCGAAATGTCATTCTAAAGACCGATGTACATTACTTTCGGCCGAATACTGTACGTTATTATTGAAGATTCATACTTCCATACTAATATCATAAATGCGAAAGTGTGTCTGTCTGTCCGTCCGTCTGTTTGTCTGTCTGTCTGTCTGCTAGCTTTTCACGATCCATCCGTTAACCGATTTTGATAAAATTCGGTAAAGAGATTGCTTGCATCACGGGAAGGACAGCTACTTTTTATCCCGGAAAATCAAAGAGTTCTCGCGAGATAACAAACATAATATCCACGCGGATGAAGTCGCGGGTGTCATCTAGTTTAGTAATATATAAACTGTAATAGAATAGGTAATAATGGTAATAATATAAATACTAGCAGGTACTCATAACTATGCTACATAACTAATCGCTGAATAGTAATTTAAGATAAGTACCACCCTACCGGCAAAGCCGTGCCGCCAAACGAATTAGTGTTCCGGTATAATGCCGTGTAGAAACCAAAGGGCATGGGTTTAATAAAAACTGCCATACCCCTTTCAGGTTAGCCCACTTCCATTTTAGACTGCATCAACACTTACCACCAGGTGAGCTAACTTGTATCTGAATTTAAAAAAATTAAAAAGGAACCTTGGCAAGTTCCTCAGCGTTTTCCATAAAAACATAAATTTGTACGATGCTATATTTAGGTACATTGAATTCATATGCACCAAAAAATCCTTAACTTAGGCACTTATAAAGATCTTACAAAACAATATACAAGATCTAAATCTTAAACCGACATCCCGGGAATAAAGAGTTTCGAAATGTTTCTCGACAAGTTTAAAAAATGCCAAGAGATTTTCTAAAATTTAAATTATTTCTACTCCGTCACAAAATATTCTTTTAAAGAAGTTTTTTCAAACGCTCATTACTATTCTAAAACGAAGCGAGTTCTCGAGCTATCAAGTAGGTAAGTAAGAACTTTTAAAAAGTTTTTAGGCAAGCCTTCAGTCGATAGGAAAAATGTACGGGAACTGCAGTAACGAATAGATTAAGTGCAGTTCGACGACAGTTTGTAATAGTTTAAGTTTTGCTTTCGATCGGAACTGGTAATAGTAATGAATAGACTGCGAGTCGACGACAATTTTTGGCACATTCGCCTACTTATTTCGCAGTATATTTAATAGGTTAAATGCTTGAATTGTGTAAGAAAAGTATGAAAAATAACATTATAAAAAATAAAGTTTTATATTTATATTTTTATGCTAGTCTTTTTACCTATACTTCACGGAAATTTCTAAATATTTCATTTCATAATGGAATTTAGAGCATATTATGTGAATTATTACATCAAAGAATAGAATAGAATAGAATATATTTTTATTCAAGTTTACTTTTAAGTTTACTATTAAGTTTTATAAGTGCTTTTGAATCGTTAAAAATCGTTAAATTTGCTACTGGTTCGGAATGCCATTCCTACCGAGAAGAATCAGCAAGAAACTCAGCGGTTGCTTTTTTCAAGTGTTCAATCCATACTAATATTCTTAATGCGAAAGTGTGTGTGTCTGTCTGTCTGTATTTTATAGAATGCAAAGCTTGTTTTTTGCTTTTCAGTTACCAGTTACTTTAGTTAGCAGTCAGGTTTTAGTTTTTTAATTACGTAATTTTATTATGCACAATAGTTTTTGATTTATCGTGCAAAATGTCGAAAAAATACGACTGTAGTACGAAACCCTCGGTGCGCGAGTCTGACTCGCACTAGGCCAGTTTTTCGAACTATGTGCCCTGTCCATTGCCACTTCAACTTCGCCACCGTCTGAGCTATGTTGGTTACTCTGGTTCTCTTACGGATCTCCTCATTTTTGATTTAATCACGTAGAGTAACTTCAAGCATAGCTCTCTCCATTGCTCGCTGAGTGACTCTGAGCTTTCTTATAAGGCCCTTAATGGAATTCTTCTTTTTGAAATGCTGTCTCCTATCAGAGGTTGGCAATCATTCATCTATCTATCTGCACCTTGGACACTGCCGCGCGGAAAAGAGATCGGGTAGTCTTCCCTTACCATTTGGCGTAAATTCATTAGCCACGATGGAAGCCACAAGAGATGGAGTAGGAGATAGAAAAGAGCCAAAAGGAACGAACCTTATGAACGGAGACACAAATGTGTAGGTCCAATACAAATGGTGAATCGACCGCGGCGATCAATTATAAAACAAAATTGGTTTCCGTTTCCGTTCTTGCCAGTCCTTATTGAATGAACATACTCGTAGCAATGGCTTGATTTAAATCAGATACTGTTTGAATTTTAATCGCGTTCTAGATTCTAGACGGCCTTTTTAATTGAAATGCCTAGTAACTGATTAATTTTACGGTAGATATGCCTCAGCTGAAGCTTCCCACTGTAAAATTAAACCACTACAAAAAGAACTAGGCCTGTATAATAAATGCCCAATGAGAATACAATAAAATAAAAATACTAGTAGGTACTAATGAAGTACGACCAAAATGAAAACCGGCCAAATGCGAGTCAGGCTCGCGCAACGAGGGTTCCGTACTAGAGTCGTATTTTTTCGACATTTTGCACGATAACTCAAAAAATATGATACATAAAAATAAATAAAAATCTGATTTAGAATGCACAAGTGAAGACTTCGAAAATTAAAAATACTATTTATTAGTATAATAGTTATTAGTTTATGACCAAAATTAAGTTTTTCCCCGAATGTCTGTTGTAACTAGCACCCGGGGTTGAATTTTCAAAAATCCTTTCTTAGCGGATGCCTACGTCATAATAGCTATCTGCATGCCAAATTTCAGCCCGATCCGTCCAGTAGTTTGAGCTGTGCGTTGATAGATCAGTCAGTCAGTCAGTCACCTTTTCCTTTTATATTTGTGTAGTCCACGCTGACGAAGTCGCGAGCATGAGCTACTATCTAACTATTAATTGTACAAGGTATAAAGAAAATGTTTTATAGTTTTACGTTAGCGTTTTTATTACCTAGCTTTAGAATGTATTACCATAAATCCTGTACGCAGCTTTAGTAGCACCTTCGAGGTATTTAGTAGTTTTAATAGCTTTTCCGGTGCAATTATGCGAGTTATAACATTTAAAGTGAAAATGGAAAAGAAAAGTTTGGTTGTTCTAGTACCTACTTAAGAAACTACAACCTTTTTTCTTCAATCCGCTAACCCAATAAATTTGTATCTAGCTTATTCCTGCGACTTCATCCGCGTGGACTACACAAATTTCAAACCCCTATTTTACCCTTTTAGGGGTTGAATTTTCAAAAATCCTTTCTTAGCGGATGTCTACGTCATAATAGCTATCTGCATGCCAAATTTCAGCCAGATCCGTCTAGTGGTTTGAGCTTTACGTTTATAGATCAGTCAGTCAGTCATCTTTTCATTTTATATAATATTTAGACAAGGTGTATAGCCAGTAGCGTGCAGATCATAGAAGCATATAATTAATACTTATTACTTACCATATACATACTTTACATACGCACTCGGAGTGGCTTTGATCACTAATCCACGGTTCACTGTCAAGTGTCTGCCAGTTTCGCAATTTTTGAGATGTATTAAAAAAAACCGGCCAAGTGCGAGTCAGGCTCGCGCAATGAGGGTTCCGTACTACAGTCGTATTTTTTTTGACATTTTGCACAATAATTCAAAAACTATGATGATGAAGGGTTCCGTTTTTCCTTTTGAGGTACGTAACCCTAAAAAACCGGTCAAGTGCGAGTCGGACTCGCACACGAAGGATTCCGTACCACAACATATTCTAACATTTTTTATGTGCAACACTGCAACGACAACAGCGCCATCTATAGTGATTAAGTAATTTTTTTAAACACGTTTTTTGTGATGTAATCACAAATTCACGGTTTTCGGATACTTGTGCTATAAAACTTACCTACCTGCAAAATTTCATGACTCTAGGTCAACGGGAATTACCCTATAGGTTTTCTTGACTGACTCGACAGACAGACGGATAGATGGATAGACAGACAGACAAACAACAAAGAGATCCTATAAGGGTTCCGTTTTTACTTTTGAGGTACGGAACCCTAAAACTTATTTACAAGATACGTTTGTTTGGAGCTCACTACGAATAAACCCCTCCTAACAGATGGGTAAATACCAAATATTTGTATTTTCACGTACAAAACTGAACCAGCGAGCGTCAAAACTATTAGCCCCTTCATTAGGTAAACGGTAAACCTGTCGGGAATCAGAAGTAGTAAGAACCGCAGGAGCGCTGGTGAGCTTGCACCTGCTGGGTTCAATTTACATTTAATTATACCGACGTTTTAATTAACCACTAATTTTAAGAGGTGTTCAAGTCTTGCCGGCTTAAATTGAGTTCTACGTGAGACGTTATGGAGTACCTACCTACCAAGATTGGTTGAACTCTACTAATATTCTTAAGAGATACTTAATAGGTTTCTTTATACCTACAGATTGACACTTACTAACCATTCTTTGTGTGTGATAGCCTCCCAAAGCCACAATAATACAAACTAACATCCAAACAAACGTTCCTCCCAGTGTTGGGGAAAATACGCAGCGAACGTTTCAGGTTTTATATAATAAGGAAGGTCTGGCACGCGCTGGCTTTTAGGCCATTGATGATTATTATTATTATTTATTATTTATTTATTATTATACCATACTGTGTAAGTACTGTCCTTACAGGGTAGTCCTAATGCGACAGTGCACTCTAATCTATCTTATACCTATTAACAATTATTATACTTAAAATTAAAAAAATAAACTATTTACAACGATAATAAAATTATCAATCTACTACTTAACAGCTATCTTATGTGTAACTAATAATCCACATTGCTATCCTTCTGAGCTCAGGCAGAGAGCAACAAAAATATCTATTTTTTCAGCTATGAAGTTAAGTTATGATGACTTAAATATATTCAGAGGATATACAAAACTAACGAAAGTAGAAGAGAAAGCATTCTACAGATGTTACCCAAGTATCGTGTTTTTTAATAATAAAAATGGCTAGCAAACAAGCAGGCGGGTCACCTGATGTTAAGTGATTACCGCCGCCAATGAACATTTGCAGTACAAGAAGAACCACCAATGCGTTGCCGGCCTTTCAGGAATTTGTTAGTCCGCCCCTTAATAACCCCATGTTGTAATCTAATAAGAACGCCGCCGAAGAGTGTTGATTCCACACATTTTAAAGACTTACTTCACTTTAGATACCTAAGTTCGTTATACGTATCTAGCTTCTTATTTTAACCGACTTCTAAAAAGGAGATGGTTCTCAATTCGGCCCGTTTTTTCGCATATAATATACTTAATATCATTGATTTCATTTATTTAAGCTAAACTGTACCTAGATATAAATGGAAAGTCTGAGATACGCGTAGTTCCGCCAATTATACAGCCATTTTATGCTGGTTAATTAGTTAATAGTTTTAAGTAGCACTAAAAGCAGCTACTATAGAGCCGAAAGTGTTTTATTTCCGCTTCAGTGTTTGAAAACTGTCTCTCATAATTAAGCCTGTCCGCGTTAAGTAAATGCGCGTCATTTCCAAGTGGCTGTGAAAAGTGATGGTAAAACGATTTTAAGTCCCTTTTCCCGATAAAAGCCTTTGTCAAGTCGTTTAAACATCCATTGGCGTTTGTGTGAACAATTTTATTATGATTTTCCGGATAATGATAATTGCTAAAGATTTTTATAATTAAATTAAGTACTTATAATCAATGACTTATAATGTATACTACATGCGTCCAAAATGAGTTCTCACGCGCTATTTTAAATTTATGTGTCAACTGGCATGTCAAAAGTACGATTTTAGTCCTTATTTTAAAGGTGAACCGTACTTTTGACATGACTATTGACACAATCATAGAGTCAAAAGCGCGCGTGATGACTCATTTTGTATGGTCTATATTAATTGGCCCTGAACTCCGCACAAAGTAGGTATATTTTATGACGTGTAAGACACATTTTCATACAAAATTCAAGTGCCTCAATAGGAGCAGACTGAATTCTGAAAGGTTCGCGGTTCAAACCCCACCCGTTGCACTATTGTCGTACCTACTCCTAGCACAAGCTTTACGCTTAGTTAGAAAGGTCATAATTAACATGGCCAAGATTCTTTAAAAACAAAATCAACTTTTCTTAGAATCCATAAAAATCGAATCCAACCCAACATTAGTAGAATCACTTCAGCAACTTTCAAAGGCAACAATACAACAATGTCCCCAGGTGACCTCGCTCGAATTTTCCGAAGCAATACCTGAAAACTGTTCCAATTGTACATTGAGGAGCTCGAATAAGGAGCTTAAAGTCTATTATTTAAGGATTTCGTCCTATTTCATTTTAATGGACTGCAAGTGAATCAAAGGTGCTTTGTGCTGCACCTCCGTAGATACGGAAAATCTTTGGGAAAAAAATTACTTTTAGAAAGACATTTATGTCCTCTTGGAGCCTAGGAGCCCTTAGCTTTAGCTTTGGGCTCGTATTTGGGGGATCCGGAGTTCATCAAGAGCATGCACCTTTAGTTTTTCGCAATTATGATTTCCAGTTTTTTTTCCGGTTCTTCTCGGTAGGAACGGCATTCCGACTAGTGGTAAATTAAATTAGTTGACGATTCAAAAGCACTTGTAAAAGATTACTTGAAAAAAATATATTCTATTCTATTTTAGTTACAATTTTTATTATTTATAACAATTTTATAATTTTATAAAATTTTATAAATCCAAATTTACTAATAATTTTTATCTACACTAATATTATAAAGAGGAAAACTTTGTTTGTTTGTTTGTTTGTTTGTACTGAATAGGCTCAAAAACTACTGGACCGATTTTAAAAATTCTTTCACCATTCGAAAGCTACATTATCCACGAGTAACATAGGCTATATTTTATTTTGGAAAAAAATAGGGTTCCGTAAGATATTTGGGTTTTTCGGACACAAGGTGTAAAAAATCAACCAGAAAAGTTACTTATTTTGCGTACGCTGCCTAAACTATAAAAGATAGAACCATAAAATGTTCTAATTAATTGTAGATCTTATAAATATCTACAAAAAAGTCCGCGACACACTATACCCATCTATGTCGAGTGAGGCACAGCAACCATTTTTTATTTAAAAATCTTGATTTTTTTTGGACTACATTTAAACGCGTTTATTTTACTCATGCTATTAATCCTTATCAAAATAAATGATTTCATCACTAAGAACAGTTTATGGAGATAATATTTGGTCTTTGAATGATTAAAATTGGACGTTTGGTTTTGAAGTTATGGCGAAATTAAAATATTACGATTTCTGCTGCACGGCCCGTTGTCTACACTAATATTATAAAGAGGAAAACTTTGTTTGTTTGTTTGTTTGTTTGTTTGTTTGTTTGTTTGATTGTACTGAATAGGCTCAAAAACTACTGGACCGATTTTAAAAATTCTTTCACCATTCGAAAGCTACATTATCCACGAGTAACATAGGCTATATTTTATTTTGGAAAAAAATAGGGTTCCGTAAGATATTTGGGTTTTTCGGACACAAGGTGTAAAAAATCAACCAGAAAAGTTACTTATTTTGCGTACGCTGCCTAAACTATAAAGATAGAACCATAAAATGTTCTAATTAATTGTAGATCTTATAAATATCTACAAAAAAGTCCGCGACACACTATACCCATCTATGTCGAGTGAGGCACAGCAACCATTTTTTTTATTTAAAAATCTTGAATTTTTTTTGGACTACATTTAAACGCGTTTATTTTACTCATGCTATTAATCCTTATCAAAATAAATGATTTCATCACTAAGAACAGTTTATGGAGATAATATTTGGTCTTTGAATGATTAAAATTGGACGTTTGGTTTTGAAGTTATGGCGAAATTAAAATATTACGATTTCTGCTGCACGGCCCGTTGCGAAGTGGGCGTCACCAAGGCGGGGGTGCGCGTGCGGGAGGGGAGTTTAGATCTATGAGTAATTCGGCAACAAATGAAGAAATACCTATGTATTTCAGGATTTTCGGAAATTCAACCCCCACCTCGATTTTCTAAATTCCACCCGAGCGAAGCCGGGGCGGGTCAGCTAGTATTATATAAAGAGGTAATGTCGTTAAGTTTGTTTGTAGGGGGTAATCTTTAGAACTACTGAACCGATTTTAAAAATTCTTTCACCAGTAGAAAGCTACATTATTCCTGAGTGACATAGGCTATACGGGATCTTTAAAAACCTAAATCTACGCGGGCGAAGCCGCGGGGATCAGCTAGTTCAACATAAAATTACAAATCGAAAATTTCATCTAAGCCACTGTAACGAGGCAGGGTACCCAGAACGCTGGCTATAGTACGTTACCTCGTTTATAATTTGTAACAATGTCTGTTTAGAAATGGGTGGTGCCGCAATTGCAAAAAAGCATATATATTTGCGTTCTATACGTTTATCAAAGTACGTAGATATTCACCTAATTCCAATCCGAATAAAAAATTGATAATGTAAGTCAAATAGGTATAAGAATTCTATGCATTCCTAAAGTAAATAGAGTCAGTCGAGGTACAAGTCCTTTGTCGTATCCTTTGAACGTTTGATGTCTTGACGTCTGTTTGCTTCATATATTCTGTACTGGCGAAATAGAATGGAAAATAAATAAATACGACGTGGAGTGATGGCTGCCTTCGTATATCAGTCGTTTGAAAGATCGAAACTTAGTGATCACTTCTTATAGTTTTGTTCTTAGTTTTCTTAAAGTAATAATGTATTTTACTGGTGCCTGCTATACTTATTGGTATATTATTTAATTTAATTTAATTTGTACCAAAAATATTTACAATAAAGAGAAAAAGAGAGTTAAAGTGGACAGGGAAGCACTTATCTCTATGAGAGTCTCTACCAGTGACCCTTGGCGGCGTATAGTATTCGATAAGAAACTTCTCTCAAAATATATCATTTATCTAAGTTAGCTCACTATCATCTATAATTCTAAACTGCATTGTCTACACAAGACGAGATCGTAAGCATTTGTTCAAGAGCTAAGTTGCCATCGATCAAAAAATTAAAACATTTATTCAATAATAATTCTTACGTGTATTTTTTCACACTAAGTATAATATATTTTATCATACATTTTGTATAACCGGTATTAATAATTTTTATGGTCATGATGATTTTTATCATTATGTTCTCACCTGACAAACTTAGCAATATTTTAGGCAAAAATTTGAGCAAATGGTATTGAAAAGTAATAAATAACGGAACAACGCACGTGATTTTGACGCATCGTAAGCCTAAGCTTGCGGCGAAACATACGACGCAATCGCATCCAGAATCGCATCCGAGCACTAAACGTACAACACTTCGCAACTACCCTCATAAACTAATCACACAACTATAGTAACAAAAGCCTATACAATAAAGGTTGAAATCGAATGTACCAAATGTTGCTGACACATGCAAGTCTCGGTGATCCAGGGGTGTTCGCCTGCCGAAAATTGGCATATAAATGTGTGTATTATGTAAAACAGTTAGGGTTGCTACACGTTTGTTTTGAGGTTTGCTTCCTGCAAGTCTGGCACAGATAACCTATACGGTAGAGTGAGCAGTATTGTTTGGCTTGGACAAATGGGAGGGACAAATTTTAGGGCTGTAATTAAAATGGACTCCGTAGTTTGGGTGTTATATTTATTACATCTGTTTCCGTGTTTACGCAGAGCCATGGCTTTTGACGATGTGATGACCACCATATTGTTTTCAGACCGTGCTAGATCTACTTTATGAATAGATTTCTTTTTAGTAATTGCTTTGTCTTCAGGCATCGGCTAATGCTGTGAGCTGCTGCTAATTAGACAATAATACGGCCCATGACCACCATGACATTGGAAAATTAGGATAGATGTTATTTCCAATGATTTGGTATTATATAAAAAGAAAAGCTGACTGACTGATTGACTGACTCAAATTACTGGACAGATCGGGCTGAAATTTGGCATGCAGATAGCTGTTAGGTGTAGCGTAGACATCCGCTTAGAACGGATTTTAGAAAATTCAATCCCTAAGGAAGTAAAATAGGGGTTTGAAATTTGTGCAGTCCACGCGGACGAAGTCGCGGGCATAAGCTAGTAAGTTATACAAAAATACATGAACAATTCACGGACAACTTATGTGGCCCATTGATCCACTTATTTGGCAAAGAGAAGCATTTTCCGTAGGTTCCTCACGCCGCGTAGCTTTTTGGTACAAACTCAAATTATTTACTTATGAGAGAGTGGGCACAGCCAAAGCCTTTGACAAACTGTCGTTTTACCTTTTATAGGTATAGGTTAACTTATCTAGTAACAAAGCTAAAGCGCTCCGGGGTAAAAGGTTACATGTCTATAGTGCGCGACAGGTCGAGACGGCAATCTGGGAGGGACCGCTCCGCACACCCGGTGCGGAGCGTTCTCTCCCTCCCTAAATTTAATACTAGGTTATTCCCGCGGCTTCGTCCGCGTGGCTTACACAAATTTCAAACCCCTAAATTACCCCCTTAGGGGTTGTATTTTCAAAAATCCTTTCTTAGCGGATGTCTACGTTATACTAGCTACCTCATACCTGCATGCCAAATTTCAGCCCGATCCGTCCAGTAGTTTGAGCTGTGCGTTGATAGATCAGTCAGTCAGTCAGTCAGTCAGTCACCTTTTCCTTTTATATATTTGGATTTAACAATCCACAAGAGAACGTACATAAGCGTAATAATTTTTTGTATATAAGATCTCATATACCCATTTATGCAGTGCCCCAGATAGTTAGGGTAAAGTGATCCACAAAGCGCTGCGATTGATTCTCAAGATGGGTACGCAAATCTGTCCCCAAATTGGCGCTCGTTAGAAGGGGAAAAGGCGTTGTGTTATTCCACTTTCCTTTGATAAAGGGAATAGGAGGATTTTGCATACGACACGATTTTTATGTTATCTCGAAATGGAATAAGTTTTGTAGACGAATATTCTTTTTCAAGTAGGTGTAAGAGAAAAGAGTGACACTTATTACCACTAGATAGAGTTGTCATCTAAATATATAAATGGAAAAGGTGACTGACTAACACACTACTGGAGAAATTTCGGTAAATTATGTACAATTTACTATATTTTAATAACCAATTCTGAAAACAATGATTCATAAAGAGTAATTTGTATACTGTGACCAAAATATAACTATGTACAGAACCTTGAAAGATCGAGGTCCTACTCGCACTTAGAAGGTTTTTTTACACTTTTCACATATTGAACTGAAATTTATTTAAATACAAAAAAGACACGCAAATGACCGAGTTTTTTGCTACGTCGTAGCTTCCCCGTAGCACGAAGCGCCCTCTGACAGACAGACGGACGGACTGATGCACGATTGACAGTGGAGGCTAGGGTAGTAGTAATGGGGTCCCGTTGACAACCTTTGGACGTACGAAACCCTAAAACAGAAACAGTGGACGAACTTGCAGGTATCAGTCCAATATAACTTACAGTACGCAGCCAAAAGTAATGTACATCGGCCTTTAGAATGACATTTCGGCTTTGTAGAGCGTTGTCTCTGTCACTCATACCTATATGACGTCTTGTCGGTCTCAACGACAGGGACAACGCTCTACAAATCTGCTAAACCCTTCTAAAGATCGATGTACATTACTTTCGATCGTGTACTGTACAATATGACTTTTACCAACAACATACCATTGCATTGTTGTGTTCGCAATAAAAAATGTATTATTCATGAACAAATTACTAGCGGGATCAACCGTACAATAAACTGTTACGGCTGTCTAAACTTGTTCTCGGCCTCAGAGGAACATGTTCCAACATGCACAACTGTTGTGAACTCATGAAATATTCTTGGACTCCAAGTTTTTATAACGTTAGTGTCTCTGTCGTTCGGAAATTGTCCGCTCCGTTGAAATTATGCAAAAACTTTCTAGGGACTCGGAGTATATTTCAGTTTATTACTTCAGAGTTGAGGGTGGATAAATTAAGTTATTCTACAATAACCTTCAATAATGATTTTAAGCTTATTTCGTGGTTTAACGACATATTTTAATGTATATAACGGGTACATACCAGGATTAATTTTTGTTTTTATTTGTCGATATTTTGACCCAATTGCACGGGTCGTGGTCACGACGGGACTGCGGTGCTGCGAGAGATGAAGTTCGAGCTGTCAAGGGCACTAGCGAACTACCCTCTTTCTTGTTCTTCTCGCTGGAACTTCACGAGCTGTCCGACAAAATACACTCACAACGTCACTATTATAAGTAATTAAATAAATAAAAATCTTTTTTATTCGAATAAACTTTTACAAGTACTTTCGAATAGTCAGATGCATCTACCACTGGTTCGGAATGCCTTTCCTACCGAGAAGAACCAGCAAGAAACTCGGCGGTTGCTCTTTTCAAATATTTGATATAGGTACAAGATTATGCCATGTATAAAATAGTATTTGCAGTCTTGTGCGTTGCCGGAACGAGCTGCAGGTCAAATCCACGCTCTTTTATCATTTAGATAATCTTCAATTGTGTAATATGCTTTTTTCAGGAGCATATTAACTTTCGATGTCGTACGATGATGTCTTGGTTTACATAATAATTCTACCACTGGATTCCACATACTTGCAAGTTTAAAACCATCCTCACGATTGAAATTCTGGTGTTTGCGAATTTCAATCGCTTTGCGCACTAGTCTAGGCATATAGTGGCGGTCTGTGGAGAGTAGTCGAGGATTGTGGTCTGTGGAGTTCAATCCAATATTTTGTGCCTGGCTGTAAAATATGCTGCAATCGCGAGGTGATGGTGTAGTCTTAGTTGGAAGCGGAATAAATTGGAAGGGGTAGGTAACACAGTATTTATTAAACTCATACCCCTTATCGGTCTCTACACGGCATCGTACCGAAACGCTAAATCACTTAGCCTTTGGCTTAGGCTTTGTCGGTATGGTGGTAACTAGCCGCAGCCATAGCCTCCCACCAGTCCAGACTAGCAACAATCCCAAATTATCCATGCGGGGAATCGAACTCGGGACCTCATACTTATAAAACCACAGCACTCACCACTGCGCCAAGGGAGAGAGGGAAGGAGGTAAGTAGGTTTTAATCAAACAACGTGTATGCTCGAAGTTACTCCAAGTTTTCAAGTCTTACAAGGCACTCTCGCTTCATCATAATAGCCATAATTGAGAAGTTGCAGCGATCTACTTTCGATTTACTTACCGCAATTCCAAACATCCTACATGAATACGATCCCAGACAAAAGACATTACTGTCTTACACCAGAACTCATAGTCAAGATAAGGGATTCTTTAGATAATGAATTGCATGAAGGTTCAATCATATTACATTGAGTTTTAGAAAGAGATAATCGGTAGCTTAGGCTTTGTATAGCCAGTGACGTGCATAGGGTTCCAAGCTAGGGTAGGGCATTAGTCAGTTAGGTTACCTATTTAGAAGCTGTCATGATGAAAAATGACCATTGAGCCATTTCAACTTGGGTAAGCAGTGCTTTTATGCCTCTATGACCTGCACGCCACTGTGTATAGCGTCATCTCTGCTAGTCGCTAGTCGATAATACTGACAAATCAGGGACAAAGCATCACATATGTGACAGAGACGACGCTCTTCGAAGCCGAAACTACTGATTATCTTTTTCTAAAGCTCGATGAGTGTGCGTAATCTTTATAGCCAGGAATGGTACAGTGCGCGGCCAAAAGTGACGAACATCGATCTTTAGAAGGAGACAGCAGATTTGTAGAGCACTGTCTCGGTCGTTGAGACCGACAAAGCGTCATATGGGTATGAGTGACAGAGACAATGCTCTACAAAGATGAAATCAAAAGTACGTCAAAATTGTCTGACGTCTCGTCTACCGTCTGCAGCGACGAGTCAAATTTGAAATGGAAAACGGCGCTTATACTCAGCAAAGTTCGTGAAGTGATGTCGTGTAAATTAGGGTGAACAATACAGAATACAAAGTTTGTAAGCGGGGCGCTAGTCGGTACATTGTTGATACGAATACTTGGGAATTTGTGTACAATAAACTAAAGAGGTATGCTGGGACGTAAGTACTTACTTAAGAAATTTTGTTGACAGGGAAAGTTTTGGATTGATGTTTTGGTGCGTGCAATTTTGTTATAACTTACTTTAAATTATTCCTCTTTTCCCGTCCTGAATAGTCTTAGTTGGCAAAAAAACTGGCCGAGTGCGAGTCAGGCTCGCGCAATGAGGGTCCCGTACTGCAGTCTTATTTTTTCAACATTTTGCACTATAATTCAAAAACTATGATGCATAAAAATAAATAAAAATCTGTTTTAGAAAGCACAGGTGAAACCCTTTCATATGATACCCCACTTGATATAGTTATCTTACTTTGATAATTATTGAAAATAATAATTGTTAGTTTATGACCACAATTTTTTTTATTTTGTGTGATGTAACCACAAATTCACGGTTTTCAGATTTTTCCCCTAATACCAGCTATAAGACCCACCTACCTACCAAATTTCATGATTCTAGGTCAACGGGAAGTACTCTGTAGGTTTCTTGACAGACAGACAGACAGACAGACAGACAACAAAGTGATCCTATAAGGGTTCCGTTTTTCCTTTTGAGGTACGGAACCCTAAAAAAAGGTTGACTTGACTGATCTATCAACACAGCTCAAACCACTGGACGGTTCGGGCTGAAAGGATTTCAACGTCCATGCGTTGCCCCTTTATCAATGCAACTGGTCCCGAATTGGACTTATTTGGCCAAAATATTGCTTAGTTTTCTGGTTCATAGTTCGAGATAAAATAATTCAAGGAATTGTTAAAAATCTAAATCCACAGACGAATAAATCATTGGTTGCCATCAAAAAAAGTCAATGACCGAAAAATATTTTCCATCCATTATCCACACCTGTTCGACACGATGTCAAAAATCTACAATACAAATCGATCAAGAAAAATAATATAAAAACGAAAATTCCCGAAGAATGACAATAGTAAACTTAGACAACTCCGCTCACGGGAAATTGGACATAAAGTTAAAACGGGTAGATACTAAAATCGCGTATTTACTGTAGAGTGTGCTGAATTTACATATTTATTGCCACCCTCGTTTGTGTAAGGATCTCTGCAATTCGAAGTCAAGACGGTCGACGCGAAAATTATTTTGTTAACAATGCTATGCATTTTTATAGTAGCCGTCGAAGAGAAACGAATTTAAATGAGTGTGAAACTAAAAATTGCTCCTTCCGCTCCCAAATTCCATCCCAAACCCAACAACATCCCACTATACGACGCAAAATTTGTTTTGTTAACAATGCTATGCATTTTTATAGTAGCCGTCGAAGAGAGACGAATTTAAATGAGTGTGAATCTAAAAATTGCTCCCTCTGCTCCCAAATTTCATCCCAACTCGAACAACAACCCACTAGAGAGCTCTCTCTCTCTAGAGCAGAGCTTTTGCAGAGACGTTAGCTCTCTTCGCGTGTTCTATCGCCTTTATAATGGGGAGTGCTCTGAAGAGCTTCTTGACCTCATTCCACCCTCATTTTTCTACAACCACACCGCGCGCCACCGTAAGGAATTTCACCCTCACCACCTGGGTGTCTGGTGCACTTCGACCGTCCGCTGTGCCAGATCCTTCTTTTCACGCACATGCAAACTGTGGAACCCAACTCCCATCGGCGGTGTTCCCACTAGATTACAACATGGGGTTATTCAAGGGGCGGACCAACATATTCCTAAAAGGCCGGCAACGCATCGGCGGCATTGGATCGGGCTGAAATTTGGCCTGCAGATAGCTGTTATAACGTGGACATAAATCGCTTGGCGACACGGCTTCGCCCGTACTACCTTTTCCACCGTAGCACCACACGATGTCGCACTGTCACGACACGACAGCCCGCCGTAGCACACATAGTCACATCGTAGTCACAGGCTATTCGCGTTCATCTTGTCACAAAACAGTCTAAAGTGTACAGATCCCCTAAACTATTCAGGTGACACGTTTTACGCCGAGAATAATGCGATTCTCGGCGAATAGACGATTAACAGGGCAATTTGAGATCGAGACGCGCCCGTGACGTCATCCCAGAGTTATTAGTCGGAGCTATTCGCTTTATGATAATTTCATAAAATTGGATAACAATGTTTTATGTGCGCTTTAGTATGATTAAGTTTAAAAATCCCCTTATTTATCCCTTACTAGCTTATTCCCGCGACTTCATCCTATTTCTCCCCCTAGGGGTTGAATTTTCAAAAATCCTTCCTTAGCGAATGCTTACGCTAAGAAAGGATTTTAGGCCAGTCAGTTTAGGTCAGTCAGTCAGTCAGTCGTCTTTTCCTTTTATATATTTAGATAGATTTTCCCTTATTTTTTTCGGGTTGTGCCACACAGCACGCATCGTCTACTGCCTACTGTAGATAAAGAATTGCACCTAGAGTAAAATGTTGTAAAGAGTTTCTCTACATCATCTCTCACCATCATCGTCATCATCATCATCATCAACAACAATCCATTGCCGCCTCACTACTGTCTCCTCTTCGGCGCAAACCTCAATGTTGTAACTTCACAGACAACTTGTTTTGTGCGCACGATACTTTTTTATTTTATTTTTTATTTTATATTCAGATACAAGTTAGCCCTTGACTGCAATCTGACCTGGTGGTAAGTGATGATGCAATCTAAGATGGATGCGGGCTAACCTGGAAGAGAATTGGTAGTTTTTATTAAATCCATATATCCCTTTGGTTTCTACACGGCATCGTACCGGAACGCCAAATCGGTTAGCGGCACGGCTTTGCCATGCAGACCAGAAATTTAGATATTATAAAACTCCAAATCCCTGCCGGGAATTGAACCTGGGACCTCCCACTAACAAGACCACAGCGCTTACCACTGCGCGAGGGAGTAGGTCATCAAAAATTATTAATATAAACATACATAAAATACTTTTAAGTGATGATGTTTGGTAGGTAAGCAATTAGTTTCAATGAATTCTATCCAGACTGTAGGCAGATATTCTGCAGTGGCACATAATCATAAATCCCGTCCGTTAGGTGGTCTGGAACAGACATAACGGCCGAAGAAATTAGAGGACTGACTCAGGGTAGCCTTTGTAAAATATTCGCTTTTAGAGGATACTAATTCTTCCGGAATTAAAATTATACCTACTATGAAATATAATTTAGAGACTGAGAAAAAAATCCGTACTTTCATTCACTGCCCTTATTTAAATGCGTGTGTTTTTGAATTTTTTCCTTTACTTGTGCTTTATTTGTGTTCTAGGTTACACTCAACGGGAAGTATACCCTATACTTTGATTCCCTTTTCTTGCCAGACACGACAGATAGACAGACAACGAAGTGATCCTATAAGGGTTCCTATTTCCTTTTGATGTACGGAACCCTAAAAATAACCTATGCTCAGGAGAGCAGACAAGACCCGCACCTACATTCAATATTATACAAAAATCATCTACAATCAATACAAGTATGGACTATACGATAGTCTCCTAAAGAGTGCCAGGCTAGGGTCCCTAGGGAAAGAGTCGCACAATACAGCTCTTTACTGGAGTGCCGTTAATTACTACATTTGTTCTTCCCCCTCAATGGGACCGTAAGTATTATATTGTATTTTGTGTGAATAAAAAATTATAATATTTTAGAATTTTACCTGTTCCAAAGATTGTCCATCGCCATTCAGCGTGGTAAAGGTGCCAGCTTAATGGGCACCTTTGGCCATGGGGCAACCAGGGGCGGACTTTTTGACGTCGTTTAATTTTAAGTTCGTAAAGTTTATTTAAGTTTTTATGTTTTAATTATATATTTTGAAGTACTTTTAATTTAGATTTAAGTTTATTTTTATTAAAATAAATTATAAAATTCATTACCTAAAAACTAGAAAAAATTTGAATACGTAGGTATACTTAAACTAGCTTCTGCCCGCGGCTTCGCACGCGTGGCCTACAGGAAACAAATGGCTTTTTTTTTTTCAGAAACAAACATTATAACATCAGGACGCGCGGTCTGAACAGCACCGAATAACATATAACCTTCCAACCCCCATTTCACCCCTTTAGGGGAGGGAGGGGGGGGGGGGTCATAGTCGTTTCTTAGCTTATAATATCAATCAATAATTAAAACTTTCCCATACAAACTTTCATCCCTTATTTTACCACCCTTATGGGCGAATTTTCCAAAAATCCTGAAACATATTTTTTTCATTTGTGACCGAAAACCCAAATACCAATTTTCATGCAAATAACTTGAAAAATGACCGACTTTCATACAAACTTCAATCCCCCATATAACCCACTTAGGGGTGGAATTTCGAAGAATCCTTTCTTAGTGGATACCTACTCTTTACAAAAAATAGAACGTCCAAATTTCGTGTCTTTAGGACCAGCGGTTTAGGCTGTGCGTTGATATATATGTCAGTCTGTCAGTCAGTCAGGACTTTGAATTTTATATATATAGATAGATATAGTCTCCAAAAATAGTCATCCACCTCCACGTCAAGAAAGAAGTTTCCTTCTGATTTTCTTCCAAAAGCATTTTCAAAAAGGAAAAACTTTCCTTCAAGAAATCGAAAATCTGCGAAATTCCTACCGAAATCTGGAAAGGAAAATTTCCTTTTTTTAGAGGAAACGCTACAAACTTCAGCTGGGTTTGCTGGAAAAATGGCCAAAATGTATTTTGTACCATCGTCTATCACCGGTCACTAAGTGGCTACTAAATCAACGTTCAATTTTCGTACATTAGTACTACTAATGTACGAAAATTGAACGTTGGATCAGTAGGTTTAACGGCGATACATCAAAATGGGCAATAATTGAATTCCGTGCGCATAATATCGCTTAACCGTTCTTCCCATTGCCCAATGTTGCCATTAGCATGCCAAACTCGCCGCAATGCATGCGAAAATCGTGCACATTTGCAAGATTAGAGCACAGGAGGATTAGCTCTCTATGCGTGTTCTATCGCCTGTATAATGGGGAGTGCTCTGAAGAGCTTTTTGACCTCATTCCACCCTCTTTTTTCTACAACCGCACCGCGGGCCACCGTAAGGAATTTCACCCTCACCATCTGGGTGTCTGGTGCACTTCGACCGTCCGCTGCGCCAGATCCTTCTTTCCACGCACGTGCAAACTGTGGAACCAACTCCCATCGGCGGTGTTCCCACTAGATTATAACATGGGGTTATTCAAGGGGCGGACCAACAAATTCCTAAAAGGCCGGCAACGCATCGGCGGCTCCTCTGGTGCTGCAAATGTTCATGGGCGGCGGTAATCACTTAACATCAGGTGACCCGCCTGCTCGCTTGCTCGCTATATCTATTAAAAAAAAAAAAAAAAACAGGATTGCAAGATTAGAGCAGAACGCTAGATACTGTGGCAATAGGTGTGAATTGTGAATGGGAATGCCCCGCACACCCGCACAACCTCCGCGCTATCCCAGTATGGGCGAGCGTGGGTGACGTGCGGGTGTGCGGGGTGTCCCCCTTCCTCATACCACGATTACCATCTCAACCTGTCGCGGACTATAAGTATGTATACCGATTTGAACAGTATGTCAAGACAAAAAGTAGAGTTTAGGTAGCTATCAAAAAGATTTATCCACTCCACTCCGTCTGCTTGCGCAGTAGCCTTGGTGCTAAAGAAAACTGAAATTTATTTATTTTAATCCTACTAAAGAGGTGCTCACTGCTCACTAGTAGCGAGCAAGTAGCAGTTGTAAAGTCTACAAAACTATTCAGGATTCTTGGCAAGACTCCTGCGAGCCGAGTTGGCGACTGACTTGTTCTTGAAATTCTAAGTGTTACAAGGAACGTATTCGTTAGAGACACAACTATTATTGAGGTCTGTAAAGTCTGTTTATATAGCTGATGTCCGCGACTTCATCCATCGCGGACTTAGAAAAGTATAAACTTACTTTTAAAATAAAAAATATGATGACCCCACGTGACCCCATGTAAATAATATACATATACCTATCATATTTCAGCAAAATAAATAAATGATTATGATTATGATTATGGTTTGCTTACTTTTAAGGATTCTGTACGTCCGAATGAAAAACGGAACACTTATTATAGTGTGTCTGTCTGTCACAGTCAATTTGCTCCGAATCTACTGGACCGAATATAAAAAAAGAATTTGAATCACTTTAGGGAGCAAATTAGAAAATTTAAAACAGTTCTCAAAATGTACCGTGTCACATATAAAAATAAAAGGGCTTGTTGTGAGCGTATAAAGTATTGAGTCTAAAATTTTGAGAAAAAAACAGAAAAAATAGTTCTTCATAATAAGATACAGCAAAAACTAGGTAAGTTAATGAAGTATAGGTATGAAGACAAATGAATGGACTTCAAAAATGGTTTTTCCATCAATTGCATGTTAACATTGGCATTATTTAAGCTTAGTATAATCCAAATAAATAAAAGGAAAAGATGACTGACTGACTGACTGACTGACTGACTGACTGATCTATCAACGCACAGCACAAACTACTGGACGGATCGGGCTGAAATTTGGCATGCAGATAGCTATTATGACGTAGGCATCCGCTAAGAAAGGATTTTTGAAAATTCAATCCCTAAAGGGGTGAAATAGGGGTAATAGCATACCTATAAATTAATTGCAAAATAAATAATCACATAAGTACTTACTTAGATGATTAACCAATAGGAAAATTCAAAATTAACAACTCGATCACCGATCAATAGGTATTGTGCGAAAATTAATGGCGTTTCTCTATAATAGCTTACATCAAAATGCGCACATATAATTGAATTCAGTTTGCATAATACCCGCCGCCGGATGTTGCCATTAATATGCAAAATTCCCGGCGATGTACAAGCGGAAATCGCGGACGGTATTATGCAAATCTCCGAATGTATGGCCAAAAATTGGCGTTTTATTGCCGAATGCCATTCAGTTGGCTACAAGCGCAAAAGAGCAATCGATAAAATGTGAAGCAGTTTCGTACACTCTTAACTTAATAAGCACTAGTTGATGTAAGTGACTTCGTCTGCGACATTTAATTTTTAGGGTTTCGTACCTCAAAAGGAAAAACGGAACCCTTATAGGATCACTTTGTTGTCTGTCTGTCTGCCTGTCGGTCTGTCTGTCAAGAAACATACAGGGTACTTCCCGTTGACCTAGAATCATGAAATTTGGCAGGTAGGCTCACTCCATGAAGCCCTCGGCAACCTGGGCGGTCTATTTGGCTTCTGGAGCGAGCTTGGATGACTGTAGTGAAGAATTCGGCGGGGAGGGGTAATGCACGCACAACAGACGGAAACGTTTAAGTGCGGAAACCAGCCCAGAGTGAAGAAAGAAGAAAATGAAAAGTCTTATAGCAGACATTAGGGGGAAAATCTGAAAACCGTAAATTTGTGGTTACGTCACACAAAAAAAATTAAATTATGGACATGAACTAAAAATTAGTATTTTCAATTTTCGAAGTAAGATAACTATATCAAGTGGGGTATCAAATAAACCTGTGCATTCTATAACATATTTTTATGCATCATAGTTTTTGAATTATCGTGCTAAATGTCAAAAAATACGACTGTAGTACGGAACCTTCATTGCGCGAGCCTGACTCGCACTTGGCCGGTTTTTTTTATCTCCTATACAATAGTGATAGTACACCTACTTTGTTGATCGTGTTTGTTCCCACAGATGGCATACAACAAACGTCGCACCTCTTATTTCCCCAGCGGCCGCCTCTCATAAGTCGCTTCACTTTGCTTACACGGCTAGTTTGCTTTGAACGTGGAAACTTTTGTTATTTTCCTACTTTGGAAGAGGAATTTGCTTTAAACATACGAGTAGATAATACAACGTTAGTTTTAGTATACGCAAAACTTGAAAGTACATAGTTTGTACAGAATCAGTAACAGAATCATTGCATGCAATCATTTTTAGTACGGATTATAATATTATGACCAAAAAATACTTTTAAATCCTGCAGGTTTGACCACCTAGTTGAATGACCGTATTTTTTTTTAATTTATAGACTAGCGCTTGGCTGCAATCAGACCTGGTGGCAAGTGATGATGCAGCCTAAGATGGAGCGCGCTTGCCTAGAAGATACCTATTCACTCTTGTCTTGAAGGTACCCATATTATAATTCGGTGGGAAAACTGATGCTGAAAGGGTGTTCCAAATCTTGGCGGTTCAAATTAGAAATGAGGTGGCAAATCGCTTCGGACGTATCCGGGGAATTTCGACTACTACGTACGGGTGCAGACCTCGGCGATGCCTTGCGGTACGATAGTAGAAAGGTGAAGGAGGAACCAGGTTGAAAAGTTCTTCGGCACACTCTTAATAAAAATAAAAAAAAAATCCTGTAAAATACCGATAGACAGACCGCAGGCACCAGCTGATTCGAGCCGCGTTCGCTCACAGCCGCTTGCTTGGGGAGACCATGTTTTTCGAGGACAACGACTCAACACCTACCAAACTTGTAACTTCATAAATTTTAATTAATAATATTTTTGAAATTTTGTATACCTACCTATATTATATTCTGTATGTAAAACTAAATATAAAATACTAAAACTATAACGTTGTATAATAATACTTACTGTTTACATAGCTAGATATGAGATAGACGTGACGACGTGTTTTTGGAGCAAATTCCAAAAAGTTGCAGCACTGCGTACCTACCTACCTACTTTTAATCCCTGAAAATCAAAGAATACCCACGGGATTTTGAAAAACCTGAATCCACGCAGACGAACTCGCGGGCATCACCTAGTGAAATTTATTATTATTTTCATTGCATTTTCATAATTTTAATACTTCTCAATGCTAGCCTTTGTTTTCAATTTCATAATATACCAGTATGCTTAGTACGAGATTTTATGTTTCACCAACGTTGATAGTATTCGAGTGTCGAAACACTTCAGCGTTATAGTAAACTTGTTCTTAACTGCCTTGTTTTAAAGCTCAAGTTTGTCTACACATCTACATCCAGTGCTCCATGCGGAAACGTAGCGAAATTAAAATCAGTGGCATTGAATTTTTGACTTCAATTCAAGGACCTTAAGATCCATTTAGCTTTGACGTTATTGTGTTTCGACCCTCAAATACTATCAACGTTGGCGAGACGTAAAATCTTATACTAAGCGTACAGGTTCGCTAGCTGCGAATTTGGGAGAAATGAGAAATGTAAGGGAAGGGATATGAGAAAAAAAGATGTGAGCATCCGGCCACAGTGTTCTCCACGTCAAATGTGGAAAACCGGGCGGAATTTTAGAACTGTGTATTAAAATTTATGGGATCCTCGATATATTGGATGCGGTTTCTATTTATAGATAGATAGATAGATAGAAATACTTTATTGCATACAAAAATATTACATAACATGACCAAAACAAAGAAACTAAAGCTAGAAAATAATTATATGCAAAGGTGGCCTTATTGCTCACAGCAATCTCTACCAGGCAACCTTTGGTGAAAGGAGAAACTAGGTGTGTTGGATAGTACTTACCTACATGCAATACCGGTAAATGTATTTATATGAATTTGACGACCTCTCTGGCGCAGTGGTAAGCGCTGTGGTCTTATTAGTGGAAGGTCCCGGGCTAGATTCCTGGCAGGGGTTTGGAATTTTATGATTTCTAAATTTCTGGTCTGGTCTGGTAGGAGACTTCGGTCGTGGCTAGTTACCACCCTACTGGCAAAGCCGTGCCGCGGAACATTCGCATTTATTCAGACATCCACATCCGCATCCGCGCATGTCAAAATATTGGCATTCACAACAACCCTGATCTGCATGCCACAGGCCGATCCGTCCAGTAGTTTATTGTGCGTTGATAGGTCAGTCAGTCAGCCAGTCAGTCAGTCAGTTTTTCCTTTTATAAATATATATTAATTAGATTAATAGCTGTTATTATTAAAGAAAGATGATATCTTTGGTCACATTCAAGACATAGTAACTCTAGGTCACTACCCAAAGAAATTCTTCACAAAATGAATATGGTACAAGCGTCCGTTTCGGCCATGGACTTAGAATAGCTAGATGCCGCATGTTCATTAAATAAGTAGTATGAAGTTATTGAAAACCAATCGTACAGTACGCGGCAGAAAGAAATGTACATCATAATTCATAATTCATAATTCATAATTTTTTATTGCAAAAAATACACGTGAAGTGGTGTTACAATATTTTTTTGGAAACAGTGTATTACCAAGTATGGCGTGCAATGTTAAATGTCAATAATATATACCTAATTTAAATAAGTCATCAATAATTAGTATTTAAAGGAGAATATTGAGTACGAAACAAAATAAAATATTGCGATTACAAAATGTCAATTATTAAAATTAATAAAATATTATATAAACAGACATCAAAAGTGGAAAAAAGTATGTCAACATGCTGTCATTAAAATTATTATTAGTTATAGTACTTAGATTAGTAATTGTTAACAACAAACACTTTATCCGCCAAATTATTATTCTTTGAAGTTTAAGAAGTCATCGACATTTTAAAGCAGAAAGCAGATTTGTAGAGCATTGTCTCTGTCGTTGAGACCGACATAACGTCATATAGGTATGAGTGACAGAGCCAATGCTCTACAAAGCCGAAATGTCATTCTAAAGGGTTATGTACATTACTTTCTGCCACGGCTTTTTTATTTTACCTACGATGACGTTGCGGGAGTCATTTAGTGATAACCACAACGCGTGATCAAAAATTTCAATCGCCTCGCGTAAATGAGCTAATAGACTTCAACAGAGTAGAAAATCTATTTTTATTACTAAGACTCCTCTTTCCGTCCGTCTGTCTATCAGCGAGCTGTCTCTCGTGAACCGTACCTAATAGGTAGAGAGTTGTCGCAGAATGTGTACCTATTTCTGTTACCGTTATTGCAACAAATATTAAAAACTAGCTGACCCGCCCCGGCTTCGCTCGGGTGGAATTTAGAATATCGAGGTAGGAGTTGAATTTCCAATAATCACGATTTGTGACCGAAAATCCAAATATTAATTTTCATAGAAATAACTTGAAAAATGACGGACTTTCATACTAAGTTCCATCCCCCATTTAACCCACATTCAGCCGCACTAGTCGCTAGATTGAGTTAAAACGAGACAGATTTATGTGAGAGATCTCTGTCTCGTTTTGACTAAACTTAAGTAACGATTATGCGACTCTGAGTACGGCTGTTAGAGTTGGAATTTCAAAAAATCATTTCTTAGTGGATACCTAGGTACTCTTTACTAAAAAAAAGTTTTATTTTTTGTACGATGGTACGGAACCCTTTGTGTGTGAATCCGACTCGCACTTGACTGATTTTCGTATTTTAGGAATGATAGGAAACGAGCACGCTGGCTTGCGGCATCTAGCTTCTCCGAGTCTGCGGTCCCAACATATTATCTCCGAGGTGTTCACGAGATGCATACCATTTACATAATCTATGTTACGCTAAAAAACTTTTTAATATGCCCTTTGAAAATGGAAATCGTGCTTTCTTTTTGTAATTTAGACACACAGACACGAATGAGGTAGAGTGCTAAACAAAGAAGGTACCATTATTATGCTACGAATTCTTTTATACACTCAGTTTTCTTAGTTTTATTTTACTTTTCATATCATACTATATGCTTTTACTCATATATTTAATCGGACAACAATAGACCCATTATGTGTTAGTAACAATAAATACTTATTAGGTAACTATGTTAATACTTAAGCACTAAGGAGTTTTAACAAAATGCTTTGCCTCACCAAAAGACGCAAAGTTCTGCACCTGCAGTACGACAAGGCTCTTTTGGCACTTGAATGACATTGACAGGGGGGCGCTGTTGGAGAACAAAGGCTTAGACTATTCAAACAAGAACAAAGGGAACACTTGACGGCAACGTTAGTTGCGATTTTAGCCACGCGCCAAAAGAGCCTTGTCAGACTGTACCTACCTACCTAGTCGAAATTCATATGTCTTGTGGGAGGCTTCGGCCACCCTACCGGCAAAAGCCGTGCCGCCAAGCGATTAAGCGTTCCGGTACGATGCCGTGTAGAAAGAAGGGGTATAGATTTAATAAAAAACTGCCATACCCCTTCCAGGACAGCCCACTTTCATCCTAGACTGCATCAGCACTTACCGCCAGGTGCGATTGCAGTCAAGGGATAACTTGTATCTGAATAAAAAAAGAAACCAGCCGAATTGAGAACCACCTCTTTTTGGAAGTCGGTTAAGAATTAAAAAAATCAGAGTTAAGATGTGAGTGGCGTGCAGGAAGGCATAGAAGCAAAAAAGCATTGCTTACCCTAGTTAAATGATCAATGCTCAGTTATTGCTATGCCCTGCCTAAAACCAAGTATCCTGACTTCAAACTGTCTGCACGCCACAGGACTTATCTCGTATACAAACCTGAATCTAATCAAAATTTCAAAAATGGAAACATTGAACCCTCTATCCCTTTTAAATTGCAAAAACCGAGTCTAATGTCTACGCTATAAAAGTAGTTATAAATCAAAACCACCGGATTCAATCATTGTTTGTGACAGATGGCTTTTCGTTCTAAAAACTTGATTTCAATAACATCATTGGAAAATTAACTTTCAGATCTGGGAATAGAATTCAGTTTACTGTAAATCTGGTGTTAGAATTGTTGGCAGTTAGAATATAAAATGATCAATGTCCAAATGTTATTGATAGCCCATGGTAAAATGTACCCACCATATTTTAAACTGACATACCTTAGTATTATCCGAAAGTTTTTGAAGTGAAAGTGTTTTAAACTACGTATAACTTTAGACAGTAAATTTCGATTTTTATAATTTTTATCATAGTGTTTTTACCTATTATACTTCAAGAAAATTACAAATTAATTTTAAATACATAAAATTTCAAAAATTGCGTAAGCGGCAGGAATCGAACCTGCATCTTTTGGGTTCGCGCCCGATGCCTTGACCACTCGGCCACGGTTTTGCTTACTGCCAGTGACGAAATTAGTGATATGTATGTTCACTCAGTACTGAAGCGACTGTTTAATGCCATCTAGTAGAGCGACACTTTTGCTTTTATCGAAAGTGAGTCTACTAAATTTGAAAGTGTCGGGGACGGACATAATATGCTACTTTTTATCCCGTAAAATCAAAGAGTTCCCTCGGGATTCTTAAGCAAAGAGCAATTATTATTCTTCATTTTATCAAAATTATTGTATGCAATAACTGAAAAAATGGGAATTTAACTATTTTCAGAGGCAACTTTGCAATTATTTTCTAACGAGTGAAGTTTCTGAAATCGTGTTTCAGAAACAATAATCAGGTCAGTTACGATCAAATTGTAACCAGTTTTTTTTTCATAAAATATATAGGAGCTATAGATTTTACGCAAAATGATCCTCATTCAGCTCAGTACCCTATTGTTATATACAGCGCCTTAAAAACCTAAATCCACGCGGACGAAGTCGCGGGCATCATCTCTTAGCTTATGTAGCATCACAATAATTACTAGACTCAGCATTTGATTTAGTTGGTAAGTTTGTTCAACACAAAATGTAAGTTAATTAAATGATCACTTGCTATAATTAATAACTGAGTTTCAGCGGTTAGTAATTAGTTAACCTCTAATTAGTGAGACGATGTTAGTGATCTGCGGATGACAAGTACAAATTCTTGAATGGTAATTGCTAATTAGCCCGCCAATTCAAAGCCAGTGGTTTACTGACTTAAATTTTCTAAAAACTTTGTTGTTCTTCTTATTAAAACCCTGTCAACACTTATTTTTGTGATTTAAACACATTTTTTTTTTATTCAGATAGAAGTTAGCGCTGGACTGATTGACAATCTCACCTGGTGGTAAGTGACGATGCAGTCTAAGATGGAAGCGGGCTAACTTGGAAGGGGTATGGCAGTTTTTAATAAACCCATGCCCCTTTGATTTCTACACGGCATCGTACCGGAACGCTAAATCGCTTGGCGGCACGGCTTTGCCGGTAGGGTGGTAACTAGCCACGGCCGAAGCCCCCCACCAGACATATGAATCGCTTTGTACGAGACTAGGTAGGTAGGTAAGCAATTCAAATTTATAATATTGTATTTTATAAACATTATAGCATCACTTTAAATAAATAACGAAAATTGTACAATGGAATTCCATGATAATAAAATTTCACTTACGAGATTAAGTTAATGAGCGAACATAATGATTAAATCCGTAATATAGATAAGTATATTAATGCAATTTACTGGATTAATCGACTTAGATGCGCTTCAGTCGCTCGATTGTGTTAATGATCCAGTTAACAGAGGACTCTCCGTCACTCGCTCGATACAAACATTTTGTTCTCATTTGAATATGCAGCAACCAAAATTAATAAAATTTTGTAGACACGTTTTAGAAACCAATATCCCTGTCTGTGGGTATGGTTTGCCAGATGTTTAGAATAGAATAGAATAGAATAGAATAGAATAGAATAGAATAGAATAGAATAGAATAGAATAGAATAGAATAGAATAGAATAGAATAGAATAGAATAGAATAGAATAGAATAGAATAGAATAGAATAGAATAGAATAGAATAGAATAGAATAGAATAGAATAGAATAGAATAGAATAGAATAGAATAGAATAGAATAGAATAGAATAGAATAGAATAGAATAGAATAGAATAGAATAGAATAGAATAGAATAGAATAGAATAGAATAGAATAGAATAGAATAGAATAGAATAGAATAGAATAGAATAGAATAGAATAGAATAGAATAGAATAGAATAGAATAGAATAGAATAGAATAGAATAGAATAGAATAGAATAGAATAGAATAGAATAGAATAGAATAGAATAGAATAGAATAGAATAGAATAGAATAGAATAGAATAGAATAGAATAGAATAGAATAGAATAGAATAGAATAGAATAGAATAGAATAGAATAGAATAGAATAGAATAGAATAGAATAGAATAGAATAGAATAGAATAGAATAGAATAGAATAGAATAGAATAGAATAGAATAGAATAGAATAGAATAGAATAGAATAGAATAGAATAGAATAGAATAGAATAGAATAGAATAGAATAGAATAGAATAGAATAGAATAGAATAGAATAGAATAGAATAGAATAGAATAGAATAGAATAGAATAGAATAGAATAGAATAGAATAGAATAGAATAGAATAGAATAGAATAGAATAGAATAGAATAGAATAGAATAGAATAGAATAGAATAGAATAGAATAGAATAGAATAGAATAGAATAGAATAGAATAGAATAGAATAGAATAGAATAGAATATGTTTTATTCAAGTAAACTTTTACAAGTGCTTTTGAATCGTCAGGTTGTTTTAATTTACCATTGGTTCGGAATGCCGTTCGGAATTTTAATAATCGTTAATATACTAAGTATGTAGTTTCAAACTAAGATGGGTTTAAAGATTTATATTAGGTTGAGCTCGTGTAATTTTAAATAAAACAAGTATTTTAACGGAAATCTGGAAAAACACAGACACAAAACGCAGTCGCGGGAATAATCTATAGTCTTTATAGCATCTTGTGAATGCACGATTATTTCTCACAGCGTTAGAATAAAGAATTTTCTTTCCATGTTCTTTAATAAAATATCAGTTAAAACATAGAAAGATAACGTACCTCCATGAATTGTAAGACGTGTTATAGCTGGAAACATTTCTCACACAGCACAGTCCTGCAGGCGGCGAATCTAAACTGCACTTTACATCTGTACTCTAGATTATTATTCGCTTACATAATGTATGCTAGTGCCGGCAGCTGTTGCGCCGTTTCAGTTGCGAATGCTACAAGATAATATTATTATTGTTGGTAGTTCTGCATGTTCAGGATTCTCAGCCTCAATAGCTCAACCGGTATAGGAGTGGACTGAAAACCGAAAGGTCGACGGTTCAAATCCCGCCCGTTGCACTATTGTCGTACCTACTCCTAGCACAAGCCTGACGCTTAATTCGAGTGGAAAGGGGAATATTAGTCATTTAATATGGCTAATATTCTTTAAATATATATATATATATATATATACTGTAGATGATATCAACTAGCGGTGAAAGCCTATTAGTTAAGATGTCTGTCTTCTATTCGGGAGGTCGGGGGTTCGATCCCGGGCACGCTCCTTTAATTTCTCAAGTCGAATTTATGAATTAAAGAAACTTGCCACAAAGTTTATGTAATTTATTAGCCATCAACCAAAGAAAATGAGGTCAAAATCAACATAAGTGCCCCAAAGACCCATAAGCCAACTTTCCATGGGTTTACTTTATTGTCCAAAAAATCTAAAGATTCACTCACCGTAAAGAGGGTCCCGAAATCTATTGTGCGAAAATACTTCAAAAGAAGATTCGAAAGCTTGACGATACAATATTTCATGGTCTGAGATCAGGTGGGAGATTTGGGTAGATCATTAATATAAGAGTAAGTTTAGTACCTTCATCCTTTTTTAGTTTCGGGAGAGCAATCATCTAAAAATACTTGACCGGGAAGATGTTGGAACTTTGAAGTGGGATTTTTGATCACTAAACACCCGTTAGTAGTTTATGGGGCGTTGAATGTGAAAAGCACCTTTGCATTAGGTACTTGAAAAGGGACCTATATTCAACAGGATGCATATTGATTGAAAATAATCCGTCAAACTGTTGAAAATAAGTATTAAGCCTTCTCTATTGAGTGTAGCATAGATGCGTATTTGTAAAACTTGGTCTAATCTGAATTTTAAACACTAGGCTTGTTTAATTATTTAATCCTTAGTTTATAACCAACCTGACTTACCCCTGTTGCTACTTCATATTGAACTACATCGGCCTTTTGAATGACATTTCGGCTTTGAAGAGCGTTGTCTCTGTCACTCATACCTATATGACGTTTTGTCGGTCTCGATGACAGACACAGTGCTCTACGAATTTGTTATCTCCTTCTAAAGGTCGATGTATATTACTTTCGGCCGCATACTGTACTTGTTTTACGATCACTGTACTGCCAATGAATCTTCCTACTCTAGGCGCTTCCCTCCACCTGTTTTAAATCGTCAGTCCATTGTTCCAGAGGGCGCCCTACATTACACTTACTATAGTATACGCGGTCTCCACTCTTAAGACTTTTCGGTGCAACGGCCATACGGCAAAATAATAATAATATCTAATAGGTCTGCCTGCTTCCTAATGGTTAAGAGCTTAGGCTTTGATGAGGATAATAACTCTTCAAAATAATCCACCAGCTCTCAGATTATAATAAGGACACACGGGACACGGGACACAAATGAATAGCACCCAAAGACATCCTAACGTGGAGTCCCGGAATCAATCCCGGAGTGATTTACGGCTCCATCCCGCATTCCTCTCGCTCCCGATAGTTTTTGTCACCCGTGTCCCGGATCTCTTTGAGTTATACCGGTCCTTTTCCCAGGAAATTGGGAATTACTTTTAGCTACTTCCTGATTTACATGAAGGTTTTCTTATTTATTAATGTAAAAGGTTTTGGAACATTTTGATGACTTAACTCGTGTAGTATTGTCTATTGAGCGCTATATCATAATTTGCGTGACATACAATCACACTTCCTTCAATATCTCTCCTCAACAATCAACGCTGCTTCTCGCACGTCGTTGTCGCTAACCTCCAATGCTATCCATTCATAGGAAAAATAGTATGGGTCGTCCCGAGCACCAGAGTTCAAAAACTAGTTATCTCAAATTGCTCATAGCTAGTTCGAGGTGTCAACTTAATCATTCCGATCATGGATATTATGTAGACCATGCTAACCAAATAGCCATAGACGTGACGAATCAAAAGAAGTTAATATAATATCTTCTCATAATAAAAATCCCAATCAAAAGCTTGGATTTGACTCGCTCCAGCAATGCACGGGGCTGCAATGGCTTGTATAGTACGGTATAATAACATTGTAAATTGAAAAATTAAAAAGAGCAACCGCCGAGTTTCTTGCTGGTTCTTCTCGGTAGGAACGGCATTCCGAACCAGTGGTAAATAAAAACTACCTGACTATTCATAAGCACTTTTAAAAAGTTTACATGAATAAAAAAACATTCTATTCTATTCTATTCTATTCCAATACAACCCGGGTATCTTTAGAACAAGAGTGAATAAGCATCTTCTAGGTAAACGCGTCCCATCTTGGGCCCTATCATCACTTTCCATCAGTTGTGATTGTGGTCAAGCGTTTGCCTATAATGAATAAAAAATATTGACTGACAGACAATACACGAGATTCGGTGGGTCAACACTAAAAGCAGGTAAGGTACTATCTATAGACCCCTAAGAAAGGATTTAAAATTTATCCCCTAAGGGTCGATTCACATTGATAGCAACGTAGCATATGAGATACTAGTTGTCCTACATGAAATAAATAAATTTGGATTTTGATGGCAAAACGAAGCGAATTTAATTTTTCAAAAAAATTGCTATGTAAAATTTTATAATTTTACTTCGATTTGCTGCCAATGTAAATCGACCCTACGGGGGATAAATGACGGGAAATCTCATCGGGTTGCTAGTACAAAATAAACTTCAATTTTTCTTATACTCAAGAAATCACGTCTCAAGAGGTCACAATATCCGTAATAGGATATTCAGGTTCATAACAGCAACTATTTACGCCGCTTTGCTCCTTTGATAAGATTTTTATGGCATTTATTTTTTCCTTCATTTCAAATGGGTAGTGGGGATTATCCCGTCCGGTTAAATCCATCGGAAAATTGTATTGGATCGATTCCATTTGGATAAGATAACCCTAATATAGCTTCAATAGCTCTACGGTTAGGGAGCGGACTGAAATTTTAAAGGTCTTAGATTGAAATCATACACTATAGTCTATTCACATACACGTAAACAAAAAAAAACAGTATGTATACAATAAATGAATGATAATTATTTAACATTGATTGAGTATAATTTAAGTCTTTTACTATATTCTTTAATTTTAATTATTTTAATATGGTGTTTTTTGTTGTATTCTTATTTTCATTAACTTTGTATTATTTGTTCTTTATTTTTAAAATTAAGTTAGTTTATAATTTTTAGGATAAGTAAGTAGGCATGATTTAATGCAAAGACGTACGCATTGAGGGTCAAACCTCTGTAGTTTTTTTTTGCAATGCGTGCTACCTAATATTAATGTTTTTTTTTGTATGTTGATAATACTTAAATTTAAAAAAAAGTACCTAGGTGCTGTGTTATTGCTTCATCGATGTTTCTCGGACTCACACACACTCACACTCACACTTAGTAGGTTTCACACATTATTTTGGGTGCATGATTTTTAACTTAACGAATTTGATTTGATCGTTGTCAACCAGTATACGAGTCTATAGCTGGACTGTGGAATTGCGGTCATTGGTCTCTTATAGGGAATTCAACGCGTCAAGTTCTTATGACTTCTATAACAGTGTGGGATCAACATTTAACAACTCATCCACCCCAAACCAACCACGATGCGAACTTTTCCTAAAAGTTGTATGTTATTTTCCCTCCACAAGTAAACAAAACAACAACGTAACATATTTCTGGCTCACAAATGTTTTACAAAAAGTTTTTTGTCGTGCAAATAAATAGTAAAATTAAAATGTTTTTTTTTAATTTTTATTTAATCTCTAATCTTATTTTAACCTCTAATAGTAGTAGTAGTGTAAAAATTAGCTAAGCTAATGCCTAGTTCCATGGGGTAGAATATAATAAGTACTTATCAATAATATTTTTTAGTCAAAGTCAAAATCAAATCATTTATTCAAAATAAGTGACATTATTTTGATTTCTTGTTGATTGACTTTTTGATTGTCATTTGTTGGATTTATAAGATAATAATGTAATGGTGATAATTAATCACTTAAACTTAAAAACTAAAGCTACGAGTATTCCAAACGCGCCCACTCTCAGCCACTAACAAACTCAGCTTAATAATTCTCATAGTCCAATGGATCGGCAATCCAACACGACCTGAGAGAAATTAAAGGCAGGATCTACGGCTTTACGAGCTTATCGACGTAATATTTTGTAACACTTTTTAACTCCAGACCGCTACTAAAAATTTCTTGAACAACCCAAAACTTTTTGGCACGGCCCGGTACTCCAACCTAGTATATTATCATGAGCAGTCGAATAAGCTGGTGGGAGGCTTCGGCCGTGGCTAGTTACCACCCCACCAGCAAAGCCGTGCCGCCAAGCGATTTAGCGTTCCGGTACGATGCCGTGTAGAAACCAAAGGGGCATGGGTTTATTAAAAACCGCCGTACCCCTTCCAGGTTAGCCCGCTTCCATCTTAGACTGCATCGTCACTAACCTCCAGGTGAGATTGCAGTCAAGGGCTAACTTGTATCTGAATTAAAAAAAAGCTAACCACTAGAACAATGACTAAGGAAAACTAAACCTATACCACAGACCACAGTGTTGAAACTTGAAACTACACTAGACACGGAGGCAATGTAGCATACATTATTTATGACGACAATATCCTTGAGTACTGCAAGTGCAGTTAGATTCAGTCTATGGGGCATTATGATGAATGTTGTACAGAAATACAGGGATGCTCTTATATACCTAATAGCTTCTACTCTCAAGTGAAAGACTTGGGGATTATCAAGCTGTGAACCATTAGCGTGTCAATATTAAGTGTAAAATATTTTTAACTTCGCGTGGATTTAGGTTTTTTAAATCCCGTGGGAACTCTTTGATTTTCCGGGATAAAAAGTAGCCTATGTCACTGTCCAGGTCTTTATCTACACCCATGCAAAAAATCACGTCAATCCGTTGCACCGTTGCGACGTGATTGAAGGACAAACCAAATAAATGCGAAAGTGTAGTTGTTTGTTGGTTTATTGGTTTGTTGGTTTGTCCATCAATCACGTCGCAACAGCGTAACGGATTGACATGATTTTTTGCATGGGTATAGTCAGGTCGTCTCATTTTATCCTGGAAAATCAAAGAGTTCCCACGGGATTTTTGAAAAACCTAATTCCACGCAGGCGAAGTCGCGGGCATCAGCTAGTAGGATATGAAAAGAACGAAGAAAGATCAAAAGATAGGAGGGTAGGTACCAACAGATACATTACGCTGAAAATTTTCTTTTCTTTTTCAGAGAACGCCCGCTGCATTCTATTATCGTGCGAACACAAATCGGATTGCGGCAAGATTGCATCTCTCAAATTCCTCGGGATATAAAGGCGTTTCACACGTGCCCCATCAAAGCAAATTACCGACGGAATATTCTAGATGGATGTAGACTTGGATTCCTTTCCAAGTTTTGCTTCTACGTATAAGACGAAAGCGATGAAATGGAAAATTGTTTGCGACGTCGCTACCCACTCGCTACCGACGCTCGCACCGCAAGATGTAAAGCTGCGCTCACACAGGGAATGTTTTTAAAAGCTTTATAGAGTACTGTGCCCGAAGGTGCCAACGGGCTCCTATCACTAAGATCCCGCTGTCCGTCCGTCTGTATCCGTAATAAGTAGGGAGCTGTATATTTCTCTTGCCGCTATAGCAACAAATAATAAACAAGATGGCGAATTTCAAAATGGCCGCCTTGATAATTGTTTTCATTATCTTTTACGATGGTACAGAACCCTGCATGTGCGAGTCTGACTCGCACTTAACCGGTTTTATTAGTTTGCCCTGTTTGTTGTCATTAAGGTGACGCAGGACGCTCGACCGAAATTGGCAGCGCACGTGGGTAACATGTTTGCTTTTCACTTGACATTGTATGAGAAAGTTGAGAGGCATAATGATTTTCACCGAAATCAAGCGCACGAAAAGGGTTTAGGAAAAGTATTTTTGAGAAAAAACTGCTGAATTTATGTTTGCAAAGTAAAGTTATTTCAACTAATGAATAAATAAACTACGTCTAGTGATAAATTGTTTTAGAATTTTCATATCCCTAATCTTATTTATTTACGCCCAAAGTTGTCATTAATTTAGTGTTAAAATAGGAATCTTTTGAGCCTCGTAACTTTTAAATCAATATTTTTTTCAATGTTTTATATATCAATAAACCTAGATAATGACAAGATAAATCGATATAATTCTTAGTTTTGTGCGTACAGTATCGAATATTGTTGTAATTTCCCTCCTACGTTTGAATGAAGAAAGCACCGAACTGAGTCCCCTTAACATAGTGGTAAGATTTTTCGGCTACTGCCAGTTGGGGCTTTGCCATGTGTCTGCAAAGCGGACAACAGCTGTTGTCTGATATTTAATTGTTTAATGCACACCTAACTCGGAAAAGTTAAAGGTGCTTGCCCGAGATCATAACTCTGAATAAGAGGCGAACGTCTTAACCACTGTGCTATCACGACTTAGACACGTATACCTAGCCCAAAAGATTAAAAAAAAAATACAAAAAAAATAACTTAAATTAAACTTCCACTACAAAATGTGACATCAACCAACAAAATGCGATATTGTAAAAGAAAATACGCAGCTCTTTTGTAATTAAATAAAAGCTCCGTGTAAACAAAGCTTTATATAAAAGCTGCAGCGGAAAATTTTAAAGGAAACCAACAAACCATTGAGTTTAAGTTAGTTTCAGAAATAAAGCCAATTCTCAAACTATTGGCCTGGACAATTTACTTGAAAACTACCCTCCATTTGTTGGAGAGGAGTATTGTTGGATTTCTGTTATATTTTTATTATACTTACTATATTTTTACAAATTGATTATATTACACAAACGGACATAATAATAATATATTCACCGCTGACTGTGTCAAGCTCTGGAATTCTTTCCCCGCTGAAATACGTCAGACGAAATCCTTAAACACCTTCAAAAATCGTCTGAAGAACTATTATTTATCTATGTAAACAGAATTATGTAGTATATTATAGAGATATGTAGCTATATAGGTATTTTTATATATATTTGTGTGTTATTTGTTAATCTATTGCTCCATAGTCCACAGCGACATGATGGAAGGACAAATGAACAAATAAATCAATAAAAAAAATACTTTCATATTTCGCGTTATAATATGGGTAGGTACCTACCCAATACCCATGTGACCAAATTATTTTTTTTGGAAAAAACAAATTTATACACGCTTTTTTTTCACGCTGAAATAACCCAATAACGGATAACAATAGTCAGTCAATATTAAGACACCGGTATACTGTGAGTTGATCCCCGCGGACTCCCTCGCAGAACTCCCAACAAGGGCGCTGAGCAAACTAATTTGTTTAACGAAGTCTCTATTCTAACAACTATCGTATTTTCCCCAGAGTATACCAAGCATAACAAGTCTCTTCCTATTTTCGCTGTAATTGATTTCCTAACAGGAAAGGTAAAATCCATTAATCAATAATTCCCTTTCGATTTTTCAATATGTACTACCATCGGTATTTTATTTTTATTTAAAAGGAGTACTTAACGCTAGTTACAAACTAGTAAATAAGTACAGAAGAAAACTACGTACAACTAAATTACAAGTTTTCACACACAGAGTTTCAAAAAATATGTAGGCAAATAAGTACTAGAAATATTTAAAGTGTAAAAATGCTTATAGTACAAGTAGTAGTAAAAAATCCTATAATTTTGTAAAAGATTATGATATTATAGTGCATATAAAACTTATGACTGACGCTAGAGGTCAACAAATGTTGCGTAAGTAGGTCACTCGGAGTCAATGCCGGAGTTTTGCACGCTATTCATTGCGGGTTTGAAAAATACTGAATCACTAAATTACAAAATGGGGCAAATGGTTATCGGTATTGGATTGTGTTTAGATAGTTGTCTAAAACCTGCATCAATCATTATTATAATCTCAATTGTTCTGATTGGCTGAATTTGTGCGATTCTTGTTGCAACAATGCCAATAGTGAGCGAGCATTAACCAATCAGAGATGATTGCGATCGTGACATTGTAGCTGTCAAACAACCGCGGAAGGGCCACTGGTTACACCCTGTATCGATTGATATTTTTATAAATTACTTTCGTTTGTTATTCTCTAAAGCTTAGCTTCCATTATCAATATAGTTCATCATTCTGTCCTGTATATTATATAGTTCCACTAGCCAATAGTATCGACATCCAATCTAGCAGGTGGGAGTCCCGGCGGAATTCCTGTCCCAACTTCTAACAAGACGCCAGCAAGAGCACGCTAATTTGTTTAACTTAGATAACAACTATTCTCTATGGACTCAAGTGACTTTGGTCTATTGGCTCATTTTGTTTTTGTCTGCTCTGCCGTGTTTCTATTCCCTTCCCTATACATTCCCTGGTCTTTATAAACAAAAGCAATTATTTAGAGTTCATGTTGTTTGAATTATTATATCTTTTATAGTGTTATCCTGTTCGCCTATATTATACAGGATGTAACCAGAACGCTGGCAAAAACTAAGACAGTTGATAGTACTGATGATTACTGTTATGATACAACAAAAAACGTTATGATACGAGAAAAAATATAGAAAAATCCTATAATTTTGTAAAAGTTTACAATATATTGCAAATAAAACATCTGACTGACGCTACAGGTCAACGAACGTTGCCAAAGTAGGTCACTCGGAGTCAATGCCGCGTCGTAGGGAAAATTAAATATAACTTGCTCTGACGATGAAAACATCGTGAGGAAACCTGCATGCCTGAGACTTCTCCACAATGTTCTCAAATGTGTGGACTTGCCCAGCGTGGTATAAACTCTATAAGTAAATTTAGTACAGTAGAGTTTTGTCATTTACCTAAACCTTTCTTATTCTAAGGATCTTTAGAGCGCACTCTGACTTTGGCTTAGACTTAAGACAGAGTTAAAATGAGACAGAGCTATCAGCTATCTCTCACATAAATTTGTCTCGTTTTGACTCAATCTTAAGTCTGAGCAAAGCCAAGTGCGCTCTGTAGATCTCAGCCTTAGAGGAAATCCGTGCTCAGTAGATGGCCGGCAATTGGTCGAGATGATGATAATCTTAGATTTACTTTTACCCAAACTAAGACTGCGTTAAAATAATACGAACACTTATCTCCTCACAAAATTAATTTCCTACGGCGGAAACTTTACCATTCGCGAGCAATCACCCAAACACGCCATCTGTGTGAACATGCGATAATTTATAACTTCAGCCCCCGGGATTGCGTTAAGCAGGCGACAAACTTTGTTGTGTATCTACCCCCAATTTCAACCATTGTGACTCTTAACGACGATTAGACGAGCGGTATGTCGCAATTGAGGTAATTATACAAACTGTTCTTTGCATACTAATGATAAAATATGTTACGTTCATATTACTTACATCCATACTTCCATACTAATGATATAAATGCGAAAATAAGCCTTCTGTCTGTCTGCTAGCTTTTCATGGTCCATCCGTTCAACAGATTTAAACGAAATTGAGTACAGAGATAGCTTGCATCCCGGGAATGACATTTACGGCTACTTTTTATCCCAGAAAATCGAAGAGTTCTCACGGGCTTTTTAAAAACCTAAATCCACGCAGATGAAGGCGCGGTTATCAGTTACCTAGTTGTTATTAAATAAATATTATAAATCAGAAAATGTGTCTGTTACCTGTTCACTGCTCATCCGTTGAACCGATTTTGAAGAAATTTGCTACAGAGATAGCTGGCATCCCGAAGATTTTACGCTTCAGTAGTTTGGAGCCAGAGCAGGCTTATCAGCATCCAAAGAACCGCCTGAACTACTGATTTTTGCCATGGGGGTTTTAAAAACCTAAACCTTTTTCCGGGATAAAAAGTAGCCTGTGTGTGTGTCACTCTCCAAATCTTTAAATCCATGCAAAAATCACGTCGATCCGTTGCTCCGTTGCGACGTGGTTGAAGAACCAACCAACAAACCAATAAAACATCAAACAAACCCACTTTCGCATTTATAATATGGGTAGGGAATAGGGACATAATATGGGTAGGGATTATAAAATCTCTTATTCTTTCTCGTGCACAGTTTAATATTCCGGTGAACCATTTATGGGATACCTTTTTCCTTTGACCAGGTCTGAGGGTTCCAAAAGTTGCAGAAACCAATAAAAAAGTTGTTGGCGGCCAAACAAAAGGGTGAATACCTAATCAGGCGTGTTTATATGTATCAAGTTGTTTCCGATACGTTTAATTAGACTAAGTTTCATAGCCCCAAGCGACCCCGCGGCAAAAATGTTGTTTCATTGTTACGGTAGATTTTTTTGATGTCGATTTGAGTTAAAATACCTATTTGTGTAAGGACCTACATATATAATACGCGACGCCTCGCACGCCCGCACAGCCCCTGCGCTACCGAAATAGCTCAATGGGTTGCGATGCTAAAGTGGCTATGGGCAGCGCACAGTTAGTACTAACCGGCCAAGTGCGAGTCAGGCTCGCACAATGAGGGTTCCGTACTGCAGTCTTATTTTTTTGACATTTTGCACGATAATTCAAAAACTATGGTGCATAAAAATAAATAAAAATCTGTTTTAGAATGCACAGGTAAAGACCTTTCATATTATGATAGCCCACTTGATATAGTTATCTTACTTCGAAAATTGAAAATACTAATTATTAGTTCATGACCACAATTTAACTTTTTTTGTGTGATGTAACCACAAGTTCACGGTTTTCAGATTTTTCCCCGAATGTCAGCTACAAGACCTACCTACCCGCCAAATTTCATGATCTAGACAGACAGACAGACAGACAGAAGACAGACAGACAACAAAGTGATCCTATAAGTGTTCCGTTTTTCCTTTTGAGGTACGGAACCCTAAAAACCGACTGACGGTGGGGTCCCAAGGTTCTAGAATGGCGACCTTGCACCGGAAAGCATAGCGTTGGAACTTGGAAGACCCCCAACTAGGTGGGCAGACGATATCAAACGAGTCACAGGGAGCCGCTGGATTCAGGCGGCGCAAGACCGCAGCGTGTGGCAGTCCCTACAAGAGACATATTATTATGATCAGCAGCGGTCGTCTATCCTTTGATAATGATGATGAAGATGATGAGACACACACTTTCACATTTATAATATACCTACTTAAGTAACTATGGATATGATAGTATAGATTAGTATAGAATAAACTCAAACTCAAACTCAAACTCAAATTATTTATTCAGAATTGGTAAAATTTTACGCTTCCTGATTGTCATAAATTTTTATTTGTAAGATGATAAATGATATAGTGGTGATAATTAATACGTACTTAAAACTAAAGCTACGAGGGTTCCAAACGCACCCAGGTCTCAGAAGAGCCCACAACAAACTCAGAATAGAAGTATGGATGTAGGTCGGTACTGGGCACAGGCCCTGTTATCATTATCAAGCTGTCCAATTTCTAGTTTCAACGTTTATTAAACTAAAATCACCCTAGGCATGCCCATTGTTATAAACTAAACAAAATAATAGCCTTTAGCATTACATATTCATGTTATTCATTGTGAAACATTTCATTTCCTAAATCACCACCCTATTCATTATAACATTTATGTTTAATTTTAGCTCAAAATTATCAACAAATATTATTACCAAGGAGCTGGTGGTAAATTTTTAGGAAGTTCCTATAATAGTATAACGCATATGTGGCGTGCAGGTGCAGGTCTGGGTGAGATTTATAGAGCGCACTCTGACTTTGCTTAGACTCAAGACAGAGTTAAAACGAGACAGAGCTATGTCTCTCACATAAATCTGTCTCGTTTTAACTCAATCTTAAGTCTGAGCAAAGTCAAAGTGCGCTCTATAGATTTCAGTCTTACAGGCATAAAAGTACCTACTGCTTGCCTAGAAGAATCGGCATTAATCCGTACCTACTTAGATACTGATGTTATAAATACAATAATGTGTCTGTCTGTCTATCTTCTCGACTGTACGTCTGTCTTTCTACCTTCTATCCTTTCACGGCCCGTTCATTGGTTTTGATGGAACTTGCTTTTTACGCCGGATAATCGAAGAATTCTGTCACGATTTTTAAAAACCTAAATCCACATAGACGAAGTTAATATGACGAATTTGAAATATGAGTTTTAAGAAAGATGGTTACATTGTTTGGTGATTACAATTTTCACAAAATATTTATCTACTAGCTTATGCTCGCGACTTCGTCCGCGTGGACTACAAAATTTCAAACCCCTATTTCACCCTCTTAGGAGTTGAATTTTCAAAAATCCTTTCTTAGCGGATGCCTACGCCATAATAGCTATCTGCATGCCGAATTTCAGCCCGATCCGTCCAGTAGTTTGAGCTGTGCGTTGATAGATCAGTCAGTCAGTCAGTCAGTCAGTCAGTCAGTCAGTCAGTCACCTTTTCCTTTTATATATATAGATTACCTCCTCAAACTTTACCACAAGTATTTTTATAATTCTTATAATGTTTGATTAATGAACTTGAACTTGACTTGACTTGAAGTGTAGGTATCAAGTCAAGTCAAGTTCAAGTTCATTCGCTTCAGTACTGAGTGAACATACATAATATCACAAATTTTGTGTCTGGCAGCAAGCGTTCCGTAGCTTAGTGGTCAGAGCATCGGGCACGATCCCAGGAGACGCGGATTCGATTCCTGCCGGCCCGCAGTTTTTGATATGTAAAAATTATTTACCACCAGTTCTTAAACTATAATAGCACAGAAATTTCAGCGTCCAATTACATCCGTTTATTAACAATGCATTGCGCCCCATGTGCGAGATTAAACACGTTTTATACATTGTTTGTTATATATTGCGGTCGGGCATACATCGTCAATTTTGTTACCTCCTTCGCCCAAATTGTAATTTTCTTTATGTGGTATTACCTATTTATTATATTTCCGGTCTTTATCCAAGTATATCCATACAAAAAATCACGTCGATCCGTTGCTCGTTGTGGTGTGATTGAAGGACAAACTAACACACCAACATACTTTTTCATTTAGATAACAAATTACAAAAAAAAATGATACATTAAATTTCATTTAGGTAGGTAACAATAAAAATTTGACGATTTATGCCTGATACATCGTCAATTTTGTTACCTCTTTCGCACGAATTGTAATTTTCTCTATGTTGACTATAAATAATTTAAGCAACTTTACCTAGTAGTGTTAGTTAGGTGATATCAGTGGCGTGCACAGGAGTTCAAGCCAGGGTATGCATTTAGGTATGAACTTATTTTACGGCAGGTTAAAATGAAAAATAAGCATTGACTTATTATATTGAGGGTAAGCAGTGCGTTTATGCCTCTATGAGCTGCACGCCACTGGGTGATATCCTAGTGGTTATTAAGACTTCGGCCTTCCATTTGAGGGGTCCAAGGTTTGATTGAGGGACTCATTCTAAATTCTAAGTCTATCTTCAAGTTTTTATTATGTGGAACCGTTGAGCTGTTGCTGCGTAATTGAAAGACAAAGGCGTGAAAAATGGCATAGGTTTAGTCACCCCGCAGGAACTTTTCCCGTTATAATAAGACGGAGCCTGTCACTTTCCAGGTAAATACCTGGAAAGTGCAGGCATTTAGCAGGAACGCAGATTCTATGAGAAGAGCTGGGAAAAAAGTCAACACTTAAGTAGTTAAGTACGGTTTTCAAAAGGCAAAACTCACATTAACTACATTTCTCTACTTTCTTATCAGTACCATTTAATTTTTACTACAATATAGATTATTTTGACGACCTCTCAGGGGACCAGGCTGAAAGGGATGTAATTTTTTACGATTTTTTAAAGGGTGCTCCGCAATTCTATACACGCGTCGTAATGGTGGTTTATGGCTGCTTCTCGTTTTGAATATTTTAATGTCCCCCTCGTTAAGTGACCTTATCTTTTTATATCGTATGTTTATTTAGTATGCAGTTTACCAATCCGTGTTTGGTCAGCGTGGTAGACTATAGCCTAAAGCTTTCTTATTTTGAGAAAAGATCCGTGCTTAGTAATGAGCCGGCAATGAATTGAGATGTTGACGATGATGATTAAAATTTTGCATATAATAAAAGGAAAAAGGTGACTGACTGATCTATCAACGCACAACTCAAACTACAGGACGGATCGGGCTGAAATTTGGTATGCAGATAGCTATTATGACGTAGGCATCCGCTAAGAAAGGATTTTTGAAAATTCAACCCCTACTTAGGGGTTATAGGTGAAATAGGTGTTTGAAATTTGTGTGGTCCACGCGGACGAAGTCGCGAGCATTAGCTAGTTGATAGATATGCATTGCACCCTTGCACTACACTGAACAAATGTTTAGTAAGCAATGATATCCTATTGGTTAAGACTTTGGCCTCCCATTTGGAATTCAATCCCGGCCAACTGAAGTTACGTGCGTTTCAAGCAATTAAATATCACTTGCTTTAACGGTGAGAAAACATCGTGAGGAAACCTACAGACATGAGAGTTCTCCATAATGTTTTCAAAGATGTGTGAAATTATAATAATAATGCCGCTGCCAAATTATTAAATATTCTGCTAAATTAACTAATTAACAATCGCCTTTATAGGCCGGAATATTTAGATTAAAATTGGGATTGCACGTTTAAAATGTAAATAGAAAATTTTGAATACAAAGTGTCTATCTACGATAAGACAAGGGAAATCAGGCAAGTGCTTTCAGAATCACTGTTTAGTATAACAACGCACTTATAACTGACTAGATGCTACCCGCGACTTCATCCGTGTGTATAATATGTTTGAAAATCCCAGAGGAACATAAATTTTACAAATCCCAGGTATAATCTAACTCTATTCCAAATTTCAGTTAAATCCGTTCAGTAGTTTTTGCATGAAATATTGTGCAAATATGTTACACACACACACACAACATACAAACTTTCACTATTATAATATCAGTGTGATAAGTTTCTGATAGCTGATTACCACAACTTCGTTCAGTTTAGGTTTTGCAAAAATCCAGTAGTTTTTTTTAAATAAAAATAGCGAGTAAACGAGCAGGTGGCAAAAATTTCAGCTATCTAGGGATTTCTTGGGATATACTTAAAATGCTAAGTCCGTTTCTGGGATGTCTAATTATTTCCGGGATTATAGTTGATGACATACACACGCTGACAGACAGATGGACGGACAGCAGAGGCTTAGTATTAGGGTCCCGATAGCACCCTTCGGGCACGGAACCCTAAAAAAGCAAAACTTGCTGACTCAGTGATTGACTCATCAGCACCCCCTCCTTGGACCTAGAAAGCTGAAATTTTGCACATGAGTTACTTCTATATTGCAGTAGACAAGGAATAAGGCAGGTTTTTTCGAAATTCTCGGGGTAGGATATGATTTATATTTTTGGCAAGCAAAGCCGCGGGCGGTCGCTAGTTTAAAATTTTAATGGGTATGTATTTTGGGATAAAAGCCCGGATAAATATTTAAATAAAAGCCTTGATGCTATCAGTGTTATGTAAAAGTGGGTATGAATTTAAATTGTATTAAAATGGCTTTTAACAAAACTAAGTAAGCTTTTAATGATACTCCTAAACTGCCTACTCCTAAAATCTCTGATCGTCTTATCTGTTACAGTTCTTGCAATTCACGAAGGCTAGTGAACTTTACTTGTGGTAACGTCGTTTACATGGTCATTGCGTAAGTGTGCGTGCATGTCGGACTAATCAGTCGCGAGCAAGCGCTGTCAAACGCACACATTTAGAGTAGGTACCTTACGTATACCGATACGACTTAAACACAAGCATGAGTCAGTGGCCTTCGTGAAATAATAAAAATAAAAATAAAATAAAAATCTTTTTTATTCGTATAAACTTTTACAAGTACTTACGAATAGTCGGATGCATCTACCACTGGTTCGGAATGCCTTTCCTAATAAATGCAAGAACTACACTAGCTAATGCCCACGACTTCGACTGTGTGGTTTTTAAAAATCCACGATCACGGTGCCAAGCTGTTCCACCTCTTGTGCCATTGGTGTGCGAACTCCCGTAATCTTCCCGAAGCTTTCTGCCGAGGCGACAAGCCCAGTAGAAGCCTGAACCCCCTTTCTCACGAACAACCCCGTCCAGCAGAACACTATCAGTACCTACCCTTATTATAAATGCGAATGTGTGTTTGTTTGTTGGTTTGTCCTTCAACCACGTCGCAATGGTGCAACGGATTGACGTGATTTTTTGTATGGGTATAGATAAAAACCTGGAGAGTGACATAGGCTACTTTTCATCCCGGAAAATCAAAGAGTTCCCACGGGATTTTTAAAAAACTAATTCCACGCGGATGAAATCGCGGCCATCAGCTAGTAGAGTACATAGAACACTTGCTCAAGACGTGGTGGAGGTCCTCCTCTGCCAGTCTATGCAAGCACACACTCCATTAATAGATCAGTATGCAAAGCCCCAAACAAAACCCCAATATTTAAGCCACCTCAACGAGCAGGCAACTGTTTTCTGAGCAAATTCGCTCATCGCTAAGTCTCGCGACGCATTTGCCATGCGTTAAGAGTATTAAACTTTTTGTTCCCCCAGAGGCACTCAAATTGAGCGTGAATTGCGTAAGGGAATGTAAACTCGTCATCCCATACACTTATTGGATGAGGCATCTTAAACAAATATACAGTACGTGACAGGTCGAGATGGCAAGCGAGAGGGAACGCCCCGCACACCCGCACAGCCCTCGCGCTAACCCGGTGCGGACGAGTGCGGGTAAAGTGCGGGCCGTCCCTCGCCTCATACCCCGATTGCCATCGCGACATGTCGCGGGCTAGAATGATATTTATTTGGCACATTTTGAGGAAAATCAGTAGGTAATTTTTTTTTTTTTAATAAATAATTATTATCTTTTTATCATTATCATCATAGTCAACCAAATAGACATCCATATGCTGGATGGCTTACGCTGCGATCTTGCACCCCTGAACTCCCAGTAGGAGGTCTGCTAAACGCTGCACTTTCCGGCGCGAGGTCGCTATTCTAGCACCTCGGGACCCCAATATCTACCGGTTTTTCGGACTATATGTGCCCTGCCCATTTCCAATTCTGCTTCTTTCTCTTTGTTTCTTTAATCTTTATTCAGACTTGTGCCAGAAACAACGTTAAACTTTTAGGCTAAAGCAGCTACAAAATCAAATAAAATAACCCAGTTTTGAAATTCTCAAAACTGTGCTACAAAGAACAAAGTAAGTACCTATTTAACATTATAAACGGTACTGACCACAGAATTCAAAAAAGGTATAGAAATAGCGAACATCGTGAATCTGTCGCCAAGCAGATGACTAGTGAAACATCAGTGTGCATTACTGTAAAAACAAATGTATAGTTAATTGTTTTAATTTTTAGATGCTATCGTCGCTAATACTGTTGTACACAATCTCTTAGATCGAATGACAGGTCTAAATCTTCTGCTATGCATTTCATAATGATCCTGCTCATAAAATGACGTCCTCCTTGGCACAGTGATAAGCACTGTGGTCTTATTAATGCAAGGTCCCGGGTTCGATTCCTGGCAGGGGTTTCTAAATTTCTGGTCTGGTCTGGTGAGAGGCTTCGGCTGTGGCTAGGTACCACCCTACCAGCAAAGCTGTACCGCCAAGCGATTTAGCGTTCCGGTACGAGGCCGTGTAGAAACCAAAGGGCATTCCAGGTTAGCCCGCTTCCATCTTAGACTGCATCATCACTTCTGCATCTCACCAGGTGAGATTGTAGTCAAGGACCAACTTGAATTTGAATTAAAAAATCCATACTTAATATTATAAATGCGAAAGTGTGTCTGTCTGTCTGTCAGTCTCTCTGTCTGTCTGTCTGCTAGCCTTTCACGGCCCATCCGTTCAACCGATTTTGACGAAATTTGGTACATAGATAGCTTGCATCCCGGGGAAGGACATAGGCTACTTTTTATCCCGAAAAATCAAAGAGTTCCCACGGGATTTTTAAAAACCTAAATCCACGCGGACGAAGTCGCGGGCATCAGCTGGTTAAAAATAAATAAAAGAGCAGCAGTTACTGTTTCTGTTTCTATATTTCAAACTCTGTGGTGCTGACTAACGCTAGTAGTTAGTATAATTAGATTAATCCTGACCCATTTGTTCTGGAAAGGTGCAATTCCAGAATTTAACTACATTTTACTCGTAAATTACTCGCAGTCGCAAACGGTTGGCTAAACTAAACTCCCAGCAAGATGATACTGCTTATAGGTCGTAACTCGTAACATAAACTGGTTTTAAAATTGCATCTAGCTATAATTATTTATTATTTATTTTTATTTTATTTTGTTTAATTGAAAGTAATCAACAGCGTAGTTACATAATTATTTAAATCTAAATCTAGTTTTAACAGAAGGCCACAAGAGATTACTTAAAATTATAATTAAAAGTATTTTAACAGAATAGAATTAGAATAAAATGTGTATACAATAATAAAATTACAACAGTGTGTGTGTATGCTTGTGTGAATGTGTGCTTGTGCGTGTGTGTGTATGTGTGTGTGTAAGTGGGAGTGTGTGATCGCATGCATTTTTAAATCTAGCTGTGTTGTCGCACTTGTGGTTGCCGCTATTTTCAACGGAAGTCACTTGGTATGTTGCGGGGAAGCCATCTTGAATTTTTAAGTCTTCCCCCCCGGTGACGCTGTAGCGACCAGTAGGGCCTACGCAGCATAGACAATCCGAAACAACACAAAAGAGACTCGACGACTATTAAATACTTTTTGTGTTTAACTCGCCATTTTGATTGAGTGGTTACAATTGCAATTATTGTGCTCTAATCAAGTTAATATTGCAGTTAGGTTATTATAAAAGGTACAACTCTCAATAAGCCTCTGCACGTTGGGATTAATATTTAATTTCACTTCGGTATGTTTATACAAATCAACATAATATTATTTTACTTTTAAAATATCAGTATAGACTAGCTTATGGTAGAACACGTCTTAGAGGAAAGTTTACCGAATTGTTTGCGACTACGAGTAATTTACGAGAGGTCTGTAATTAAATTCTAGACTTGCACCTTTGCGGAAAAGCGGTACAGAGCTGATCTAATTAAAAGGTTATCATTAGTCTTCGCTTGTTATTAGTTACGAAGTACAAATTAACTAAAACTTAGAACCTTTAGGGCGTTTGTACACTTAGCCGTGGTTTTACGGATCCGTGAAAAAAATATGGATCGAATGTAGGTACATAATATGACAGCCACTTTGAAGAATCACGGATACGAAATACCGGAAATGCATTGTATGGCCTCAGTCTTACGTTTGTTTGTATAAAGTAGCCTCATCATCATCATCATCATCATTATCAACCGATAGACGTCCACTGCTGGACATAGGTCTCTTTTAGGGACTTCCACACGCCACGGTCTTGCGCTGCCTGAATGCAACGGCTCCCTGCGACTCGTGTGATGTCGTCCGTCCACCTGTCTTCCGGTGCGAGGTCGCCATTCCAGCACCTTGGCACCCCAACGCCTATCGGTTTTTCGAACTATGTGCCCTGCCCATTGCCACTTCAGCCAGTAGCTAGCTAGTATTGTAGCTTCAGTAGAGTAGCCATTATAACTTTTTAGGGTTCCGTACCTCAAAAGGAAAAACGGAACCCTTATAGGATCACTTTGTTGTCTGTCTGTCTCTCTCAAATGGAGTATCATATGAAAGGTCTTCACCTCCACCATTCTAAAAAAGATTTTTATTTATTTTTATGCATCATAGTTTTTGAATTATCGTGCAAAATGTCGAAAAAATACGACTGTAGTACGGAACCCTCTATGCGCGAGCCTGACTCGCACTTGGCCGGTTTTTTTTTTTTCATGCGATACAAGAAGGGGGTGAAATAGGGGTTTGAAATTTGTGTAGTCCAGGCGGACGAAGTCGCGAGCATAAGCTAGTCTTACATAATTCAACAATTGACTATCAGAAAGTGTTTTACTAAACAACTTTGACGTTTGACTTTTATTACAACCTTTAAATACTTTAGAAGTTATAAATCTGGATGAGCTGATAAAACACCTTAGTTTTTTTAAAATCTTTTATTAACAGGCTTTTACATTTATGTATGTCAGCCTCATCTTAGTTTGTCGTCCTACTTGAGACACTCTTACTAAATTTTATATAGACTATCGCCTTTAGAAGTACCTACTGAAAATACTTATTTACTTTTGTAAAAACATACACTACGAAGCTTTATTTTTAAGCGCCTTGTAAGGTGTAACGGAATTTTTTCATTCGTTACAGACTCTGGTATTTTTTATAGAAAAAATACCAAAGGCTCACGCACCGAGGGTTTTGTAGTAGGTACAGTCGTATTTTTCGACATTTTGCACGATCAATCAAAAACTATGTATGATTCACAAAAATCAGTTTTAAGAATCCACAAGTGAAGCCCTTTCATATGATACCCCACTTGATATAGTTATCTTACTTAGAAAATTGAAAATACTAATTATTATTTCATGACCACAATTTTTTTTTTGTATGATGTTAACCACAAATTCACGGTTTTCATTTTTAACCTAATGTCTGCTATAAGACCTACCTACCTGCCAAATTTCATGATTCTAGGTCAACGGGAAGTACCCTGTAGGTTTCTTGACAGAGAGACAGATAGATAGACAACAAAGTGATCCTATTAGGGTTCCGTTTTTCCTTTTGAGGTACGGAACCCTAAAAAAGCGTTTCCGCACAAAATTCTCGCCCGTATATTTCAAACTCAGTGCTGTTTGATGTGACAAATTGCATCCTTTGTTGGCACCAAACTGTCGATAACCCCTCACTATTTGTCGACCTCCCTCACTAAACGATTTGATTCTTGCAGACTTGATGGAACGCGACTTTCTTCCTTTTTTCTTTTTTTGGAAATCTTACGATGTTTGTGTATATCTTCAATAAAAGCGAATTTCGTATTTTTCTATTGACAGCAATTCCTATTAGGTTATTTAACACTTCAGAGTATTTTCTTTCGATAATATAATAAATAACCTGCATAAAATTCAGTCACTTCTGTCGGTTCCTAAATCATATAGTACCTAAGCACAACGGCCTTGGTTAAGTAGAATTTATTTTTCTAACTAATCACAGAAGCACTGCGGAATGTCACATGCTTCGGAGTTTTATTGTAACAAAGAAGCAAAAAGTAAAAACTATGAATTAAAAATTGAAAATTGCGTATTATATGGCACAAATTATTTATTGTGTAAAAAACACTAAGGACTATCGAGTAGGTACAAAATATTCAAATCATAATAAAATAAGTAAGATATTAATATTATGTTTATCACAATATGTCACTGTTCTCAGTGATAATAAAATTCTCACACAAAATATAACAATATACAGTGATCACAGAAGCATGGCGGATTATAATAATATCCTTCGGAGTTTGAAATATTAAAGTATTTTAACGCTCTGATAAAAGTACAAAAATATTAAAATTATAATAAAATAAGTGTGATATTATGTTTATCACAATATTTCACTGTTCTCAGTGCTAATAAAATTCTCACATATTTAACAATATACAGTGATTACAGAAGCATGGCGGATTTTAGTAATATCCTTCGGAGCTTGAAATGTTGAAATATTTTAGCATTCTGATAAAGGTATACATCTACCGCTCAGAGCTCTAACATTAGGGCGGTCACAGAAGCACTGCGGAATGTCACAAGCACTTGGACGATTTAACTTGTGAACGGTTGGGTTGCTGCACGTGGGTTCTGCCATTTGTGGGCAATACAGCACGGAGTGTTCGCCAGGAGGACATGATCCTACAAAAGAAAAATAATTTTAAGTTTCTAATATTTTAGTTTTATGCAAAAAATCTAAGTAGTAAAGGAATAATGCACTAAACTTCTAGTTAAAACTTAGAACTAGTTACTTAGGTATAAATTCGGCACTATGTAGTAAAATTTCTAATATATTTATTTTGGTTTTATGCCAAAAAAATCTAGTAAAGGAATAATTCACTAATCTTCCAGTTAAAATTTAGAACTAGGTATAAGTTTCTGCACAATGTAGTAAAGTCAGTCGTGTGTTTGTTTGTTGAAAGCAAAGTGCTAACTGAATTTTTAATTAAGTTTTCAGCACTTTAATTAGATAGTGTTTTTTTCATAAATGCTCGCGACTTAGTCTGCGTGGATTTAATTTTAAATACTTTAATTTTACTATTAGGTACCTACTTTTATTTTCCGGGATAAAAAGTAGCCTATGTCAATGTCTGGGCCTTTAACAATACCCACGCAAAAAATCACCTCAATCCCTTGCTTCGTTGCAGGCAGCGTGACTGAAGGACAAACCAGAAAAAACCGGCCAAGTGCGAGTCAGACTCGCACACCGAGGGTTCCGTACTACAGGCGTATTTTTTTAAACGTTTTGCACGATAATTCAAAAACTATGATGCATAAAATGAATAAAATCTGATTTAGAATGTACAGGTGAAGCCCTTTCATATGATACCCCACTTGATATAGTTATCTTACTCCGAAAATTGAAAATACTAATTTCTAGTTCATGACCTCAATTTTTTTTGTGTGATGTAACCACATATTTACGGTTTTCAGATTTTTCCCCTAATGTCTGCTATAAGACCTACCTACCTGCCACTGACAGACAGACATACAGACAGACGAACAGACAGACAGACAGACAGACAGACAACAAAGTGATCCTATAAGGGTTCCGTTTTTCCTTTTGAGGTACGGAACCCTAAAAACCAACAAACCAACACATTTTCGCATTTATAATATGAATAGTAATACAGTACAAAAAGCCGGGTGTATCACCTAGTTAATTAATTGATTGAATATAATTAATATAAACGGAAACTATAATTAATCTATAATATAAAAATGAATCGCCAAATGTGTTGGTCATCGCAAATCTCGAGAACCGCTGAACTGATTTCGCTAATTCTTTTTTTATAATATTCCTTGAAGTACGAGGAAGGTTCTTACGGAGAGAAAAATTTAATTCAACCTCCCCCTCAATTTTCTAAACTCCACCCGAGCGAAGCCGGGGCGGTTCAGCTAATATAAAATATAATAATATAAACGAAAACTACTTACTGGTTGGAATACCTTGTGGGCTAACAGCAGCAAACGCAATAGTCACAATGAGTACCATCAAAATCGACTTCATGGTCTACTAATTTATTTTTCGACTACAAAACAAGCGAGTTAATACGACCACCAATAACTTTTGACTGTAAAAGTAAAATGCTTGACGCTTTTATATTGATCAGTTTAATATCGTCTCCAGGGGAATAACTGCTATGAGGAAAATAAAAGATACTTTTTACTATGAAATGACTTTGTTCCGTGTACAAGGCCTATTACGCCTTATATGGTAATATTATTTACTTCTATGATAAGGATAACACAAATTATGACTAATATAAGCTTGTGACTTTGCTTACTTTTATTTTATACTAGCTGATGCCCGCGACTTCGTCGGCATGGATAAGTTTTTGAAAATCCCGTGGGAACTCTTTGATTTTCCGGGATAAAAAGTAGCTTATGTCACTCTCCAGGTCTTTATCTATACCGATGAAAAAAATCACCTCAATCCATTGCACCGTTACGATGTGATTGAAGGACAAACCAATAAACCAACAGACCAACAAACAAACACACTTTTGCATTTGTAATATGGGTACTGATTGTTTACTTCTTTGATAACACAAATTATGGCTAGTAAAGCTACGATGGTTCCAAACGCGCTCAGGGTCTGAGAAGAGCCCACAACAAACTCAACCGGGTAATTTACAGCCTTAATAGTTCAACGGGTAAAGGAGTGGACTGAAACTCAAACCCCGCCCGTTGCACTATTGTCGTACCTACTCCTAGCACAAGCTTGACGCTTAGTTGGAGAGGAAAGGGGAATATTAGTCATTTAACATGGCTAATATTCTTTTGTAAAAAAAAAGAGTGGGCCCTTTTGCCTCCTTTTTGCGATCAGTCGGAAAACAATACTTTTATGAAAATTTCGTACAAAGCAATCCGTTTTAACATAATTGTCTTCCATTTCATCCTAAAACGCTTATTAAACGGCGAAGTAGGCGGTAAAGAACAAATATTAGACGAGGATCAAACGAGATTCCACCCAAGATCTGCTTTTTGTTCCCCTTTTAAGGGGTAGGGACAAAAGGTATTAGCTTTATGACAGCCCGTAAACATGAAATGGTAGGGTAGATAATGCACGGAAACTTTTTGTGTACCCTTTTGTAATACTTTTTGTACTCGTCGTTTATAAATCCCTTTGATATAAATTATATTAGGCACTTGATGACTTTAAGGCACATTATTTTTATATATTATTTTATAATTATAATATAGGCCCTTTGTTGTTTTGTCCTTCAATCACGTTGCAACGGTGCAACCATAAATAAAAGAAGTAAGGCCTTTACTTCTCTAATCTGTGGGTGCAACGGATTGATGTGATTATTTGCATGGGTATAGCAGGAGAGTGACATAGGGTAGGTACTTTTTATCCCGGAAAATCAAAGATTCCCACGGGATTTTTAGAAACCTAAATCCACGAGATGAAGTTGCGGGCATCAGCTAGTTAATTATACTCATACTTGATACTTCTTATTCCAAAAAGTAGTAGGTGATTATTGGTTTTGATGGTAACCCCATATTTTTTTTTTCTTTTATTATAAATGCGAAAGTGTGTTTGTTTTTTGGTTTATCCTTCAATCACGTCGCAACAGAGCAACGGATCGACGTTTCTTTTTTAATGAATATAGTTTAAGACCTAGTGAGTGACATAGGGTACCTACTTTTTATCCCGAAAAATGAAAGAGTTCCCACGGGATTTTTAAAAACCTAAATCCACGCGGGCATCAGCTAGTGCTGAATAATTTAATAGCTAGGCACTTCAAAGTAAGTTACTATACTAGATATATGTGGAGATAGATAACCTTTTCACGTTGGTGATAATAATAATAAACCATTTGATTAGCTGCGACACGATATCAGTAATTAAATGTAACGCATATGAAATTAATAGTACCTAATTACTTATTTTTATAAGTATTTAATCAAAAACAAGTATGTTTAAATATATGTGTTATTTACGTACACATCTCTCGCCTTGAAAATACTTAAATTATTCTTAGAACGTATCTATAATATATTTTCGCATAGTAACAAAATAAATATTATAAACTAGCTGCCCCGGCGAACTTCGTACCGCCTAACAGTCGATTCTTTTTCAGGATTTTTTTAAATTTTTCTCTCCGTAAGAACCATCCTCGTACTTCAAGGAATATTATGAAAAAAGAATTAGCGAATTCGGTTCAGCTGTTCTCGAGATTTGCGATCGGCAACACATTCAGCGATTCATTTTTATATATAGAGAAGATATACGAAATTGTCTGTTACCTTTTCACGGTGCATCCGCTTTATCGGTTTTAATGGTATCCCCGGATACCATGTCCGTATCGGGGGATTATTTTTCATCCCGGAAATTAAAGAGTTCTCTCGTCACAATAAAAACAAATCCACACGTGGTCCCGAGCGTAACTCATGCTTTATTAAAATATTTTACCTATAGTACCTATGGCTCAGTATTTTTCTTTCTTTTTATTCAGATACAAGTTAGCCCTTGACTACAATCTCACCTGGTGATAAGTGATGATGCTGCGAGCTAACCTGGAAGGGGTATGGTAGTTATTATTAAACCCATACCCCTTTGGTTATTACACGGCATCGTACTGGAACGCTAAATAGCTTGGCGGCACGGCTTTGCCGGTAGGGTGGTAACTAGCCACGGTTGAACCCTCCACATACCACATACCATTTATCCACCTACTTTGTGATGAAAAGCTGTGATAGGCTAGTAAAAGCTGTGATAGCCTAGTGGTTGGGACGCCCGCCTTCTAATCGGAGGTCGGGGGTTCGATCCCGGGCACGCACCTCTAACTTTCCGGAGTTATGTGCGTTTTAAGTATTTAAATGTCACACACATCGTGAGGAAACCTGCATGCCTGAGTCTCTCAACGGTGTGTGAAGTCTGCCAATCCGTCCTTGGCCAGCGTGGTAGACTATGGAAAAACCTTTCTCACTCTGAGCGGAGACCCGTGCTCTGTAGTGAGCCGGCGATGGGTTGATCATGATGATGATGACTTTGTGATAGTCACAAAAGCTATACAAATTAAGCTCAACATTAAGCAAATTGTACGACAGTTCGCAGGCGTTAACGATTCGTAATAGACCCTATTATGAGCCCCGGGCAGCTCAATTACTAGGTAAACAGAGGTTAATCTCCCAAATTATTTTAATTGCGATACCAACTGGTGTAATATCGTATTAATTACCTCTGGAGCTACAGCAATCGCAAAGGAAACAAATCAGGAGGATAATTCAGTCCAAAAGTTTAAGCTAAAGTGACCTAACCCACAATCTTACAAAATCGAATTATTCTTCTTTTTTTTTAATTTATAGACTAGCGCTTGGCTGCAATCAGACCTGGTAGGAAGCGATGATGCAGCCTAAGATGGAGCGCGCTTGCCTTGAAGCTCTTGTCTTGAAATTTCCGTGAATATGGGTACCTTACCCATATTGACGGAAATTGAATAGCCGGGACCCGCACACGTCCCCCACCACACGTCAGAGGCGCACCAACGCCTCCTCCCCCGGGGACGCAACGGGCGACAACGCCATCCCGCGCACGTCGCCCGCGTCTCATTCTTCGCCTCGTCCACTGTGCCCTCTGCTAGTGAGAAGGACACGAGGAGAAACCTCCTCCTTGCCAGGTCATTAGCCATAGCCAACAATATTCCCGAAGAGAAATTATTAGCCATGTTACCGGGGTGCTCCGGCCCGAATACCACTCTTTCCCTCGGACGTATCCAAAAGGGACCAGCAGCACCCAGGCACACTGGGAGGTTACCTGGCTGGCACCCCACGTTATTGAAAATCCTAGTAAAAACATACCAAATCTCCAGTTTCTAGACCTGTAAGTTGAATCGCTTAATCCGTGCGTCTATATGTCAGTCAGTTTATCCTTTTATAGGCAGACTAGCTGATGCCCGCGACTTCGTACGCGTGGAATCAGGTTTTTAAAAATCCCGTGGGAACTCATTGAATTTCCGGGATAAAAAGTAGCCTATGTCACTCTCCAGGTTTCTATCTATACCCATGCAAAAAATCACGTCAATCGGTTGCACCGTTGCGACGTGATTGAAGGACAAACCAACAAACCAACAAACATACACACTTTCGCATTTATAATAAGGGTACTGATAGAATTTAGAATTTTGATAATAATAAAAACGTTATTTTGGGGTTATGCTACTTTATATTGTAGACCCTGTCCTAAATTGTAATGTGAAGGCGATCATTACGAGGCATTAATTCAATTCAGTCAGTGGTTATTTCTTCACACACGATTCTTTAGTCGGTGATAGCGACATAATCATGATTTTTTTTTAATTCGTTTTACTACGAACGTTGTACGGAAGGTGATTAATGACGTCACAATCCATAATAAATGACTTCTTACACGCCATTTTAACTCTATGGGTCAACTGTCATGTCCTAGCCTCAATAGCTCAACGAGTAAAGGAGTGGAATGAAAACCGAAAGGTCGATGGTTCAAACCCCGCCCGTAGCACTATAATTTTACTGTCGTACCTACTCCTAGTACAAGCTTGACGCTTAGTTGGAGAGGAAAGGGGAATATTAGTCATTTAACATGGCTATTCTTTAAAAAAAAAAGTACGGTTCACGTTTAAAATAAGGACTGAAATCAACAATTGATACATATACCTAGTTAAAATGGCGCATGAGAAGATAAAGCCAGTTACACACCGAGTATATTTTACAAGACAGCCTACAAAATAGCTTTTGCAATGTAATTAAAAAAAATTTATAGCTGGGTTTTGTCGGAATTTATGCGAGGCGCCTCTAATTGGTTGATACTGCTATACTACTGGTAATTTCCCTACGGACGGATTGCCCCAATTCATGAACGAGGACTCGCAAATTAAACATATTCGCTATGTCGCATTGATACTAAAGAAACAATAGTACTTACTTACCTATCCTTGAATTATAGGTATACATACAAAACTTCTCTTAAGGCCCAAGACACGGGCACGGGTCTGCCCGCGAAATTCAAATTTAATTTGGTTTTTCACAATTTGTAGACTAATGCGACAAAGTAGACTTATGGCACTCAAATTTCGCCTCTAGCAATATCATACCCACAGGCAAGTGTCCAGTTTAAGAAATTAGTCAAAATAATGACTAATTTGTGAGTAGCTTATGGGTTGAATTTTCAAAAAATCTTTCTTAGCGGACGCCTACGTCATAATAGCTATCTGCATGCTAAATTTCAGCCCGATCCGTCCAGTAGTTTGATCTGTGTGTTGATAGATCAGTCAGTCAGTCAACTTTTCCTTTGCACTCGCACTTGACCGGTTTTTTGGTGATCAAATCACTTCACCACCTGATTTGCAACTATCTGGTACGGAGACAGTCACCTTTTCTTTTTATATATTTAGATAATTAAATAAACATTCAAAGATTAAAAAACATTTAATAGCAAATTTACCGACACTCAAGGGCCCTGAAATATAAATATCAGGGAGTTTTCCGAAAAAAGTAACTTACCTATTTACTAGTTAAATAACGAAACCTTGTTGGGCCCAACAAGCTTGGTTGTCCGTAGCCAAAGGTAAACCAATTTCACTTTACCCCGTACGTCTACTGACAACACGCAAACCTTTTCTGGTGTACTAACTTGAGATATTGGATATTTCATACGAACTCTGTTTTATTTAGGAAATAGGTAACCACATTAACGAAAGACTGGTTTTCCATAGCACAGGGAATCTTTAGCTTGGGGGCTTAGTAGTTACCTTGCAAATTTTCATCAAATAATGATTGAATTTATTTCATCATCATCATCATGATCAACCCATCACCGGCTCACTACAGAGCGCGGGTCTCCTCTCAGAGTGAGAAGGGTTTTTGGCCATAGTCTACCACGCTGGCCATGTGCGGATTGGTAGACTTCACACACCTTTGAGAACATTATGGAGAACTCTCAGGCATGCAGGTTTCCTTACGATGTTTTCCTTCACCGTTAAAGCAAATGATATTTAATTAATTAAAACGCACATAACTCCGGAAAGTTAGAGGTGCGTGCCCGGGATCGAACCCCCGACCTCCGATTAGGAGGCGGTCGTCCTAACCACTAGGCTATCACAGCTTATATTTTAAATGAATGAATGAATTTTATGAATTTATTTATTGTCATTATATTACATACACGTACTGCTTTAGCAGTGAAGTAAAACATCATGAAGAAGCCTGCGTGCCTGAAGGTTTTCCATAATTTTCTCTAAAGTGATTGAACAATTATGGCCTAAGTGTATGACCTAAAACCCTTCGCATTCTGAAAAGAGTATACCCAGAAATATATAGAGACTACCCATACTCGTTAAACCTGATAGAATTTACAAATTATTAACCAGAAATCGAATCCGAGACCTCTCACGGCACTCGCCACTGCATATCTCAACCAAATCTTTGTCTTTATTCTAGTAGTCTACTGAGGGTTAAACGGGTTAAATAACGAAATCATAAATAACCCGAAATACCTGATTTTCGCCCGAAATCCGTGACTGTAACGCAACTAAACACTTCAGAGTGAATAGTGGGACAGGATAACATATTTTACGGCCAGGTACCCTGGAACAAACCGAATATATTCAGCGTGAAGATGTGTTCCCTTACACATTACGATACGACTTAAAATATAGCTGACTAGCTGATGCCCGCGACTTCATCCGCGTGGATTTACGTTTTTCAAAATCCCGCGATAACTCTTTGATTTTTCGTGATAAAAAGTAGTATATGTGTTAATCCAGAGTATAATCTATTTTCATTCCAAATATCAGCCAAATCCGTCCAGTAGTTTTTGCGTGAATGAGTAACAAACATCCAAATATGCAAACATCCACACTTTCACATTTATAATATTAATAATATTAGGATTAAGCAATTTAAATATCTGTTGTATAGAAGCAGGTGTTACTTTGCGGAAATCCATGATATACAATGAACCAAAAGCTTAATTTGCTATAGTCCGCTAAAACAGATCAAATTTGTATGGTGCAACATACAGCATGCGACATGCACCGCCAGCCCTCCCACTGCTAAACATGCAGGAGAAACCAGCCACCAGGCAAGCAGTACGCAACGCACCACCACCACGCAGCACCGCCTAAATCCCAAAACACACTCGACGCACGTTTCGCCCCGACACCGGAGCATCCTCATTATCTCCTGAGGATAAAGTCTACATATCCTGAGGATGCTCCGGTGTCGGGCCTAGCCTATGTCCTTCATCAAAATATAATTTCATCAAAATCGGTTTAACTGTTGGGCCGTAAAAAGCTAGCAGACATACACTCACACACACATTAGTATTTTTGTTATAGTTGTCACTCTCAGTCGCCAAAACGTTTCTGGCGACTTAAAGGTTCATTTTAATCTGATAGTCTAAATGGCCCCAGACACCGCGCTCGGACGTCACCTCGGACACCTAAACGAGCCATAAAGAATATCTTATGATAATACACTTCGCGATTTTCACTAAAACATTTTTAGGGTTCCGTAGGAAGGGTGCCAATGGTGCTGTCTATCCTTTGTCTATCAGCGGGCTGTATCTCATGAACCGTAATAGGTAAAGAGATAAAATTTTCAATGAGTGTGTATCACAATACAAGATATTATGTATAATAAATCAAGATGGCGAATTTCAAAATGGCTGCCATACAAATTAAATAAGTTAAAAAGTACATAATGTTATATCTCGTGCGTCATGCGATGGTTACGGAACCAATCGTGTGCGACCCCGACTCGTACTTGAGTGGTTTTCATAATATTATTTTACTATTTCGCGAAACACAGATTTATGATGCAAACATCAAACTTTATAGCTGGAATAATTTTACTGTATTTTTTATTTTATTTTATTTTAATATTTCGCCATTCTGTGTTTTATGCTTAAAACATCGTATGATAATATTCCCGCATTTATTACAAAATCGCAAGAAAATAGCGCAACGCTTCCTCTTTACAACAAAATCTCAGACCTCGGATCAAATAAGTACATATACCTAATGTTACTGGGGGCTTCTCTCACTGACTCATTATCAACTAGCATATATTATGCTCACGACTTCGTCCGCGTGGACTACACAAACAAACCTTAATTGAACCCCCTGAGGGGTTGAATTCTCAAAAATCCTTTCTTAGCGGTTGCCTACGTCATATGCCAAATTTCAGCCCGATCAGTCCAGTACCATGAGCTGTGCGTTAATAGATCAGTCAGTCAGTCACCTTTTTCTTTGCACTCGCACTTGACCGGTTTTTTGGTGATCAAATCACTTCACCACCTGATTTGCAACTATCTGGTACGGAGACAGCTATCGACAACCCCTTCCATGATTTAAAACGGCAAAGGCAAAGTACCTATAAAGAAAATTAAAATACGAAAAAGTTTCCCAACTTTGGGTCATTTCCTTGCAGTGCTTTTATCTTTCGCCCCAAGCTTTGAATTTCAAGACGGTCGTCGGAGTTTGTTTCGAGCGCTTTGTCTACAAAGAATACTAAGTTGTAAATAGGGAAGCTATTTTTCTAAGGAACTGCGGGGAGTTTTTCTTTTTAAAAATGGCAAGTTTCGGTTTGATAGTTTATAGATTTCAAATGAGCTCATACTGTGGAGTTTTTTACTACTGAGTACCGACTATTCATCATCATCATGATCATCCGGCTCACTACAGTGCACGGGTCTCCTCTCAGAGTGAGAAGTTACCTTTTCACGGCCCATCCGCTTAACCTACTTTAACAAAAGGTACTCACCTCCAGAGATAACTTGCATCGCGGAGACGGACGTAGCGCTGTCGTGTTTTGTCCCAAAAAATCGGCCAATTGCGAGTCAGACTCGCGCACCGAGGATTCCGTATTTACAGTCGTATTTTTTTCGACATTTTCGCGAGTCTGACTCGCACTTGGTCAGTTTTTTGAAAAAAAAATCAATATAGGTAGCAGGGCAGACGTGATTTCGATTTTTTTAAATTCCAATAATTATATCAAAATTCCATTTCTATTTATTATCAACGAAGATTAACAAATCCAGATTAAAAATCAGTTTACGTGTCCGTCTCTCCTTTGGCCAATTTATCAATATTATCAAATTAATTATCACACGTTATCAATTCATTCTAACCGGGACTTACTTGTTACGTACAATTATAATGTAGGTAGGTACATAAGTTTACGTATTGTGTTTATCAAAAATGTCGCGAATGTTTAATTTATTTATTTTATGTGTTATATTTAATTGTGTTTTTGCTAGTGAAGAGTCCAAAGTGGTTGTTTTGGCTGACGGTGCTGTAAAAGGAGATAAGTACTGGGATGGAGAGTTCTATGAGTTTTACGGTGTGCCGTACGCTACAGCTCCCACGGGTAGAGATAGGTTTCAGGTTAGTTTACAGTTTCTCGTTTTCTTAATAGTTTTTTATCCATGTAACTGACTTAAGCTGTGAAAGGCTAGTGGTTAAGACGTCCACCTGCTTAATCGTAGGTTCGATCCCGGGCACGCACTTCTAACTTTTCGGAGTTGTGTGCGTTTTAAGTAACGATGTTTTCCTTCACCGTTAAAGCAAGTGACATTTAATTACTTAAAACGCACATAGCTCGGAAAAATTAGAGGTACGTGTCCAGGATCGAACCCCGACCTCCAATCAGAAGGCGGACGTCCTAACCACTAGGCTATCACAGCTGTACAAAATATAAAGCTTTACAAAATATAAACTGATAATTAAAATATTTTTCCAGGCGCCCTTACCACCAGAACCATGGCAAGGAGTATTAGAAGCCTCGAAAAAACAGACAATATGCCAACAATGTTATATCACAGGAGACAGCGATGATGGCGTCCTAGTTGATGGCGTCGAGGACTGTCTCCTAATGAACTTGCTAGTCCCTCAAGTAGCATCAGAAACTAATCTAGTACCTGTTGTAGTATACATCCATAGTGGAGCGTTCTCCGGCGGCAGTAGCAGTATGGCCAACTACCATTACGTAGCTAGACATGACGTCATAACCATAAGCTTCAATTACAGATTGGGAGCGTTGGGATTCGCATGTTTAGGCAACAAAGAAATACCAGGAAACGCTGCACTTAAAGACCAAGTTGCAGCTCTGAGATGGATTCGAAAAAACATCAAGAAATTTGGTGGTGATCCGTCTAAAGTTACACTTGCTGGATTCAGTGTTGGTGCTACAATGGCTGAGTTACTCTCTCTTTCTAAAGCAACAACAGGTCTTTTCAATAGAATTATTTTAGACAGCGGTTCAGCGTTAGCTCCATTCGCTATTAATAGAGATCCTATATCTACAGCTAAAAATATAGCTATATCTCTTGGTTATAATGGAACTATGACGTTAGAAGGCTTAACTGAATTTTACCTGGCCACAAATATAAGTGGTCTAGCAGAGAAAAGTATAAATTACCATTTGAAGAATAGCACTTTTGGTTTCGCTCCATGCATTGAAAATGTTCTGGAAGATATAGAACCTATACTAACTGAATCTCCATTAGATACACTGAAGAACGGCAAAAATAATGATGTGGCTGTATTAACAGGTTTTGCTGATATGGAAGGTTTGAGTCGATCTATTAAATTTGGTACATGGCGAGAAGATATGAATGAAGACTTTTCCGAATTCCTTCCCGCTGATCTTCTGTTTGATGATGATAAAACTAGAGAAGAATTTATCAAAGAAGTTAAAAAACACTATTTCAATAATAAACCAGTTAACGCAGAAGCACTGCAAAAATATGTGGATTACTTTTCAGATACTATGTTCAAATACAACATTCTCAAATCGGCCAAATTACATGCAGCTTCTAGTAAAAAGCCAGTGTATCTTTACGAGTTTTCTTATACAGGCAAGCTCAATATTGAACATAGTTATATGGACAGAATAAAAGGTGCTAGTCATAGAGATCAAACTGCTTACATCTTGGACTTCTTTGGTCACACAAATAGTTACAAGGATTTGGATACCAGAGAGCGTTTGACCACTATGTGGACTGACTTTGTGAAATATGAGTGAGTACTATTCAAAACTTAATAATTATCATATTGCATTTAAGAGATTTGGTAATGAAGCTATCGTTTCAAAAGAGTAATTTACTTATTTTCTAAAGTAATGTCACTGCCTTCACTTAAATCATTCTTAAATAAATGGTTATTAGAGAAATGCTACTATTCAATTAAGGAGTATCTAAAACCTTATAAGTGACTTTTTTTTTTAATTTTAAAGAGGCGGATAAAATGTTTATATTTAATTTATATTTAATACCTATTGATTGTAAATTTTCATTTTTTTCTATGATAATGTAATAGAACAATTTGCACACTAAGTTATTGGTTGAATGTGTTAGAACAAAATAGATTTAAGACCAAATTGTACCACATTCTAGCAAATAAACACTATTTCTATTTCTATTTCTATTTCTAAAGGTTTCTCACAGCATATATTGTTTTTTCTACAAATTATTGTCATACTTCGATGATTAATTTCTACTTGTTTACTGGTGTTTCCTTGAACCATTGCATAAACATATTCTCATATTATTATATAACTTGATTTTGAACGTGAATAAACGAATCATTAGATATCTGATAAAATCTTTTGTTGTATTGCAGAAATCCAACAGCATTTGAAAGCTCTCTTATAAGTATAAAATGGCTTCCATTCACAAACAGCAAACGACACTATATGGAGATCAATAAGAAATTGCAAATGAAGAAAGATCTTTTCGAAGATGGATACGATTTCTGGGATAAAATTTACAAAAAATATTACTGGACCCCGACTGCTCCTAAATTTGAAGAGAGCAAAGACACTAATAAAGAAAAAGATACCCTGAACGAAAAGAACTCTCTAAAAGTAAAGAAGACCCCAAAAGAAAATAACCCTCCGAAAGAAAAGGACACTTCGAAAGAAAAGAGTACTCCAGAACAAAAGGATAATTTGAAAGAAAAAGATGCCACGAAGGTGAAGGACATTAAGAAAGAAACCGACACAACAAAAGAAAAGAAACTTGTAAATGAAAATGATGCCTCGAAAGATAAGTACACTTCGAAACACAAGGACACAACCAATGTAAAAGACAACAAGAAGGAAATTAACACTTCGGATGAAAATGAGGGTCTAAAAAAAGAAAGAAATTAATAATCAAAAAGAAATGAAACTATAATTTTTACGTAGACATAAGTAGAATAAATAAATATTTATTTATCAATAGCATACTGAATGTATTGATTCTAACCGTTATAGTCATGTGCAAAATGTACCTACATATCCATTGTCCAAGTAAACAATCAGAAAAGAGCGTACTAATACTTAATTAATAAATGAATGTGAGCCGGCGCGTGTGGCACGCAGTCTCAACCGCAACGCGTTTGCAAGCCAAGTCAGTGTGAAAAAAGACCCCGGATGGGTTCGAAACTAGTCGGGCTTACGTTGACTAACCACGTGAGTACAGACAGGAGCATTTATCTAAATATATAAAAGTAAAAAGTGACTGATTGACTGAATGACTCATCTATCAAAGCACAGCTGAAACTACTGGACGGATTGGGCTGAAAGTTGGCATGCAGATAACTATTCTGACGTAAGCATTCGCTAAGAAGGGATTTTGAAAATCCAACCTCTAAGGGAGTAAAATATGGGGTTGTTTATGTAGTCCTCGCGGACAAAGTCGCTAGTATTTTAAAATTAAAAAAAATTGCCAGATCCATAATTTATTGATCTGCTTCTACCAGTTTCTGAATTTCCATTTCACTTCTTTTTTGGCATCATTATAATTTTCCATGAGATGATTAACGTAGTCAAGCGCAAGAACCGTCAACAAAAAAACATTATTATCTACTCCTGAAGATTGCCAAATCCTTCCGGATCCTGACTTTGACACTTATAAATTGACACGACCGTTAAACATGTCACCTGTACATACAGATAAAAATAAAGTAAACCAACAATGCATTCAATATTAGCCCTTATCCAAAACACCACTTAAAATAGAGCCCAGGGGCTCTATTTTTGACCTCTGCAACAATAGATAAAAGGTTGAATTTAGCCTGCATTTATAAATACTAAAGGTGGTTAGTTTCGAAGATGTTTGTTTGTGTGTTCCCATAAAGCGACGCAGTCCTTTACTTCAGGGGGACGAGATAAAAATGTCACCTCTAAAGTACCAGACCACTGGGTCTAAAAAATGTACTATTCGGTTTTTAAAAAAATGTGTGTATTGTTTGCTCGTTGCTCCACCGGTGTTAAGGTTACGCTCTTTAGAGCGTATTGTACGTCCTTATACACGTGCAGCCTGTGGGTTAACTACACGAAGAAACGATACAGTGACCTCCGGGTCCTTTACAACAATGCGTTCAGAATGTTGATGGGGTTGCCCCGATTCTGCAGCGCCTCAGGCATGTTTGCGGACGCGCGCATCGACTGCTTCTATACTAATGTACGCAAGCGGTGCGCGTCGTTGGTGCGCAGAGTGCGGGAAAGCCCCAACACCATTCTGCAGATGATTGCAGCCCGACTCGACTGTCCTTATCTTCGGCATTGCTGTGAAAGACATGTTCCAGTACCAATGCCGGAGAGAAGGTACTAGATATTTAATTTTATTTTTATTTATTAATTATTTTATGTATTGTTATTTTACTTTTATTAATTTCAAAATTGTTATTATGGGTATGTTAACCTGAAATAAATCAATTTTATTTTTATTTATTTTTATTGTTAATTATACTTTAGTGTGCTGGATATAGAGGCAGTTGATGCAAAATTTAAAACGTCAATCACGCAATAAAAACCCAAAAGCTCTTTAAGTTTTTTACAGTAATAATTGAAAACTGAAGTTGGAGCAAGCCTTGGGCCTGAAAATAGCTATAGCGATTCATAATAATTAGGTATATTGCTTGCTTTAACTTTGTATTTGTGAAGGAAAACATCGTGAGGGAACCTGCATGTCTGTTAGTTCTCCATGTTATCAACGATGTGTGAAGTCTGCCAATCCACATTGGGCCAGCGTGGCAGACTATGATCTAAACCCTTCTCACTCTGAGAGGAGACCCGGCTAAGCAGTGGGCCGGTAATAGGTTAATCATGATGATGATGATTTATTATGTTTATGATTATTAAGATCCTTGAAACTAGTAGAACCAGCACGCGTCTTCTTACCATTTCCGATTGTTATAAATTGTAAAATGATGATGAGATTATGACATCATTATAATATTATGTACGGACAATATAAGGGCGTGGTATGTGATCCTACAAAAGAACCTATGTCCAGCAATGTACCTACTATCGGTTGACGACGACGACATTGAGTTGGGTACTGTACCAGCTTGCATTGCTCAATGATCGGAAGAGAGCAAGGTCTTCTTCTACACGTGATACTCGATAGTACGTTCCCCTTGGATGCAAGGGGAAACATTTTGCAATGATTTTCCTGGCAGTCGGCCCCCTTTGAAGTTTCCCAGTTATTTATGGTTTAGAATTTCGTTATTACGAACTTGGTTGGAGTTCCGCGTGCAATATAAACTTTGACCCCCATTAGACACATCGGGGCTCTTTAATGATGTTTGGTTTTGAATTACTTATGTAGACAAGATGGGAAAGGGTTTTGCTTTAAGTCCCGTTGAGATGATGTAGGTACTTAAACTGAGGGCCTTAATAACGGCCGCTCCGGTGCAACTGAGGCAGTACCCAAGGGATTCGAAACAGTAATTGGATTCAAAAAAGTTCTAATTAGATACCTTATTGTAGCGGGAAGTGGGTGGATGAGGAAGGCAGAGGATCGTACCTATGTAGTGGCGCGCTCTTGGAAAAGCCTATGTCCAGCAGTGAACGCAAACAGGCTGATTGATTGGTTGATTGAGATACCTTATTATAGGTACATCAAATCCATTTACATGAAAAAACTACTTGAAATTTTAATCTACCAAGCCACTTTGCATCGATTACAGGAAAAGATATTTGATTTAAGATGGATTTTAGACACGTCATTAATTATTACAAAAACAAGCACACTTTCGCATTTATAATAAGGGTATCTACTCATTGTATGGGCTCAACTAATAAAGGCAAGTAAGTAGGCTAGATTGGCATTATAATATCACATAGCACAGAAATTCCATCATAAAGGTGTATCCACACCATTGTTCAAATACTTGTGTGGATCAAAGTTGATCGTCGTCACTTAATTAGGTACGGAGGGATGCTACGAGTATGTGTGGCACGCTACGTGTCTACGAGACATCGCTCGCCTGAAATTGACGTGCATACGATTGTATACAGCATGTTCTAAAATTGTCCAGAATTTTATCTAGTTTGTAAGTGTTATTTACAACCAACAGGTAAGTTTATTTCACTTACATCGTCGTTTATCGCAAAAAACGCATTCTAGTTAAACTGGAAGATATATAATTGTAATACAATTAGGGATTTAACAAGATTATAACAAGGGATTTCCAAAAAACCGTCAATTATTGCGAGTCGGACTTGCGCACAAAGGGTTCTACACCGTCTTACAAGATATAACACTAAGCAAGTACCTACCGACTTTTAATATTTTTTATTAATATGATGGCCATTTTGAAAATTGCAATCTTGATTTATTTTAATTTATTGTTATAGTGGCAATAGAAAAAAACACTCAAAATTTTCTCTCTCTAGCTATTAAGATTCATGAGATACAACAGCCCACTGACAGACAGACGGATGGACAGATGGACGGACAGCGGAGGCTAATAATGTCATGATTTCCAAATAATACTAATATTCTGTGATGATTTTAAAACTGATGGTGTGTGATTTGGCTTAAATAATTTATGGTTTGAGTCAAATCACGTACTTTCTTAATAATAACATTGAAGTTAAGAAGGAATCTCATTGGATGGAATCTTGAGAGGATCTCATTGGTCAGTCCAACATGTTGTTACGGTTTAAAAATTAAGGGTGCAAGATTTGACTTAAATAGTTTATTGTTTGAGTCAAATCACGTACCTTTTTAAAACGGCCTTGAATTTTAGAAGGATCGCATTGGATGGAATTTTAAGTGGAATCTCATTGGTCAATTCAGTTTCAGTTCAGCTCAATCACATACTCTTTTTAGTTCAGTTGAATGAATGTAAAACATGATATTCGGTCCGGACAGCTCTTTAGTTTTTAAGTTAATCCTGTTCGAGCATCCAAACCGAAAGGTTAGTAAAAGTGTCTCCTAAGTACTACAATACGTGTTGTTCATAATTGTATTTATTGTTCATAATAAGTGTGCAGAATTATATATTAATATCGATACTATTGAAAGAGTTTTATTAAATCTCAGAAGTGGGATAGAATCCAAAAAAAAGAGTTGCTTGTAATTAATTTTATTCTAAAACGAGATTGCTAAACGCCCACTTTTTTTTTAACAAACTTATCAAATTTATTATTTTGCGATCGTTGGTTACGTGAGTCGTGACGCTACACATTAAGTCAGGGCAACTCTCTGATAATGTGTGGTTGTTTAGGTTATGTGTAACGGTGTGTGCGGGTACGTGGCTGGGGCTACTCTCTGGTAGTACTATAGCGCACATTGTTACATATTCTGGTGGGACATATCGTGTGCTTGGTCGGGGCTACTCTCCGTTAGCACGGGATGTGTTTTGGCTAAACGGAACTAATGATCGTAATTTTCTGTTACCTACCTACCCACTTTGAATAAAATAATGTATCTACACTGTTGCGATTTGTTGGTTACGTGACTCACTGCACATTAAGTCAGGGCAACTCTCTGATAATGTGTTAGTGTTTAAATTATGTGTAATAGTGTGTGTGTGCATGTACGTGGCTAGGGCTACTCTCTAGCAGTACGGTAGCGCGCATTGTTACATATACTAGCATGACATATCTTGAGCTTGGTCGGGGCCACCCTCCGATAGCATGGGATATGTTTGAGCTAAATGGAACCAATAATCGTGATTTTCTGATACCTACTTTGAACGAAACCACGTTTTCCCTTTTGTGATTTCTGCTTCATTATCTCATACCCTTAACTAATTATTTTGATGATCTTTTTTTTTTTGTAAAATTACTTACAAGCAATAAACTGTAAGGTTATTTATTCTCACTAATAATAGTCTTCATGAAAAGTTGCCTAATTCATATTATTATGAACATCACGTTGCGTAATTGTTCATCGGATTATTTAGCTTAGGCGGCGTACTAGTGGCTTCACTAGTTTATTGAGTGGGTATGCTTCCTACTGGTTCATGAGTGAGTCACTGGTCGTCGGATTATAGTAATTTAGGGGACGTACAGTGGCTTCACTGGTTGGAGTGGGTATGTTTCCTACTGGTGTTTGAGTGAGTCGCTGGCCGTCGGATAGTGCTAGATTAGGGGACGTTCTAGTGGCTTCACTGGTGTATTTATTGAGTGGGTATGTTTCCTACTGGTTTTTTTTAGTGAGTCACTGGCCGTCAGATAGTGTTAGGTTAGGGGACGTTCTAGTGGCTTCACTGGTGTATTTAATGAGTGGGTATGTTTCCTACTGGTTTTTTTTGAGTGAGTCACTGGCCGTCAGATAGTGTTAGGTTAGGGGACGTACTAGTGGCTTCACTGGTGTATTGAGTGGGTATGCTTCCCACTGGGTTTTTTTTGAGTGAGTCGCTAGTCGTCGGATAATACTTATTCTATGGACCCTTTAGTAGCTTGAGCCAGCTAGTATTATGTATTAACGATTGGAATCAAGTCAATTGAATTGCTTTATGAAACTACTGCAATTATATTGAAGAACTTATATAGAAAACTTTTACATTTTTGCATAAATTTATCTACTTAGAAGACTTATTCTCAAATATTGTATTTATCGATTCTCTCATCAGTTTAAAGATCAAGACCCTATTATGTAAGGAGTGTGAATAGATTATGTCCCGAATATGTGTTTCAGGGAGGTGTAATGATGATGATGTCTGATGACGAGCCCGGTACTCCACCTGATACGCCTCCGAGATCGCGGCGTAACTCTAAGAAAAAGAAGGATAGGCGGCGAAGTCCGTCTCCTTCTAGTTCCAGTGAAGAGGTTGTACCTAAGAAGATGCGTAAGCGTGTAAAAGAACTTTCTGCTAAGGATATCCTAAAGTTAGTTAAGCATGTTTCAAGAGGTCCTTCCAAAAACTCCTGGAATTACAACAACCTTAACAATGTTATCCCGGAGTTTGATCCGTCAAGTAAAATTCAAAATATCGAAAGCTGGCTCCGAAAGGTTAATGAATGTGCGGCTATATATGGATGGGACGAGCAACAAACTGTTCACTTCTCTTTGCAAAAGTTAGCGGGTTTAGCGAAAAGATGGTTCGAGGCATTGCCAACAGTCGTCTTCACTTGGGAGGAGTGGCAAGTTAAACTCAGGAAGGCTTTCCCTAGTGAAGAAAATTATGGACGTCTTTTAGAAGAAATGTTAAGTCGGACTTCACGTTTTGATGAAAGCCTTCGTGAGTATTTTTATGATAAACTAGGATTACTAAATAGATGTGAAATTAGTGGACGGAAGGCTGTTGACTGTATTATATACGGTATTAGTGATCGTTCGATTAGGAATGGGGCGCAGGCGCAAAATAGTTCGGAACCTGAAGATTTACTTTGCTTTCTTGCATCCCAAAAAGTTCAACCACCGCTTAAAAGTAGAATAAATGAACGTACTACTCAGAGGCCAAGCTCTATTAATCCCAACACAAATTTTAACAGTACTAATTCCAACAGCAATGGTACTAGCGTCAATTCATTCTCTTGTTACAATTGCCGAGCTAGGGGACATCCTTTTTATAAGTGTCCTAGGCCCATTATCAAATGCAGAAAATGCAATCGAATAGGACACGATTTTGAGGCATGTAAATTAGAGCCCCGTGCGTCCCCAAATCTTAAATCTAACCAAGCGGAGAGTACAGCGGAGAAAAATATTTTAAAAATTGATTCTAACAATGATAGTAACGCCAAATTCTTTAAAACCGTGGTAATCAATGATAAATCTTTCAAAGCATTTATTGACTTCGGTAGCGAGTGTACACTCTTGCGTAGTACTGATGCCGAACAACTTAATGTAGTTAAGAGTTTTGATAATGTTCCAGTAGTCAAAGGTTTTGGACAATCGTCAGTTGTACCTCTATATAAGACAAACTTGTTTGTTAGGGTCGATGAAATTGAATCGGATCTTGAGGTTCTAGTTATAGATGATGTTCACATGCAGACCTCGCTTATTATCGGACAGAATTTTACGGAATTGCCATTTATTACCGTTTTAAAAGACAGCTCTAATCTTAATAATAATAAAAAAACAACAAATACGTGGAACAGGTATTGGAGCATGAAGGAGATTTTTAAAGGTAACCTTCCCACAAAAATAAAAACTAAAGTATTAGAGACTTGTCTTTTACCATGTCTTACCTATGCATGTCAGTCCTGGCCTCTTACTATCAGAACAATTAAAAAAATACGTACATGCCAGAGAGGCCTAGAGAGAAGTCTCCTTGGGCTGAAACTAAGAGACCGCGTAAGAAGCTCCGATATAAGACGTGAGACTAAAGCGAGAGACGCAATAAAGCAAATCCTACGACTTAAATGGAGATGGGCGGGGCATATTCAAAGATACAAAGATGATAGATGGACCAAAACTGTAACAAATTGGTATCCTTTGAATTGGAAGCGAAGACCCGGAAGACCATTAAAAAGATGGGAAGACGACCTCGCGAAAGTTGCGGGGAAGATTTGGAGTACGCTGGCCAGAGATAGGTGTACATGGAGTAAAATGGAGGAGGCTTTTACCGCCACTGGCGGCCCTTACATAGACCTTAAGTAAAAAAAAAAAAAAAAAAAAAAGTGCAATATAAAACTTTTATTGTAGATATTAGATTATTTAAATTGTTTAGTGTAAATATTAAGTAAGTTGGGAAGGATAAAAATAAGAATATCTAGTTTAAACTAAGTATAGATAAAAATGTAAAATTAATTAGTAAGGGATAAAAATAAAGCTTTTTATTATTATTATTATTATTATTATTATGTCAATAATATTCCCGGAAAATGTAAGGTCATAGTATTTTTGTTGTGTTGTAATAAAACTAAAATGTCATGATTTATTTAAAAGTACAAATGATGATTGTGTGTGCCAGGAGGCTACACAGTGTCTGATGGCCGAATGTCATGATTTCCAAATAATACTAATATTCTGTGATGATTTTAAAACTGATGGTGTGTGATTTGGCTTAAATAATTTATGGTTTGAGTCAAATCACGTACTTTCTTAATAATAACATTGAAGTTTAGAAGGAATCTCATTGGATGGAATCTTGAGAGGATCTCATTGGTCAGTCCAACATGTTGTTACGGTTTAAAAATTAAGGGTGCAAGATTTGACTTAAATAGTTTATTGTTTGAGTCAAATCACGTACCTTTTTAAAACGGCCTTGAATTTTAGAAGGATCGCATTGGATGGAATTTTAAGTGGAATCTCATTGGTCAATTCAGTTTCAGTTCAGCTCAATCACATACTCTTTTTAGTTCAGTTGAATGAATGTAAAACATGATATTCGGTCCGGACAGCTCTTTAGTTTTTAAGTTAATCCTGTTCGAGCATCCAAACCGAAAGGTTAGTAAAAGTGTCTCCTAAGTACTACAATACGTGTTGTTCATAATTGTATTTATTGTTCATAATAAGTGTGCAGAATTATATATTAATATCGATACTATTGAAAGAGTTTTATTAAATCAGTAATAGGCAGTAGGGACCCTTCGGGTATGGAACCATAACATTAATTAAAATGCCTATTTCTTTCTTAATGATTTTAAAACTACGACACGTTTGGAAAGCAGATGCTACGTAGAGGAACGTTTATATGCCGAAGTCTAAAATTAATTTCAGAATAAACAATACATTTTCGGATCAGCCTGTATAAGCTATTCTGACAGCACATTCCGAGTTCCGACGCCGCCGTAGGCAAACCGAGCCGACAGCCCGCTACCAGCCGCTACGACAACTAAACGTCACTTGACTTACGTAATACCTACGTAGTCTCGACGTTTTCCGAGGGCTTTCTAGTTTCAACTACATAGTTGGATTTAATGGATTTAACGTAATTAAATAAGCGTAAATTTTTAATAATAAATCTTATAGTTACTTGTATTTAATTGGGTACTGTACATATAATATTATGGCCGCGTGGAATGGACGCGTATACTGTGCGCCGCGTCGTGAGCAGACGCTCATTGAAAAAGGGCCCTGGATGGGTTCGGACGCTGAAAAAGGGCCCTGGATGGGTTCGGACGCATGAGTTTAGGCCGTCAGATATTTATATTGATAACTAAAAATTTCGAAAAAATCTATATAATATATGAAAGGAAAAGCTGACTGACTGACTGACTGACTGGCTGACTTTCCGAGAGCTTTCCAGTTTCAACTACATAGTTGGATTTAATGGATTTCACTTTCATCTAGTTATTATAGTATTGTAAGCTAGCTGATTCCCGCGACTTATTCCACATGGGTTTAGGTTTTTAAAAATCCGGTGGGAAGTCTTCAGCCCAAAAAAAATTCAGCCCAATCCGTCCAGTAGTTTGAGCTGTGCGTTGATAGATCAGTCAGTCAGTCACCTTTTTCTTTTATATATAGATATTACATATTCGTCTAATTTTATATGTCTAAGTCGAAAACAAAACTTGTTAATCCGTTTACAAAACGTTTCTGCCCAAAGTTTTGTAATAACAACACTCCCTTAAAACTCGACAGGGCATAAATTTAGCTAAAAGAATTTCCGATTCCCGTTCATTTTTAGGGTTCCGTACCTACCCGAACGATGCCAACGGGACCCTACTACTCAGCATCCGCTGTCGGTCTATGTGTCTGTCAGCGACCTGTATCTCATCAATCGTGATAGTTACAGTCGAAATTTTCAAAATTGTGTTCAAAGGTGTATTTCTATTGAAGCTATAACAACAAACAATGAAAAACCGAGATGGCGAATTTCAAAATGGCCGCCATGCAAGTTACATAAAAGTACGTCACTACCCATATTATAAATGCTATAGTGCGTTTGTTGGTTTGTCCTTAAATCATGCCGTAACGAAGCAACGGTTCGGCGTGGTTTTTGCATGGATAGGTGAGGATACCTGGAGAGTGAGATAGGCTATTATTTTTTATGCCGGGAAAATCAAAAAAAATCTTTGGAATTTTAAAAACCTAAATCCATGCGGAAGAAATTGCAAGCATTAGCTAGCACTGTTATATCTTGTACGATGATATGGAACCCTTTGCGAGCGAGTCTGACTCGCACTTGACCACTTTTTCACCCCCCGAAGTCTTTGGCCGGATGACTGTGCAATTACCGAAAACGCCTGCATCCCGGTGATCGGAAAATTCACATTGCGTTAACATAAATCACTTTTTGGTTTATTAAAAGTTCCCTTATTCCTTATAGCACCTTTGAGAAATGCTTTTAGGGATCCTTCATATTATTTTGCTTTAAAATTTACAAATTACTTTTAAATTGCTAATTTTGACATAGAAATAGCTTTCAATCTGGATACAGTTTTAATATATTTTTATGACGATAAATCGAAGAGTTCCCGCAGGATTTTAAAAAGTTTTTCTAGTACCTACCTACTGAGGTACGTACTAATTTCGTTTGTGCATAATTTTTTTGACTAATAACTAAAAGAAAAGCAAAAAATAAAATAAAATACCTCACAATACTCAGAAAGAACGTACCTACCTACATAATAATATAGGCTCAAATGCCATGCATGGAACTTAATGGCGTTTTCTTGTCGTTACTCCTAGAATCAGAAGCTGAAGAGCGTATCGGAATATTAGTCATGTTACAAAGTATATTAGGTATGTAGGCAAATACCTAAGACGTAGGTATATCAGAAAGTGGAATATTATTACCTTATCGTATTTCAAAGCATATTAGGGCGGTCTATTTGGCTTCTGGAGTGAGCTTGGATGGCCGGAGTGAAGACTTCGGCGGGGAGGGGCAATGCACACACAACAGACGGAAACGTTTAAGTGCGGAAACCAGCCCAGAGTTAAGAAAGAAAGAAAGGAGTACCTATCTACTTCACTTATTCATGCGTGTACTAAAATAAATTAATAATGCCCGCGACTTCATCCGCGTGGAAAGTTATGCTTTTGAAATTCCACGGAAACTCTTTGATTTTTCAGTTTTTTCTTAAGGTTTCTGTGTTCGTTATTCCCTACTACTCAAACTCTGAAAAGTTAGAAGTGCATGCACTTCTAACTTTTCAGAGTTCGGGGGAACGATCCCCCGACCTCCCGAATAAGGAAGTCGACGCCTTAACCACAAGGTTATCAGAAATCATCGCTTTTTCTCTTAAATATAAATTTTGCCGAGGACACTGTTGAACCTTTTCAGGCACGGAACCCTAAAAGTAAAGAACAATGCGATATAACTACAACACATTTTTCAGAAAAAGATAAAATCTGGTAATTTTTTGTACCCTTTGCACCCTTCGTGTAAATTTTGACACTCAACATCGCAGCGAGGGGAAACCTGAGATAAATCTTCTTAATAAAATAACGCTTCGCTGGCTAGATGTAATTAAGGTTTTGTCTAACCCCTTTTTATTAATAGGTATCTAGAACGTATCTAAGGGAGAAATATCCAAAACAAATTTTCTCCTGTTTTTCTAAATGATTAGGTTTCTATGTAGCAATTTTTTTCCCTAGTAAGTTAAATTATAGGAAAAATATTTTGAAAAAATTAACACTTTCGTATTGATTTTGACTTACTACACTCCTATATGTACCTACACTATTTTTGTAACAATTAACTATTGTTATGCAATCTATGTGATATAAATTAACGTACAGATAAAAAATAACTCACGCTTTTTTATTTCCAAGTCATAATATTTTTTTTAAATTCTACTTTTTAATTTATTTATTTTTCAATATTTGTTCTCTTAATTGAATAGACTCGTAAATATAGTCTCTGAAATTTCGTAGTTACATTCATAATTCACTTTTTCAATCAATAGTAATTCAACTGTCCTGCAGTTAATCGAATTACGCGACCAACATTAAGTAACTTGTACCTACAATTACATTATTAATTCATGTAAATCGTGATAACATGAACAAGCGGTTTTTTCGCACTTATCCAACAATCGGGTACGTACAAATTAAATATCGCTTGCCATTCACAAAGGGAATGATTGAGGGGTACACTCGAAAAACCCCTCAATTTCAGGAAATGTCGCACACAATGACCTTATGTGTGAGCTTTTTAATAGAAAATTGATGTCATTTGCGACTGAATAATAATTGAAAATTAACTGCGTGTTTTGGAGGGTGATTTCGGGTTTTGCTTATTGAAAAAAATCTATACTCTATCCAGTCTATCCTAGTTAGTTCAGACTCACTCAGCGAGCGGCGGAGAGAGCTTTGCTTGAAGTTTCTCTACGTGATCAAATCAGAAATGAGGATATCTGAGACTGATGATATAGCCTAAGATGAAGTACGATTGTCTAGAAGATGCCAATTCCCTCTTAATTTTAAGTTACCAATATATGTATTTCTAGATTAATTATGTTTTTAGTAACTAGCTGAACCTATCTATTAACAACGTCTACCTTTTCAGTTCTATGAATACACAAATAAGTCCTTAGCTATGTTACAAACAAGTACCTACACCTAACTATACATGTTAGAAGACAATTCAACCTAAAATTGGAAATTTTAAGTTGAACACGAACCTACTAACCTAACAAAATACAAGAAAATACTCGTATTAATTAATTTCGAAAAACATCAAGACAGAAATTTCTCGCGGGAAATCATCCCATTTCCCACCGTATATGTACGACTTTTAATTAAATAATAATATAATAATGGCGGAACGATTTCGTTTTATATAAATTAAAACTTAATTTTAACCGTCGCATGCGTTTAACGTTAAATGTACAGTTACCAAAAGATATTGATTTAGTAGGACAAGTTCTGAACTTTTCAAAGAATGACGAGGGTTTTGAAAAGCCTTTTTTTATTATTTTAACCTGGATAATGTTTTTTTTAAATAATGGAAATTGTGTTTCTTTTTATGATGGTGTACAATAAAGCATATTTCAATTCAATTCATTTCTATGGCACGCTCTGATATGCATATTTTGTTTCTATGTCATTGTGTACGTATACCTCCTCACCTTCCCCTTTGCTTTACTTGGTCTCGTAGGTTAACTTCGTTCAGGACCTCCTTCGTGAGCTTTTGGCTTAGTACTTACACGTTTTAAAGAAAGACTCTAGATATTTGGAAGACAAGACCGTTTGGCGTCGAAGTGCCATATTATCTACGTTCATTTTATCATAATTTAATGCAAATCTAGGATAGGATACTAGATGGTGCCCACAACTTTTTCTGTGTGGGTTTAGGTTTTAAAGAATCCTGTGGGAGCTCTTTGATTTTTCGGGGCACAAAGCAATATAATGTCCATTTCCGGGATGCAAGCTGTCTCTGTACCAAATTTCGTCAAAATCGCTCAGATAGATGGGCCATGAAAAGCTAGCAGACAGACGCACTTTTGCGTTTAATATTAAGTACTAGCTGATGCCCGCGATTTCGTCCGCGTGGAATTAGGTTTTTTAAAAATCCCGTGGGAACTCTTTGATTTTCCGGGATAAAAAGTAGCCTATGTCACTTTCCAGGTCTTTGTCTATACCCATGCAAAAAATCACGTCAATCCGTTGCACCGTTGCGACGTGATTGAAGGACAAACCAACAAACCAACAAACAAACACACTTTCGCATTTATAATAAGGGTACTGATAAGGATTTGATCCAATTCCTATATCTGCTCAGGATTAGGAGGACAATGAGTTTCCATCTTGTGATATTCCATTTCCGGTATTTGATTAAAATTCTATAGTATGGTTACCCTAGTACCTATATAATGTTATAAAATTAATTTCACCGTCTGAAACAGTAACGCTCAAGTTAATTAAGTTTTATAAGACATTATTTGATGTCAAATTAATTTCGTCAAGTGTAATTTCGTATACCTGTAGTCCGCGACAGGTTGAGATGGCAATCGGGGTATCAGGGGGGCGCCTCGTACACCCGCATGTGACCCGCGCTCGACCGCAACGAGTTACCGCGGGGGCTTTGCGGGTGTGCGGGGCGTTCCATCCCCGATTGCCATCTCGACCTGTTGCGTATTATTTTGAGCAGAGTGCGGTAGCATGGTGGAAATTACCGACTTCCTAAAAGAATAAGCCACATGTAAAAATCCACAGTAAGCCACGTGTTAAAATTAGGAAAATCCCCCTACATTCCCTTCTAATATTATAAATACGGAAGTGTGTGTTAGTTGTGTTGTCCTTCAGTTTTTCCGCAACAGGAAAACGGATCAACGTAATTTTTACATTATTATTATTTATTTTTAGGCTATTTGATGCCGGAAAATAAGAGTTCAATGATTATGATGATACAACTAACTACCTAAGTATGTGACACTTATTATACCATGCTTCAAAATAAGTGTTTCAATTAAAACATGTTAGTAGTTAAAAGGCAGTATTCTGCCGCTTAGTTGCCCCGCACTTTGCGGAGGCTGTAGCGGACAGTTGGGAGCTTATATAGAGTGATTCAATTATGTGATAAAATACAAAGCTTTTAGTTGCTATAAACTGGGATAGACACCCGATCCGTGTGTCATCTAAATAGACTACCTAACCTACCTACTTATAGTACGCGGCCGAAAGTAATGTACATCGGCCATTAGAAGGACATTTCGGCTTTGTAGAACGTTGTCTCTGTCACTCATATCTAGATATAATATGACGTTTTGTCGGTCTCAACCATAGAGCAGAAACAAAGTTTTTTTCTGCTCTATGGTCTCAACGACAGAGACTATGCTTTCTAAAGGTCGATGTACATTACTTTCGGCCGAGTACCGTAAGTATTGGTGAGAAGGTTTTTGGCTATAGTTTACCACACAGGCATTGCGGATTGGCAGACTTCACACACCTTTGAGAACATTATGGAGAACTTTCAGACATGAGGGGTTTCCTCGCGATATTTTCCTTCACACTGCTTTTTTTTTATTTTTTATTAGCAGGCTTTTACATTTATGTATGTCAGCCTCTCACACTGCTTAAAACGCACATAGCTCCGAAAAGTTAGAGGTGCGTGCTCGGGTGAGAGGTGATAACTCCCGACCTCCGATTAGGAGGTGGACGTCCTAACCATCTAACCACTAGGCCATCACAGCTTCCGGTATGTTTAGAATTTTGTCAAAGTTTGAAAAGGTAACAGACAGACACATTAGTACTTTCACACTGATAGTTAATTAATACTAGAATTTGCCCGCGACTTCGTCCACGTGAATTTAGTTTTTTAAAAATACCGTGGGAACTCTTTGATTTTCCTGGATAAAAAGTAACCTATGTCCTTCCCCGGGGTGCAAGCTATCGTTGCACCAAATTTCGTCAAAATCGGTTGAACGGATGGACCGTGAAGGGCTAGCAGACAGACAGACAGACAGACGGACAGACATACAGACACACATTCGCATTTATAATACTTATTAGTATGGAAGTATGGATTAGTATCTGCAGATGTGTGTTGTGCCTAATAAATATTTATTTAATTTAATTCCCAATACCGGCGGCCAACCCTCCAATATTTAGGGGTAAGAAGTTATTAGTCCCTGCCGATACCACTCGTCTAGACTGTGGCGACATCTGGCGGTAAACTTTGACACTTTTGGAACATTCGGTTTTTGATTAAAATGGCTTCGTTGAAATATTACCTAGTTTAAATACCTAGTTAATGTGATTTTTTTTCGATTTAAAAGTAATTTAAAAGTGATTAATTGGTAGAATTTGCTCATGCTATCACACGGCATAAAACTTTGATCAGCTGTAAATGTATTTAAACGGTTTTAATCAAAGTTTGATTGATGGAAATTGATTATCATGAGTTTAATAACTCGAAGCCTACTTGTAATTTTTTGTCTGATGCAAAATTGACAAATAACAATGTACCTATATCAACAGACCGTTAACAATAACTGGTCATCTGACATTATGTTGGCACCATTGCAAATCACACAATAATAAACCCTAAATTCTAAGGAATAAAGCAAACAAAGCAATGGTGCCATCATGACGGCAGAGGACAATAATTAGTAATAGTGAACGTTCGGTAGTCATGGAACTAGGAATCAGCGTAGCTTATTAATTCATTTGTTATGTATAGATCTAAAAATTAGACAAAACCTAGTCGATAAAATAAAACCTCAAGTACTTATTAGGTAGGTATTAACTAACATTGCAGAAACCATTAAGTACTAAAATCACAATCAAGTTCTTGCATACATATACAGTTTTGTAACATTGTACCTTTTTTGCAATTAGTAAAGATTTCCAACCTCCCGATAGGAACGAATTTGAAAAAGGAGAAAAATAATCAAATGATTTGGATAAGCGAAAAATATTCGTGTATCTACCTACATCAAACCAAATGAACATAAAACAAGCGAAAATGCAGCTGGCAAGGGTGTCGAAATACTGCGAAGAAAAAGACAACATCGTTAGATTTGCAAAGCGTTTCAAAGTAGATTCAAAAACTGATTCTGAACGAGAGTTGTCTTATTGCTAGAGCAACATTTAATGTCTCACAATTTAAATTAAATTTGAAGGTTGAACAAGTTCACCAGTCAACTCTTGTGTTCCAACAAGAACAGGTACCTTGCCGCCAAAAGACTGTCAGGGACTGACTAATCTATCAATAACGCACAGCCTAATCCGCTAGGGTAGGGTAGGTAGTTTCTAACCCCAGTATGGATCATGTCTGTGATAGTGATAGGTTCCTTTTATGACGTAAGCACTTAGGGTTTTTTTTTGGCAATTCCGCCCCTATGCGGGGATAGAATTGAAGGCAAAAGGGCTCCAGGTCGCCAAAGACGCAAATGGTTAGACGATATAAGGGGGTGGACAGGACTTAGTTACCCAAAGTTAAAAAGAGGCGGCTTTTAATAGAGAAGCTTTTCGCATGATGAGCTCCAAACTTCGTTTCGAAGAAGGCACACGATGATGATGATGGTGATACGGGGATAATTATTATTCATGAAACCGATAGACGTTGGGGTCCCAAGGTGCTGGAATGGCGACCTCGCACCGGAAGACGCAGCGTTGGAAGATCCCCTACTATGTGGATGGACGACATCAGACGAGTCGCAGGGAGCCGCTGGACTCAGGCGGCGTAAGACCGTGGCGTGTGGAAGTCCCTTCAAGAGACCTATGTCCAGCAGTGGACATCTATCGCTTGATGATGATGATGATGATGAAGAAAGTTATTAAGTAGGCGATGAAATTTTCTATGAAAGGCCGTCATTTTTCAAGATTAAAATTATACCCGCCAAAAAATTGTATTTTAGATTTTTGTTAAAAATGAAGAAAAGCGGTGTCAAGGTTATTTTAAATTTCCACCTCTCACCAATTTTCAAAAATTTCACGCTTAAGCGAAGCCGGGACGGATCAGCTAGTCATTACAAAAGGCGTGTTTTCTCGTTGCATAATGTATAAGATTAGCTACTCCATAGTCATACTCAATGGTTCCCGAGTAGAATTTCATCAATAACCTTACATATTCATGAACTTGGTGCCATCAGGGTCCTCAATTAAACGGACATCTGCAGACGTCTAGTTCGCTGTAGTTCTAGAACTTTGACTATAATCTTTGGTCGTTTAGTCTGGCCGGGGACTGGAGGTGTCTATCTTGTTAACTCTATGGATATTTAAAGATATTCTAGTAGATTATATTATGCTCTATTACTATACCTAATAATTATGCTTAAGGTCATAAAACTCGAAACTCCATAATATACTTACCTACCTAAAGAGCGATGAAGTGGTCTTAAATATAACTTGGAAAGGGCAATTCGGGAATTTAAAAATTGTCTCAGGTCTGGTTGCAGGCGTAGATAGGTACCTACCACCTAGGATTAGGGAACTACGGATACCACTTTACCAGCAAACACCAAGTGGCATCAAACAATAATAAAAAATAAAAATAAAAAATAGTAAAAATATAGTTATAGCGTTCCGGTAGGAAACTTAATGCTTGATGAAAGATTAGTTACAGATAGATTAATTATTATTATTCTCACGCAGATATTGTTCCACGTGCTCGTGTACTGTGTACGAATGTAGCACTCACACTAATGCAAATGGCGAACTCGGGGTGCGGCGCGTCTCGTATGTTCCACTCCATAGCGTCGCGCTTTACTGACGTCTAAAAATACTATTGCGACGCGTCTTGCGGTTAACTTCAAGAATGACTATTTAATTGGCGCGGACTATACTTAGATGACAAAAAAATAATTAACAAACTAAGTAGGTAGATATTCAACATTCGCAAACTTCAAATGTCTTCTTTCAATCTCGACTTACTATCTCTAGGCTCGTTCATTCAAAGAGGCGGAAACTAACCACCAGATGTCACCACCGTCTAGTCTAGACGATTGCTGAGCTGATATCGGGGGTGAAATTAATTTCCTTTATGCGTTTCAATTCTGGCCTTACACGATCAAGTTTATTTTTGTTTATTTTCTTTATTCTTTATTTATGCGTTTTACATAATATTTTATCTAAATACAAAAATAACAATGATAAATGTAAGTCATGTGAGACCCTGTAAGGGTATAGCAAAATATAGGTACAATTATAATTATTGGATGTATTTATGTTTGTGCGAGATTATTAAATAATATAATTTATTTAAAACGTGCATTTATTTTATACATTAGTAGTTTTGTTTGCAATTCAATTGCAGCTGTGAGAGAAATAAAATCGCAATTTTCCAACGATTCGCGTCGCCAGGTGGCCCTTAATTGGTTTATAACGAGGTTCCCGAGCTAAGTGTCCGTGCAAATGCGTCTGCAGGAACTTAGCTATGCAGTATTTAAGCATTTCTTTAACAATGGCCGTATTATAGCCGGAGAAATTAAGGAGGAGATCCCTAACTAGCCACAAGAGTAAGAAATATCTACCAAGAGCAAGAAACATCATTGTGTCGGCATAGTTTTTAAATTGAGTAAGCTAATAGAGACTCCAAAACATAATATATCCCATCAATTTACTAGTGTTTTATTATAAACGCGTAATTTGAATGTGGGTAGTTTGTCATTTTTGACATGCGTGGTATTCTTAAAGAGGAAGTTAGGTAAAATATTTCACAAGCTGTGATAACCTTTTTTTTTAAAAGAATATTAGCCATCTTAAATGACTAATATTCCCCTTACCTCTCCAATTAAGCGTCAGGCTTGTGCTAGGAGTAGGTATGACAATAATGCAACGGGCGGGGTTTGAACCGTCGACCTTACGGTTTTCAGTCCACTCCTATACCGGTTGAGCTATTGAGGATTTTATGGTTAGGACGTCCGCCTCCTAATCGGAGGTCGGAGGTAAGCGTAACATTTTACCTATTCTGATAATTTGACTTTCACTTTGAGTACAGGGAGGTAGTTCGCCTACTCATTTCGCAATTTCTGGATCAAAAGAAGTCCAAAGGTTTCACCAAAAATAATTTTGCCCACGTTTATAGGTTTCATGGGATTTAACCCTTTAGACACATAATACACAACTAAATTGCTTGAACTTTTATATTCATTGACAAACAAAAGGTCTTTGGGAGCCTTTCCATTTTATCTCATGACAGTATTTTACCCCTTTGAGAAAGCAATTCCTATCCGGAGTTTATCGGATACCTAAACCCTCGTAAAAGTAACAGTAAATACGTATTCAATGTTAAAGCCTAAAGGTCCCGACTGATTGTTGATGCCATTAAGGTTTTACTGTTGAACGTTTATTTTTAATGTCGGCACCTTTAGATACTGCTAAAATGCTTTTTAATCATCACCTAATGTACCTAATGTTGTATCTACCTGCCAGAGGCGGATTCAATGTCGAGAGCGCCTCACAATATAGGCGCCCCTCTAACAGCCATATTAAAAGTTTTACTAACTAACTTTGAAAGAACCAGGAATCGTCTCATTGCACAGCTGGTAGTTGGCGATTATGTGAATGAGTGAAGATTATCACGTCATGACACTTTGCTATATTTAAAAAAAGGTAGTTTCGGTCATTCCAAGACAATATTAGTAAGGATAATTAGGTAGGCCAGGTAATGGAACTCTACATTATCGCGCACGCCCCTTCGTAACCCCGTGCCCCTAGGCATGTACCTAGTTTGCCTTAGAGATAATCTGCCTCTGCTACCTGCCCTTTCCTTTCGTTTGGCGATTTGACTAAATTCAACGGGCTAACATCTATAGCCAACTAGGTGATGCCCGTGACGTCGTCCGCGTGGATTTAGGTTTTTAAAAATCCCGTGGGAACTCGTTTCTTTTCTGGGATAAATAGTAGCCTACGTCCTTCCCCGGGATGTAAGCTAACTTTATACCAAATTTCAGCAAAATCGGTTAAACTGTTGGGCCGTGAAAAGCTAGCAGACAAACAGCCGGACCAGCTGTGTGGGTGTGCGAGGCATTTCCCTCCTCGATTGCCATCTCGACCTGTCACGTACTGTGCATACATCATCATCAACCAACCCATCGCTGGCTCACTATACTGAGCACGGACTTCCTCTCAGAATGGCCAAGTGTGGATAGGTAGACTTCACACACCTTTGAGAATATTATGGAGGACTCCCAGGCATGCAGGTTTCCTCGAGATTTCCTTCACCGTTAAAGTAAGTAATATTTAATTGCTTAAAACGGTAAGCATATCGCATATGTACATTATTTGTACCTACATATGAGTGTAGTTCAAATTTCTCTTTTCTAACGCTGAGCGAAGAGGCCAACATTTTCTTAGGCGTATAAGTCCCACAAATTGAATGAAATGACGTCATTTTGACGTCAGCCGAAATAGTAAGTATTATACTGTATTGATGAGCTCGAAACTTCAGTCTAGTGCTGACGTCACTAAAACGGCGGCCACGGGCATTAGCAATTTGCGGGACTTATAACTAGTATGGTAGGTACTTCCTATCGTTTGAAGATTTATTTCAGTTTTAACCCTTTACCCTATCGCCGAAAATCTAGGAAACCTTTTTACGATTCCAAACTTGCGGTTAAGCTGAGCGAAATCCAGCACGTACCAGGCTGAGCAAAAAGGGCATTATTTTATCAACGTCTGTAGTGACAGATTTGACCCTTTTAGATTTGAAAGGGTTAGCGTAAAAACTTTATTAGTATTCCGATTGACTCAGGTGTATGTGTGGCGCAATGTATAAGCGACTTGATTTTTACTTTAGGTAGATAGGTACTAAAAATAATTCTAAGTCTTGGATATCCTGTTAAAAAGGACATAATCAGCGTTTAATACCCTTTAAGGAATTGATTTAATGTTTCTGGGGTAACATTATTTTTGCCTTAAGCTTACATAAAAAATTGGCAGTCTGTGGGATAAGTCACGGGAAATGCCGACAGAAATGAAAACTTACAATAATTATGAAATGTGTTTTTTTATTGGATTTTCAAATGAATTTTAGCATCAAACATGAAAATATCATAATTAATTGTAAATTAAAACAACATTAGGTAACTTAGTTACTCTTTTTACATGTAGTTAATTATTAATAATAACATGTCGGTAACACGGTTTTCAGTTTTCAACCATCCCAAGCCCATGCGTGCCTAAAGAAGAAGACGAGACCAATAATTATTAATCTTTGGAAGAAGACTTATGAGTTGGACCACTTTTCAAAATTCGAAGTGTCTCCTGACAAGTGCTCGCCCATAGTGCTCGCCAGATAAAGGTCCGCGCAATCCGACAAAATTTGACAGGTGTCCACCCTTCCCACTTGTCGTGTGTCGACCGTATTAATAGGCTACTTGACTCATATCTAATTTCGTCCAATAAATGATTATTTATATAGTATTTTGCTTAAAACAACGAAATATATCAATAACAATTATTAAAAACGCAGGATGGATATATAAATCCAATTTAAAAAAATACAATTTTTATTTTTATTTGAAACGCAGAAAACGCTGTCAGCCATGATGTGACGTCATTAAATATGTAAACAAAGAAATGTCATTCCTATGTCACGCGGGGACTAACGTAGTATCCATATATATAAAATTTAGAGTCCTGACTAACTTATATATCAACGCACAGCCTAAACATCTAAACAGCTGGGCCTAGATACATGAAATTTGGTGAGTGTGTTCTTTGTAGGTAAAGAGAAGGTATCCACTAGGAAAGGATTTTTTGAAATTCCACCTCTGAGTGGGTTAAATGGAGGTTTGAAATTTATGAAGTCCACGCGGGCGAAGTCACGAGCATAAGCTAGTTTTTATATATTTCTAAAAACTCATAGTAAACGTAAAAAATATCATTTTCTCTTTATAAATTGAATAAGTTATTAAGTAAGACTTACAACAAAGTGATCTTTGCAAAAATAAATTTGGGTTGAAGTCGTTAGTCATATAGGATCCCTTTAAGCAAGTCTTTGCGTGTTACGTATATTTATTTCACTGGGCACTCTAATCCACAACTTTCCTGTGGTCTTTATCGATGCGTTTTTTACATTCTCGGATGATGCAATAACGATAATTACTATATTTTTCATGTAAACTAGTATAGAAGTCATGTTTATTAAACTTTGGTAGGTTATGCTCAGTATATATAATGTACTCTGTGGTTATGCTGTTGTTTACAAATGCATGACGTCAGAGCACAGATAATCTATCGGCCAAACATGGCCGACAGTGTTTTCACCTGTCTAAGAAAAATATTTTTTTAAATTAAAGTTTTACGGTTTTTAGGGCGCAAAAAAATATAGTGTTAATTTTTTTGATATAATAGGACAAATATTAACCATTTAAGACCAACTTAAAAAAATTGTCAAGTAGCCTATTATTCATCCAAGGTATTAATCATGGTATTAATTTATAGATAACGGAATAATATTTAAGGGGATTGAGGAGTAAATTCAAGAAACGTACCTAATAAAGATCTACTTAGGTACCTATAACCTACCTTACTTAATAATGTTTTCAATGTGTAAATTCAAATAATTTTCTGAATATTTAATTTTAGGTCAAGTGAGTATGATAATTAGCACTCCAGTCCTGTAAGAGCAGCTTCCTTTTAGTTTGATCTTTTGTAAAAGTTACAAAAGTTACAGAGAGTTGTATAAGAAAGCAGATTCTTTCCAGTATAATCTGCTTTCCGAACTGATGGTAGAGCTTCTTGGATAAAATGTTTTATACGTAGGTACTAGGTATGATAGTATTACTATCTCTATGTAGAGCTTTGATTTGTCATAATTAAGCCTTCAATACAGACCTGCATACGGCATAGTGCATAGGATGTACCTACTACCTAGTTACCTACATAAATATACCTCTGATCGGCATGAAATAAAATAGTTAGGTATTATGTTTTTCGTTTTCATAAGAATGATCACATTTTATTTTTTATTTAAATAATTTAACGTCTTTATCGCTCAAAACGACAAAATATTAACAATTTTGAAAAATCTATCTTTAAATGGTAAAACAGGGGATTGAAATTGTGTAGTCCACACGGATGAAGTTGCGGGCATAAGCTATTAATAAATACTAATAAATATTCTTGATTGTTATTTTCTGAGTTGAAATTACTAAACGTTTTACTCTTTGGCGCATCTTTGATGATGACGTCTACTGTCAAGTGTCAACCATCATTTCCTGTCAGTTAATGTTGAGTGTTGCCAAGCTTACAGATTTGTCCGTAGATCTGCGGATTTTTGGCTTCATCTACGGATGTTAATAGCAAACAAATACCTATAATAAATGGCCAAATGCGAGAAAGACTCGTGCACCGAGGGTTCCGTACTGCAGTCGTAATTTTTCGATATTTTGCATGATAAATCAAAAACTATAATGCATAAAAATAAACAAAAATCTGTTACCGCTATGACGTCATGTAGAGGTTAAAATGTATCGCCCGCCCTACCACTATTAAAGAAACAGGAAAAACAAGCAAATACCACCACTAACTACCGCCACAAAAATATGTCTTTTAGAACAACTCAACGTACGTTTCGCTCCGACAACGGAATATTTTCCGGAGATGATAGCTGTGTTCGTTTGCTTCACTTTGTGTGTATGTGCGCACCACAAACCAATAACATTTGTCACCAATAATAATGTCAATTGTCAGTCTCTGACAAGTGACATTTGCTTCAAGTTTAAGCAACTGCGCATGCTCAAATCCTGTACATGCGCACAACAGTAGGCAAACCAACATGACTGTAAACTCTACAATGCAAAAACCTATAACTAAGTCCCGCAAATAATCCGTTACTCTACGGATTTTTAAAAATTCATGTCTGGCAACACTATTTAAGTTGACGTACTTTGGTCTGTGGTTGACGATGACGTTTAACTTTACTGAACGAAGAAATTTTCTTCGCCTCAAGAAAACAAAACAGTAGGAGTAGGGCTAGGAATCGAAATATTTAATTAAAAGCGAATTAAATTATTAATTATTTTATTATGTGAGACTTCAGTGTTTCTAAAATGTGTGACGAAACTAACCAAGAGCGCCAAGACAGCGAACTAGTCGCGTTACAGGTGAAATACTTAAGTTTTCACAACATCTTACATTGAAAAGGAGCCAAAATTATTAACTGTTTTGAGTTTAATCCTTGATAAACTGTATAAATTGGCAAGAAAACTCTGTAATTAGTTACACACGCTTTGATTTCGATTACATATTTGTTTTATAGACAAAATATGCAATAACACAGAAGATATGCTACTCGTCTAGAAAATTGTTTATTTGAAGGAATTGTATAGTTTATTAAACAAATTGCAATCTATTACTTGAGATAGTAGTATCTAACCATCAAAATAAGTACCTACATACAAAGAAAGCCACAATTTCAGTCCTATCTATTTGTTTTTATTACTTTTTGTGTACAACAGCTGAACTATATGTCAATATGTTTTTCCAGTCAATCTACGAGGAAGCAGTGGTAGATAACAGAAGGAAGCCAGTGTGGAATGAGTGGCGCCCTCTGAATGTTCTCTTGACCTTGCAACCTTCCAATACTAGTGCAGGAATCCATTGTGGTGCTACCTTGCAATTTGAGTGCTGTCATAACTATCCAGATAAGTAAGTCATATCATTTTGAAGTAGGTAATAATCTACTGAAACCAGTTAACAAAGATGTTAACAATGTGGTCAATTTTGTTGTATAATTTTTTTATTTTTTTATATACTAGCGCATGGCTGCAATGAGACCTGCTGGCAAGTGATGATGCAGCCTAAGATAGAGTGCGCTTGCCTAGAAGATGCCTATTCAATCTTGACTTGAAGAAACCCATATTTTAAGTGGAGATGAAAACTGATGCCAGAAGAGGGAAGGGATACAAACTCTAAATGAACTGGCCTAAATCTAGTGCTATCATTTTCCCCAGAGAGCATTATGAAAGGAATTTTAGTTTAGTTGCATGTGTGTATTGTTACTGTGTGTGTATGTTGTGTGTTGTCACTGTGTGTATGTATACAGGCATTGTGTATATATGGAATCTCATTCTCTAAACTTTAATTTTGTGGACTGGTTCAGTTCTTATTGCCCGCTTCTCAATTCTTATCGAAATTTGACTCCATCCTCCAAGTCTGGTCCCTGATCACTTTGTAATTTAAACATTCTTCATATAACTTTTTCAGACCACCAAATATACAAATAAACAAAAGCTTTGGACTCTCAGATGACAACACACAGAAACTATTGAAAGAATTGCAAAAACTAGCTGACGAGTTGTGTGGTGAGGTTATGATATTTCAGCTAGCTCAACATACAGAGGTGAGTTACAAATAACAATTAGTTGAATTACCCACAGACCACCACCACTTATAGATGCCTAATAGCTGGACACCCCCAATCACCAAGTTTAGGCAGTTGCTTAGCATAAAAGTCGGCCCGCGTTCATTCGGTATCCTGATTCCGCACATTGTCTTGATTACGTGACTGTTGAGTCCACCAATTACAACAAAGCTTTCTCCCCTATACCCCATCAAAATTTTACGAATTTGTTTTCATGCAAAACCTTGTTACATACAACCTTGTTACAACCTTGCATACTCTTGAGGTTGAAGTCTCTTTACCAAAAAACCGGCCAAGTGCAAAGGCAGACTCGCGCATCGAGGGTTCAGTATTACAGTCGTATTTTTTTTACATTTTGCAAAACTATTATGCATAAAAATATTTCATATGGCCACTTGGTATTTTTAGTTATATTGAACGTCATATTTGAAAGTTAAAAATACTAATTATTTGTTCATTTTAATTTTTGTTTGTTTTTGTTTGTAATCACAAATTAACGGTTTTCGGATTTATTCCTTTTCATGTGCTATAAGACCTACCCACCTACCAAATTTCATGATTATAGGTCAACAGGAAGTACTCTATAGGTTTTCTTGACAGACACGATGAATAGACGGACAGACAGACAGACGACGAAGTAATCCTATAAGGGTTCCTTTTTAGGGTTATGTACCTCAAAAGGAGAAAAGGACCTGAAAACTGTTATTCTTTCAGCAATTTTTAGATAGCCACAATAAACCAATACTATCTTTTTATGAAGAAATGGTTAAAGAGAAAGATGAAATGGAAAAATTAAAACAACATGACATCCAAGTTAAGGAAAATGAGGAGGTATGTATATATATTTAAAACTTAATAATGCTTGTGACTTCATCCGCGTGGATTTACGTTTTTTTTTTAAATCATATGGAAATCGCTGGTTTTCCAGAACAAGTGGTTAGGTATTGAAGTCGGATTTTATCATTTTTGTAAAAAAAAATATGATTAATGTATGTAAACATTTTGTTTTAGCTCCAAAAAATGAAAGACGAGATTCAACGTTGTCAAAAAGCGATGCGAGGTAGTGTAGATAGTTCATGCAGTTCAGACTTAAATAGTGAACATAGGAACGGTGAGGGTGATGCGCCCAAACTTTTATAGTAAGTTTGCTTTACTTTACTTTAACTAGACAAAAAAAAACTTACGATAAAATGCAGTCCCCCTGGTAGTCTATAACCATCAATTTTAATTTCATTCATAGCATCATGGTTGTCATGAGCAAAGACACTAAGGGCCAACGCATATAGACAGAGTGGAGTGGAGGTGACTTTTTTAATAACAACTTAAACTCAGCTCTAGATACTTTCACATATCATTAAATAGCTGATGCCTGCGACTTCGGCTACGTTGATTTAGGGGTTTCAAAACGCTGTGGGAACTCTTTGATTTTCAGTCTAAAAATAGCCTATGTCACTCTCCAGGTCTTTAATTGTACCTATGTAAAAAATCACGTTGATTCGTTGCACCGTTGCGACGTGATTGGCAAGTGAAGGGCAAACCAATAAACCAACAAACAAACACACTTTCGCATTTATAATAAGGGTACTGATTAGTAGTGATTAGTAGATAAGGAGGAGACTAAGAACATGTGGCGCGCTGTCGCTGTTATGCTTAAGTAAATAAATATTTACACTTTATTCTGCTGGTGTGCTTTGAGCCTTAACAAAAGTTCAAGTTAGCAATCCAACTACTAACAAATGTTTTATTGTCCTTAGTTATGCCGACGACAGAATGTTGGCAGCGAAAAAGATCTCTAAAAAGAGCTCTGGCGCAGTCCCTTGTACGTGCAACATTAAAGGGGCAAAGGTGTTGCGATATACACAGAAGAATAACAAAAAAGTTTATATTGGGAACTGCATAGGTAAGTTCGTGGCGTGTAGAAGTCCCTAGAAGAGACCTATGCCCAGCAGTTTTTTTTTTATAAAAGAATATTAGCCATGTTAAATGACTAATACTCCGCTTTCCTCTCCAACTAAGCGTCAGGCTTGTGCTAGGAGTAGGTACGACAATAGTGCAACGGGCGGGGTTTGAACCGTCGTCGGCCTTTCGGTTTTCAGTCCACTCCTTTACCGGTTGAGCTATTGAGACTCTTAAATGATGTCTATCGGTAGACTATGACGATACAAAATTGAGTGGCAAAAGTGAACCGTGTCATATGGCTAGTATACGAAACCCAGACCATATTGACCAGCTGTTGACCTTTTTGTACCTTCCAGGTCACTCATCAAACGGCTCCACAACATTCCTAGCGATAGACGACGACGGAGAAAGAATTATCGCCAAAAAGTGGTACCTCCCTATCGCCACAGACTATCAAACTCGAAATCGACAACTAACCGCTTTCCAACAAGACCTAAAATCCATGTGTCGATTGAATCACACATCCCTAGTGCCGTACGTTGCCATGGAAACGTATACAGAATCAAAACGGACGGGTCGACAAAATGTGTACATTTTCCGAGACTTTGTATTAGGGACATCCCTAAAGTATTTACAAGAGAAATCGAACTTTGGGGACAAGTTAGAAAGGTTGAAATTAGTTCGGCATGTAGGGCTGGGTGTTTTTAGTGCGTTGAAGGAATTGCATAGTGTCAATGTGCTGCATAGGGATGTTAGGAGTGAGACAGTGTTTTTGGAAGATAGTGGCACTGTCAAATTGGTTGGTGCGGCCCTGGATGTCAGATTGGCTGAGGTGATGGAGGAAGAAAACTATTGTGACCGGTAAGTTTCATCAATAAATAAATAAATAAAATAAAAATATTTTTTATTCAAATAAACTTTCATAAGTACTTTCGAATAGTCGGATGCATCTACCACTGGTTCGGAATGCCTTTCCTACCGAGAAGAACTAGCAAGAAACTCGGCGGTTGCTCTTTTCAAATATTTGATATAGGTACAAGATTATGCCATGTATAAAATAGTATTTGCAGTCCTGTGCGTTGCTGGAACGAGCTGCAGGTCAAATCCACGCTCTAATAGGGTCTTGGACTATAGTAATAAAATGACGTGATTTTTTGTATAGCGGTAGTTTATGGGGCTAGAATTCATTAATAAAGAGAATAATTTAAGAAAAAAAAAAGATTTTCATTAATTTTTAAAATTGTTAATTACTAACGTCACGCCTGTATGGAAAGCGACTAATGACGTCACATGGCGTAAACGACGAATCTTTATAAATTTTTTAACATAAAAAATATTTTTCCGCAGGAATTACTCTATTTTTATCATAATATATTTATAGGCTCGTCACCACCAGAAGTATGTTATTATTATCGAAATTGAAGACTAAACCACTAAAAGATACAGATACGTCAGGATTACAACCTTTAGATTAACCGAGCCTTCGTGGGCATACTAACATCATTCTTGCACACTACGAGAGATATCACAGAACACACTCGAAGATAACTACAGCAACCCTCAACTATTAACCTACCGTCAATAATAAGTCATGATAACAACGTCTCTTATGAGACTAGACATCGCTAACTAACACTAGCTAAGTCCCTACCTAGCGACCGGCTCCAACCATCCCCATACCGGCCCCAGACCAACCAGCTAACCTAGCACACCACACTTAGTTCAATTAACCTCAACTACAACAATCACGTTAGTCTAATACAAATTGGAACGATACAAGAAGGACTTACCGATACACAGCTAGTGAACACACACTACACTGTCACACACACTTTCACAGCACCTTTCACAACCTAGTACTGTAACCTTACGTCTTAAACCACATTAGGTCACAACAACAATTATAATAACTTACAGTACGACACACATAGTGTCTACTGAGAAGTGCCATCGGCAAGAGCCACACGAATAAAGTCTCGTGACACACTGCGCATCTCATTTTATAATCTCACAATGACGGTGGGGACGATGACGCGATGTTCAATGAGCAAAGTGTTTACAATTAAATGGCGGCGAGCCTACATATTTTATATGTTAAAGAACTGAAAAATTTGTCGTGACGTCATTCAATAAAAATCATGATTTTTTTAATTATTCGCTTTAATAATAAATTCTAGCCCCATAAACTACCACTATACAACTACTATACAAAAAGTTATATCATTTTATTACTACAGTTCCTATTATACTCGATCAAAAAACCGATCGATAAGTGCAATAAAAATGCATATAAACCCCACGAAAACCATAGTCACGGTTGTATATTTGTTCTTAAATATGCATTTAAGAACAAATATAGCCTTTATATAGGAGTACCTTTTCTGTGTGGAATACATAAAAATATAAAGAATGGATTACTTCTAGCCCAACCTGAAATTAATAACTTTTCTGTACCTAGACAGACGAAAGCGCATGACATCTACGCTGCTGCCCAGCTTTTGCTCTCGATTCTGACAGAAGAATCGGGGTATGAAATACCACCAGAATTGCCCGGCTCGGCTAAAGACTTCTTTTCAAGGTACGTCCCAGTTCTACCCCAAAGGTACAAGTACGTGGAAGAAAGTAATGTACATCGATATTTAGAAGGAGATTGTAGAGCATTGTCTCTGTCGTTGAGACCGACAAAACGTCATATAGGTATGAGTGACAGAGATAACGCTCTACATAGCCGAAATGTCATTCTAAAGGCCGATGTACATTACTCTCTGCCGCGTACTGTAATTCATTTTAACTAATAGATTTTATCTTCTATGAATGCAGCACAGCTAAGGTCTCTTGGACCTATTTGATTAAGAGTTTTTCATATATATTTTTCACTATTATACAAATGTAGATTAAAAACTTCTAATTTCTCAAAATAACCTTTCTTTTAGGTGTTTAACAGAAGACGAACATTACCAATGGTCGGCAGACCAGTTAGTGGAACACGGATTTTTATTAGACGCATCTCCAACCAAATTGCCTAATGGTAAAGAAAAAGTAGATCCTGACACTGAATCTGAGGTAAAAGATTCAAAATCAGTGCTTTTGCCAATGCGTCCCGAGGACTACCAGTCCTACAAACAATTTGCCCCGTCCATTGCCACTTCAGCTTCGCAACCCATTGAGCTGTGTGTTGCTCTGATTTTTCTACTGATCTCCTTATTTGATCACGTAGAGAAACTTCGAGCATCCTGCTGAGAGAATCTGAGCTACCAGCTTGGTGGACAGACGTCAAACGACTCGCAAGAAACCGCTCGATCCTGGAGGGTACAAGACCACAGCGTATGGAATTCTCTACAAGAGACCCATATCTAGTATTGGACGTCTATCGGTTGACGACAACGACGATGACTTACTAGTAACTTAACTATCTATTAATGGTAGACCTGATGTAAAACTTATAGTTTACCGTGGGAACTCTTTGATTTTCCGCGATAAAAAGTAGCATTATGTCCTTTCGCGGGATGAAAGCTATTGCTGTATCAAATTTCGTCAAAATTGGTTGAACGGATGGACCGTGAAAGGCTAGCAGTCAGACAGACAGACAGACAAACACACATTCGCATTTATAATATTAGTTTGCAAGTATGGTTAGAAAAATTGGTTGATCCTGAAAATAATGAAATCCATTTTCGAAATGACCTAAAAATGAATTAATCAATTACTCAGTTACTGGTATAGCAGACAGATATTTTTGGGCGTAAAAATTAGGCCTTCCTTGTCATAATGTTCTTGGCGAAAAAGGATGGGTTGATGTTGTATTTTCTTTCACTTTGAGTTTATATTTTTAGGATGAAGATGGTTCAAAGAAGTTACGTGATTTCAGCGCGTTAGTTAACGGCCATTCACGTCTTAATATCGAATTTGAAGTTCTGAATTGGATTGGAAAAGGTGCTTTTGGTGATGTATTAAAGGTAACCCCTATGGATTGTTTGTAATAATTTATCACAATGGTAACATAGTTTAGCTATCGTACAGTTCAAAATTAAACTTGGAAAAAACATGTTTCTTTCGAGTGAATGAGTTAGTACACAAGATTGTGGGGCCGTGTTTTGAAATGTTTCATCCAGGATGACTGATGCATTGATCAAATAGTGCGTTTTAATGACAGTGTATTTAAATGCACTGTTTGATTGCTATACTGTTGTAATAATTGCCAACTATAAGGCAAATTCATAATCCATTGATATTGATTGATAAAATATTGAAAAACCTTAAAATCCTATTTGAAACTAAATCAAAATTATCGCGTAGACTGAATATTTTAGGTGAAGAACAAACTCGACGGCGGTTTCTACGCGATCAAGCACATCAAACTGAACCCTAAAAGTGTGGAACTAAATAAAAAAATCACTCGAGAGGTCAAACTGTTGTCGCGTTTAAACCATGAGAACGTAGTGAGGTACTACAATGCTTGGATTGAGACAATCACGGAGACTGAGGAAGGAGGAGAGGTCCAAGAAAGCAGCGTTGTAAATGCTCCTGTAAAGAATAAAGGGGACAGCTTACTTGAGGTCGTTGCGAAGCTTGGACAAGATGTTAAGGTCAGTTTTTTGTCGTGTCTAAAGTATAAAAACGTAGTGAGATTGAGACGATCACGGAGGAAGGAAGGAAAGACCAAGAAAGCAGCGTTGTTAATATTTTTTTTGTATTTTTAGGGTTCCGTACCTCAAAAGGAAAAAACGGAACCCTTATAGGATCACTTTGTTGTCTGTCTGTCTGTCTGTCAAGAAACCTACAGGGTACTTCCCGTTGACCTAGAATCATGAAATTTGGCAGGTAAGTAGATCTTATAGCTGACATTTGGTGAAAAATCTGAAAACCGTGGATTTAGGGTTAGATCACACACGAAAATTAAATTGTGGTCATGAACTAATAATTAGTATTTTCAATTTTCTAAGTAAGATAACTATTCAAATAGGGCATCATATGAAAGGTCTTCACTTGTGCATTCTAAAACAGATTTTTATTTATTTTTATGTATCAATTTTTGAATTATCGTGCAAAATGTCGAAAAAATACGACTGTAGTACGGAACCCTCATTGCGCGAGCCTAACTCGCACTTGGCCGGTTTTTTTTAAAGAATGTTAGGCATGCTACAGTACGCGGCAGAAAGTAATGTACATCGGCCTTTAGAATGACATTTCGACTTTGTAGAGCGTTGTCTCTGTCACTCATACCTATATGACGTTTTGTCGGTCTGTACGACAGGGACAACGCTCTACAAATCTGATATCTCCTAAAGGTCGGTAGTTTCGGCCACGTACTGTAAATCAATCATATTTCAGTTGAATCTCACGTGGTCGATGTCGGGCGGGCCGGTGCAAGTGAGGGACGAATCATCCGAGACTGAAGAGGATTCTGACGATGACGATGAGCCTTGGTTCAATATTATGAAGTGAGTGTAGAAGGCATATTTAAATTTCCAAAAAAGAAAAATGTTCATCGCACCTCCTAAACATGAAAAGAATGAATTAAAAAATTTAGTTTTAACTCTGAATAATCTTGGTCAACGATGTAATCCCTAATAATGAATAGCTAACTTCAGGATACTCATCTGTATAATTGGACTTTTGTATGCGACAGGTCGACAAGAGACGGGAATCGGGGAGGGAACGCCCCGCACACCCGCACAGCCCCCGCGCTAACCCGGTGTGGAAGAAAACGGCTGAAGTGCGGGTGTGCGGGGCGTCCCCCGCCTCATATCCCAATAGCCATCTCGACCTGTCGCGACCTGTCCCCTATTTTTCTTTGATTTCACCATATTTATTCCATGACATATATTTGACATAATATCGTCTATTCAGGATCAAACTTAGAGTTCTGTTACCAAGTACCAAGCCACATATTGATTTCGAGAAAATTTCTTTTAAAGTCAATAAATAATTTCTTTTAAAGTCAATAAATAATTTCTTTGAAAGTCAATAAATAATTTCTTTTAAAGTCAATAAATCAGTATTCGTTTTAAAATCACCTTATGAGAAATGTTTTATATATTTTTGTCTTAATTAAATTTTAGGCAAGAAGAAGAGTCAAGCAGTGAAATAGAATTCGAAGTAAACTCGAAACAATCTGAAACCTTGCCATCTGAAGAGACCACGATACAGTCGCCAATGTCGAAACAAGTTCTCTACATACAGATGGAGTTTTGTGAGAAGAATACTTTGAGGCAAGCTATCGATAATGGGTTGTATCAGGAAAATGTTAGGGCTTGGAGGCTTTTTAGGGAGATCTTGGAAGGTGAGTGTGAGTTAGCAATGCTGTGCGATCAATGATGCTCCTAAGTCTCGATCACCGCCGCAAGGTCGCCGGCTTATCAGTGTTTTATAGGATATATCGGACAGTGTGCTCAGGAGCTTTTCGATCTTGTCCCCCCTTCACCATTGTACCACCGAACCGCAAGACGTCGGGCGAGTTTCCATCCTTATGTCGTCGACATTCCATCTACACGCACGAAACGTTTTGCGTCATCATTCCCCATACGTATGGCTAAGGTTTGGAATACTCTTCCGCGATATGTGTTTCCTACCAATTACAACCCGGGTATCTTTAAAACGAGAGTGAATAGGCATCTTCTGGGTAAATGCGTCCCATCTTAGGCCACATCATCACTTCCCATCAGGTGTGATTGTGGTCAAGCGTATACATATAATGAATTAAATATATATATAGCACAGGTTAAAGCCCTAGTATTTAAGGTCATTTCTAATATCATTATTATCTAAAGCCATCTCTCAGAAATCAGAATGAAAAGGGTTGAGGACATAATCCACCACGCCGGGCTTGCGTGGATTTCCATAAAGTCTCAAAGGTGTGAACCTTTGAGACTCAGAATTATTGATTTCCTTACGATGTTTTTCTTTACCGTTAAAGCAACTTAAGATACGTAACCTTAAAAAGGTGACCACAAATCGGACACCCCTCTAAAATATCAGAATGTTAACATTCAAAAATTTGTTTGGTAAAATAGTCTTTTCCAAGCCATTTCTTAATAGCTAGGAAAATCTATAAGTTTAAAACAGTGTTTTCTTATAGGCTTAGCCCACGTGCATCAACAGGGTATGATTCACAGAGATTTGAAGCCGGTCAACATATTCTTGGATTCAAACGACCACGTCAAGATTGGTGACTTCGGTCTCGCCACTAAAGTATTCAGTGGTCTTCAAGTCGAAGGTAAGAAATTATTTGAAACTAGCTTATGCTCGCGACTGTGTGGACTAAACAAATTTCAAACCCCTATTTCACCCGCTTAGAGGTTGAATTTTCAAAAATCCTTTCTTTGCGGATGCCTACGTCATAATAGCTATCTACATGCCAAATTTCAGCCAGATCCGTCCAGTAATTTGAGCTGTACGTTGATAGATCAGTCAACACCTTTTCTTTTTATATAGTTGGACTCAAAATGGTTAAACATGTGTCAATCAGCATGCATTGCAGTCAACTCATGCAGTCATTCAAATTTTGAATTTTTTTAATGACATCACTAGAACCGGTCCAAAAAGTGTGACATGATATCACCTGAACTTCTACTGTTTCTCTGATCTGCCTCTAATGTTCTTCTTCTTCTTTGGGGCTATACAGGCCCTTGATACCACTGAATCATTGCGACCGAGCCCGATCTATTGTTATCTTTTTCACATGTTTTCAGAAAAAATAAACATGATTTTTAATAATTGAAAATTCTTTTTAAGATTTTTTTTTTTAAATTTTTTAGATATTCAATCACAGGAAGACGGCGACGGTCTTTTAACCGGAAAGGTAAACTAAACTTTGTTTTATTATTTTTCTTTTTTAAAATTTTGCCATTATTATTGGTTTAGTACTAAAGTTGTTACTGGGCAAGAAAGAATCAACGTCGTACTTTGTAAACGTTACTATAAACTAGTTGCCCCGGCGAACTTCGCACCGCCTAACAATCTATTATTATCCAGACAATTTTTTAATTTTTTCTCTCCGTAAGAACGATCCTCGTACTTCAAGGAATATTATTAAAAAAAATTAGCGCAATCGGTTCAGCCGTTCTCGAGATTTGCGATCAGCAACACATTCAGCGATTCATTTCTATAGTATATAGAGATTATGTGACACATCATAGAATGAATAAACGCCAAATAGAACGCTAGAATAAATTGTGTCAGAATAATGTGCACCGTATGCCTAAATCAAAAATATATAGGTAGAAAAACTTTATTGCACACAAAACATGAAACAAACAAGACAAAAACAAGAAAACTAAAAAATAAAAAAAATTGCAGGTTGGCACGACCCTATACGTAGCGCCTGAGCTTCAACAGTCTGCCATTAAAGGGATATACAACCAAAAAGTCGACATCTACTCTTTAGGCATAATTTTATTCGAGATGTTTCACTCTCCATTTGACACTGGCACCGAAAGAATTTCCGTACTCACTAATTTGAGGAAAAAGGAGATTGGTATACCAAAGGATTTTCAGAGGGAAGAGAATTCCAAACAAATACATGTTATAAGGTATGTTAAGTTACTTTGAAGGGTTTGGCAAAATTGTAAAACCCACAACTTTCCTTTGAATTCTCCAAAAAAATCTATCCAATTGGAAAAGGAAATCTGTACTTTAGTCAGGCAGTGGAAAACGCTGTTATATGTATATACAAAATCTCTAAACTAAATCATCACCATCATGATCAACCCATCGCCGGCTTACTACAGAGCACGAGTCTCCTCTCGGAGTAAGAAGGGTTTTGGGCTTAATCTACCACAATGTGCGGATTGGTAGACTTCACACACCTTTGAGAACATTATAGAGAACTCTCAGGCATGCGGGTTTCTTCACGATATTTTCCTTTACCGTTAAAGCAAGCGATATTTAATTACTTAAAACGCACATAACTCCGAAAAGGTAGAGGTGCGTGCCCGGGATCGAACCCCCGACTTTCGATTAGAAGGCGGACGTCCTAACCACTTGGCTATCACAGCTTATAGTTATTACCAAACTACACCACAGTACCCGTTTTTTTACTAAACAAGTTTCTTCATTGTTTTAAACTAAAAGGAAGACCTCAAAACGTTTTGACTTTCTGTTTTTACTAAAAAGACGTTTGAATCTGATAGGAGTTCTAACTATTACATTTACAGATGGCTATTAGACCACGACCCAAGTTTACGCCCAACAAGCGCAGAACTTTTGGCGTCAAAACATGTGCCTCGAGCAGTTCCCGAAGGCACGTTTTCTGGGGTCCTATCTCATACCCTCAGTGAGCGAGGGTCCAGAAATTACCAGCGTCTCGTCACAGCATGTCTAGAGCAGAAGCCTTCCCCTGCTGAGGACTTTTTGTACCATAGCGGTATGAAAACCAAACCTATGGACGTCCTCGCTGCTTTAAAGGATGTGGTTATTAAGGTTAGTAACAGTTATCTTCTCTGTCATTATCTCCTGGTACTTTTTATCTTGTATCTGAAGTTTCTATTGGGATATCGTACAGTTTTATGGAGTTGAAATGTAAATACTTTCTATGCTGTTACGTTGCCCTGGTAGTTTTTAACCTATTTTAGAAGATTATCGAACATTTGAAATGTTGACAATATGGTATTTTACACCAAGCGCGAAAAAATCTAAAAATGTATAAACAAGATACTAATGCTAATTTCAGTTTATGAAATGATATAATTAATTTTTAAGATTTCATTTTTTTATATGTTCTACAAAATATTCTAAATACACGAAGCTGATGACGCCATGATGAATTCCGATTGTGACGTCGCACGGTTTGAAGTTGTAATGTATTTCACGAAAACACAGTTGCTTACCAATCCGTGTGACGTCATGACAGCTCATGAACCCGTGACCCTACCGCGGTTGTTTGACAGCTACAATGTCACGATCGTAATCATCTCTGATTGGTTAATGCTCGCTCACTATTGGCTACAATGCATTGTTGGAACAAGAATCGCACAAATTCAGCCAATTAGAACAATTGAGATTGTAATAATGATTGATGCAGGTTTTAGACAATCGCCCTACTGAAAAGATAGCGGGTAGCGTTTTTGTGACGATGAAAAATGTTAATGCATTACTAGTCTTATCGATCTACTAAAATTTTTGTAAATTTTTTGGTACATTTTTATTTATTTTTATGCATCATTGTTTTTAATTTATCTTGCAAAATATCGAAAAAATCTTGGCTGGTTTTTTTATCTATATTTTTTATTCTTGTTCGAGATATTCGAAAGCCACGGAGCGACAGAGTTCACCCCACCACTAATGATTCCGCGCACCAAACGATGGGATCAATACCCCAATGCGGTCAGAATTATGACCTCAACTGGTTCAGTGTGCCATCTACCCCATGACCTAAGGTTACCATTTGCGAGGTATGAAGTATTGGTTTGTGATTTTATTTTACTAGTTTTTTTTTTTCTTATTTTGCCTGGCTTTTAAGTTTTAATAGTGACTAGCTTATGCTCGCGACTTCGTCCGCATGGACTACAAAATTTCAAATCCCTATTTAACCCCCTTAGGAGTTGAATTTTCAACAATCCTTTCTTAGTGGATGCCTACGTCATAATAGCTATCTGCATGCCAAATTTCAGCCCGATCCGTCCAGTAGTTTGAGCTGTGCGTTGATAGATCAGTCAGTCAGTCAGTCAGTCACCTTCTCCTTATATATATATAGATTTATTAGCTTTGTTTAGAGCTGAATTTTGAATTTTCAAATAATTATTCTTAATCTCAATTTGACATTTTGAATCTGTCAAAATTATTGCTCAGTTTGTAACTAATAATTGAAAAATAAGCTAATTTTGAGCCTGCGGCCCAGATGGCAGCGGGGCGGGCAGCGGGCTCGATGCCATACATTTCATGCCGCTCGGCACCCGCTTTTAAAAATACAGATACAAGTTAGCCCTTGACTGCAATCTCACCTGATGGTAAGTGATGTTGCAATTTAAGATGGATGCGGGCTAACCTGGAAGGGGTAAGTATTTATTAAACCCATACCCCTTTGGGTTCTAGACGGCATCGTACCGGAACGCTAAATCGCTTGGCGGCATCCCTTTGCCGGTATGGTGGTAACTAGCCACGGGCGAAGCCGTATACGCTATATATAACTCTCTCGATTAGTACTTGTTCGCGCGTCTTCCTTACAATTTCTTGTAAATATTAAATCTATCTCGTTTTAACTACTAATCTACAACTCTCACATAAATTTGTCTTTTAACTCAATCTTAAGTCTGAGCAAAGTCAAAGTGCACTCTATAGTTCTCAGCCATAGTGTCCACGTTTACCGATCAAGCATTTTTGATTGGTTATAACATTTTACTGAATTATTATTGAAAATTGTTCTAGACACATCGCATATTCGGGAACGAAATATATGCGCCGCTATTTAGTCGATCGTGTGTACAGAGAAACGTTAAAAGGCTTCCATCCTCGGGAAATGATCGAGTGTGCGTTCGATATCGTGACTCCTAAGACAGGTACTTTACTTTTACTACCTTCAATTTCATTATCTTCCAACTGTTTCTGTATCTTCATCAATATTGTGGTATTTTTCATCATCGTTGGCACCAATAGTGCTGTAAACAACTGTCCTTTTCGCTGTGATCATTGCTGAAAAGGATAGCATTAATAAGCCACTTGCAACTTATCGTCGTCATCGTCATAGTCGGTGCCAATGTGGAGTCACAAAACAATATGAAGAGTAGATAGACGGTTCGTGCGGCTAATTGGCACCGGCTCCAAAAAATATTACTATAGAACTACAATAACTCTTGTATATATAATATATTGCGTAATAAATTAAATTATTTTTTACTTTTTAGTGTTTGTGGTTATTGAAGTCGGTTTTTTTTTTTTTTTTGATTTTTTTTTATTAAGTAATCTGTTTAACAAAATTGTAATCCTATTTGGCCTTATTTTAAGTCTGATATTATGTAAAATTATATTATCTGTAACGCTTTTGATTACAAATAAATGAATAAAATGAAAAAAAATCTTCATCCCAATCAACGCCATTACCATTTTAATGTCCATCATAATGTTATAACCTATAATAATAAATATTAGATCTTAATTGTTGTAGAAACCCTCTGGCCCGACGCTGAGCTGCTGGTGGTAGCGAGCCGAGCGGCCATGGAGAGTTCCCTCAAAGTGACGATACAGCTGAATCATACGGATCTGCTGAAAATACTGCTCCTATCCTGTGGAGTCCCCCAAGACAAACACGCTGTTATTTACCCTGTTCTAGTGGATGTTAGTTTAGGTTAGTAAGTTTAGAGCCTCAATGGCCCCGATTCTTTAGTCTCTCTCTAAACTAAATTTAGAGTATCTGCATCCTTTTCTTTTTACTAATGCTAAAAAAGGAACGGAACATGACTTTCGCATTTAAAGACTCTAAATTTTAGTGCACAATACAAATTTAAACAGTAGGTTCGCGAGTGCGTGCTAAAATCACGGGTTTTACCATCTAAAAATTAAATTTAGAAATGTCAAACTGCTTCTGTCCATTTCATATTACAATAGTAAGAAGAGGGTGCGAATACTCTAAAATTAGGTCGTGCTTAGAATCGGTGCCAATAGCTCAACTGGTAAAGGTGAACTGAAAACCTTCGAAAACTGTCGACGGTTCAAACCCCGCCCGTTGCACTATTGTCGTACCTACTCCTAGCACAAGCTTCACGCTTAGGAAAGGGGAAGAGGAAAGGGGAATATTAGTCATTTTAACATGGCTAATATTCTTTCTATAATAAAAAGTACAGTACGCGGCCGAAAGTAATGTACATCAACATTTAGAAGGAGATAGCAGATTTGTAGAGCGTTGTCCCAGTCATTGAGACCGACAAAATGTCATATAGGTATGAGTGACAGAGACAACGCCCTACAAAGACGAAATGTCATTCTAAAGGCCGATGTACATTAACTTTCGGCCGTGTACTGTAGTCGAGATTGTTAACAATGTTATTTTTCCTCACAGACCACCTATAAATGCCTAATAGCCGGACACCCCCGATCGCCAAGCTTAGGCAGTGACTTAGCATAATGTCGGCCCACGCCCGTTCGGTACCCTCATTCCGCACATTGTCTTAATTACGTGACTTTTGAGTCCACCAATCAAACAAAGCATTCTCACCTATCCCCCGCCAACATTTTACGGTTTTGTTTTCATGGAAAACCTTGACTATGACCCTATTATAACCCTCTTGAGGTTAAATTCTTTGTGTTTTTCCTAAACTCATCCCTAGTTTTATACGATGTCAACTTCTAACTTCATACCGATCTAATTAAAATTCTTTACAATTTTACGAATTCCGGTACATTTTGTTGGTCACATACGGCCTCAAGACAAGATCGACATATCACATATTCCGACAAAAATCCAGAGAAGCTTTTTCTTGATAATACTGGTTTAATACAGATTTAAAAACTTCCAATCTGCCACCCGATTGTGTAAGAAAAACGTATTCATCGTTATTGTAATCGTCAAAAAATTCTCCACTATGATTGGTTGATTCGCTGTTTACATTTTTTCACAGCCAATCAAAGGGCAGAATTTTTTGGCGATTACGATAACGATTACGAACGATACGTTTTTCTTACATAATTGGGGGGGGCTGTATCAAACCACAGTATGGAGGCCTTGATATTCTTGAGCCATGAATTCAAATATTTTGTGAAAAATTTTCAAAACAATGTTTCAGGTCGGATAACAAGTCTACAACTACAAACTCATCTCACGACACTATGCGTTACGAATCGAGACATAACCAACATGCTGCGTTTGATGGAAGCTGACGTATCTATCAAGCAAGTGCGGGAGTTAGTCGGTTCAATGGGCAGGGACAAGTGGGGGTCGACTTTAGAACGTGCGATAAGGCAGTTGGAGGCTGTATGCAGTCACGCCGTGGCCTTGGGATGTGATGTGAGTATCTTCTTTGCTGTTATGATGTCCTGGTACTTTTTATTTTGGGACGAAGGTTGAGCTATCAAGCAACTGCGGGAGTTAGTCGGTTCAATGGGCAGGAACAAGTGGGGGTCGACTCTAGAACGTGCGATAAGGCAGTTGGAGGCTGTATGCAGTCACGCCGTGGCCTTGGGATGTGATGTGAGTATCTTCTTTGCTGTTATGATGTCCTGGTACTTTTTATTTTGGGACGAAGGTTGAGCTATCAAGCAAGTGCGGGAGTTAGTCGGTTCAATGGTCAGAAACAAGTGGGGGTCGACTTTAGAACGTGCGATAAGGCAGTTGGAGGCTGTATGCAGTCACGCCGTGGCCTTGGGATGTGATGTGAGTATCTTCTTTGCTGTTATGATGTCCTGGTACTTTTTATTTTGGGACGAAGGTTGAGCTATCAAGCAAGTGCGGGAGTTAGTCGGTTCAATGGTCAGGAACAAGTGGGGGTCGACTTTAGAACGTGCGATAAGGCAGTTGGAGGCTGTATGCAGTCACGCCGTGGCCTTGGGATGTGATGTGAGTATCTTCTTTGCTGTTATGATGTCCTGGTACTTTTTATTTTGGGACGAAGGTTGAGCTATCAAGCAAGTGCGGGAGTTAGTCGGTTCAATGGTCAGAAACAAGTGGGGGTCGACTTTAGAACGTGCGATAAGGCAGTTGGAGGCTGTATGCAGTCACGCCGTGGCCTTGGGATGTGATGTGAGTATCTTCTTTGCTGTTGTGATGTCCTGGTACAGTACACGGCTAAAAGTGATGAACATCGGCCTTTACAATGACATTTCATCTTTGTAGAGCGTTGTCTCTGTCACTCATACTTATATGACACTTTGTCGGTCTTAACGACCGAGACAGTGCTCTACAAATCTGTTGTCTCCTTCTTAAGATCGATGACGAGATCGAAGAAACTGATAGACGTTGGGTTCTCAAGATGTTGCAATGGCGACCTCGTTCAATCACACTATCACACTAATATTATAAAAGCGAAAGTTTGTATGTGTGTGTGTGTGTATGTTTGTTACTTCTTCACGCAAAAACTACTGGGCGGATTTGGCTGTAATTTAGAAAAGAGATAGATTATACCCTGGATTAACACATAGGCAACTTTTTATACCGGAAAATCAAAGAGTTATCGCGGGATTTTGAAAAACGTAAATCCACGCGGACGAAGTCGCGGGTATCAGCTAGTTTATACTAATGTACGTAATAAGAGCGAGTAGTTTAACAATTTATAACATACTAGCTTATGCTCGCGACTTCGTCTGCGTGGACTACACTAATTGCAACCCCCTATTTCACCCCCCTTAGGGGTTGAATTTTCAAAAATCCTTTCTTAGCAGATGCCTACGTCATAATAGCTATCTGCATGCAAAATTTCAGCCCGATCCGTCCAGTTGTTTGAGCTGTGCGTTCATGAATCAATCAGTCAGTCACCTTTTCCTTTTATACATTTAGATCTTTTCAGGTACCAATAACGGTGGCTCCCTTTTTCGCATACAACGCAACCCAGCACTGCGGAGTATTCTGGCAAATATCTGTAGTCAGGCACGAGCACCGGCCCACTACTAAACATCGCTCCAGGGACCTGATCGCAGCTGGCGGCAGGTATTTTTTAGTAAAGTTAATAATAATAATAATAATAATAATATAGCCTTTATTTACTGAAAACATTACATGCAATTACATTTTATTATAATATTCAGTATATACAATATTTTAATAGAATCAAAAAGACAAAACTTATTTACATTTATATTTATATATCATCACTATTATTTATGTCATCACTATTTTTTAATTATTTTTTAATTCTTACTGTATATATTTTCATTCAGAAATTAAGGATGTTTATTAACAGTAAAGTTAATAAACATCCTTAATTTCTGTTGATTATGAAAAATTCTCTAAAGAATTTCTCTCTAAATCATCTCTTATAAATAATTTCTAATAAAGCAATCTTCCTTTAAATTTGAAAGCGATTTTTGTACTTCACCTGTATTTTATCAGGCACGCACGCATATGCATAAAATAACGCGCGCGCACGCACGCTGGCAAGGTCGCCATTAGGAGAAATTGATGATATTGAAAAGGACCGTTCAGAATTGAATACCATTTATTACTCCCAATTACAATCTAAGAGATAAGATGTATCTCTTATATTTTAAGTATCTCTACATAGTATAAAATAAAGTGTCTTCCCGCTGTCTGTATGTATGAACGCGTAGATCTTTTAAACTACGCAACGGATTTAAATGCGGTTTTCACCAATAGATAGAGTGATACAAGAGGAAGGTTGAATATAAGAATAGCTATAGTTTAGTTCTCAAAAAATTTGAGATCCCTAGAGAAATTGAAATAATGTGAATTAGGTCGGAAAAATCCTCTCATTTGAGAGTTTCCAAAGCAAATACACCTCAATGACACCACATTAGTACCTATCTACATTGCACCCATGCGAAGCCGGGGCGGGTCGCTAGTATAGTATATACACTAATCTTACCTATTTCATAATTACTAAACATCAGTATTTTTATTTCCCTCAAGAAACATTGTAGCTAATTCGTTGTACATCTACATCTATCATACAATCTCTTATCTAAATTGGCACGTCTAAATCTTGTACTATTCTTTTCCACGGCAGAGAGCATTATTAAAGGGATAGCCATACGTTTGACCTGATTTCGTACAACAGAATTAGCCACAATGGGGCCGATTCCCTTGTACACAATCTCTAAACTAAAATAATTAACAGGTCTAAATCTGGTGCTATCCCTTTCCGCAAGCAACATTATGAAAGGGATAGCAATAGATTTAGACATGCCATTTTAGTTTAGTTTAGAGATTGTGTACAACGGAATTAGCCACAATGTAACACTACTTTATTTTCTGCTTTTATATAACTACTAATCTTCTAAATATATAAAAGGAAAAGGTGACTGACTGACTGACTGACTGATCTATCAACGCACAGCTCAAACTACTGGACGGATCGGGCTGAAATTTGGCATGCAGATAGCTATTATAAAGTAGGCATCCGCTAAGAAAGTATTTTTAAAAATTCAACTCCTAAGGGGGTGAAATAGGGGTTTGAAATTTGTGTAGTCCACGCGGACGAAGTCGCGAGCATAAGCTAGTTTAAATAATATAATTCGTTAATCATCAAAAATCTAATTACCTATATATATTTGTATTAATTTAGATATGACAACCTAGTAGAAGAATTCTGGAAAGTGGCCCGCGTAGAAAAGGACCATAATAACGCAGAGTTGAAATGTACCTCTGTCGGCTTCTCCATGTCTCTGGAGAGGATGGCGGCCATCTTGAAAAACATGGAGATCGAAATACCACCTGTTATTAAAAACAGTGAGGTAAGGCTTTGTAAAGTAAACGTTGGACAGTGTTGGTCCTAAATTGATACGCTGATTTGTTTATATTTTCATAGCAAAAATACGCCCCATAAAAAATAAAATGGGGGGGGGGGGGTTGTTAAAGTTGTCAGTCAGAATTATGTACGGAACACTAAAAGAGCGAGGCCCGACTCGCACTAGGCCGGTTTTTTCGCTCCAGCTTTTTTTATTACAAACATTTTTTTTTTCAAAACAGTGCAACACAATCTGCGTTTGTGTATGCAACGGCAACAAGGCTGTTCGCGACGGTTCAGAGGTGAAACGTGCGCGGATCGCTCGCGAGCTCTGGGCCAGTGGGCATTCAGCTTTATGTTGGTCTGCCAATCCGTCGGATGCCCACGACCTGACGAAGTCTCCTATGGTGTTGGTGCATGACAGCCTTTACGTGTTGGTGTCTTGCTGGGAGGGGAATCGGTAAGCGTTTCAAGTTAATGAACTAAGAAGTTTTAGAATAGGTTATAGTATGAGTTTATGATTACACCTGAACTTGTTGTAAACTGTAAACTGTAAACTGTCCTTCATATATAAATAAAATTATATGAAACGTAAACAACCCTCGAAGCTTCCAACAAGGCAATTAAAAAGGTACCTACGCTAAAATTATGTAAACAAACTAGCTGACCCGCCCCGGCTTCGCTCGGGTGGAATTTAGAAAATTGAGGTGGGGATGGAATTTCCAAAAATCCTGAAATACATATTTCTTCATTTGTTGCCGAAAACTCAAATACCAATTTTCATGCAAATAACTTGAAAAATGACGGACTTTCATACAAACTTCCATCCCCCATTTAACCCACTTAGGGGTGGAATTTCAAAAATTCCTTTCTTAGTAGATACCTACTCTTTACAAAGAACACACCCTCCAAATTTCATGTCTCTAGGACCAGCGGTTTAGGCTGTGCGTTAATATATATGTCAGTCAGTCAGTCAGGACTTTGAATTTTATGTAAACAAATGAACGTACAGTTTTTGCAATTCACGAAGGCGAGTGGCTCATGCTTGCGTTTAAGTCTTATCGGTATAAGTAACGTACACTGAATGTGTGCGTTTGCGAGCGCTCTGATTGGTCCGACATGCACGCACACTTACGCAATGCCCGTGTATCCGACGTAACACCAAGTAAAGTCCACTCGCCTTCGTGCATTGCAAGAACTGTACTCGAAAATACGAAACAATGAAAACAGTCAGGTAGGTTCAAAGTATTGACGACCTCCCTGGCGCAGTGGTGAGCGCTGTGGTCTTATTAGTGGGAGGTCCCGGGTTCGATTCCTGGCAGGGGTTTGGAATTTTATAATTTCTAAATTTCTGGTCTGGTCTGGTGGGAGGCTTCGGCCGTGGCTAGTTACCACCCTACCGGCAAAGCCGTGCCGCCAAGCGATTTAGCGTTCCGGTACGATGCCGTGTAGAAACCAAAGGGGCATGGGTTTAATAAAATCTGCCATACCCCTTCCAGGTTAGCCCGCTATCATCTTAGACTGCATCATCACTTACCACCAGGTGAGATTGCAGTCAAGGGCTAACTTGTATCTGAATAAAAAAAAAAAACTGTAAACTGTAAACTGTCCTTCATATATAAATAAAATTATATGAAACGTAAACAACCTTCGAAGCTTCCAACAAGGCAATTAAAAAGGTACCTACGCTAAAATTATGTAAACAAACTAGCTGACCCGCCCCGGCTTCGCTTGGGTGGAATTTAGAAAATTGAGGTGAGGATGGAGTTTCCAAAAATCCTGAAATACATATTTCTTCATTTGTTGCCGAAAACTCAAATACCAATTTTCATGCAAATAACTTGAAAAATGACGGACTTTCATACAAACTTCCATCCCCCATTTAACCCACTTAGGGGTGGAATTTCAAAAAATCCTTTCTTAGTAGATGCCTACTCTTTACAAAGAACACACCCTCCAAATTTCATGTCTCTAGGACCAGCGGTTTAGGCTGTGCGTTGATATATATGTCAGTCAGTCAGTCAGGACTTTGAATTTTATGTAAACAAATGAACGTACAGTTTTTGCAATTCACGAAGGCGAGTGGCTCATGCTTGCGTTTAAGTCGTATCGGTATAAGTAACGTACACTGAATGTGTGCGTTTGCGAGCGCTCGCTCGCGACTGATTGGTCCGACATGCACGCACACTTACGCAATGCCCGTGTATCCGACGTAACCACAAGTAAAGTCCACTCGCCTTCGTGAATTGCAAGAACTGTACTCGAAAATACGAAACAATGAAAACAGTCAGGTAGGTTCAAAGTATTGACGACCTCCCTGGCGCAGTGGTGAGCGCTGTGGTCTTATTAGTGGGAGGTCCCGGGTTCGATTCCTGGCAGGGGTTTGGAATTTTATAATTTCTAAATTTCTGGTCTGGTCTGGTGGGAGGCTTCGGCCGTGGCTAGTTACCACCCTACCGGCAAAGCCGTGCCGCCAAGCGATTTAGCGTTCCGGTACGATGCCGTGTAGAAACCAAAGGGGTATGGGTTTACTAAAAACTGCCATACCCCTTCCAGGTTAGCCCGCTATCATCTTAGACTGCATCATCACTTACCACCAGGTGAGATTGCAGTCAAGGGCTAACTTGTATGTGAATAAAAATAAAATAAAAAAAGAACCCAAACACGTAGGTACTTGATGCTTCGGGACTTGGTATTTGTAACAATACTAGCTATGCTCGCGACTTCGTCCGCGTGGACTACTCAAATTTCAAACCCCTATTTCACCCCCTTAGGGGTTGAATTTTGAAAAATCCTTTCTTAGCCGATGCCTATGTCATAATAGCTATTTGCATGCCAAATTTCAGCCCGATCCGTCCAGTAGTTTGAGCTGTGCGTTGATAGGTCAGTCAGTCAGTCACCTTTTCCTTTTATATATTTAGATTATGCCAGGACTCTATACTGATTCAAAAAGCAGATTCTGTGACTAAGCTGACCAGAAACTCTTTTACTGTATGTTTCAGAGTACGCGAATTCAAAGTATGTGCAACAGAAATAATAGAGTTTGTCAAACAGAAATTGAGTCCTGATATCATTCGGAATCCTGATTGTGGTAAGTTTCCATTTATTTTTCTTGAATTCTGCTTTTGTATAAAATAAAATAAAAAACTTTTTTATTCGAATAAACTTTTACAAGTACTTACGAATAGTCGGATGCATCTACCACTGGTTCGGAATGCCTTTCCTACCGAGAAGAACCAGCAAGAAACTCGGCGGTTGCTCTTTTCAAATATTTGATATAGGTACAAGACACAGTTCACGACAGTTAGCTACATACAGTTCGTGGCTGAAAGTAATGTACATCGACCTTTATAGATAGCACATTTGTAGAGCATTGTTGAGACCGACAAAACGTCATGTAGGTATAAGTGACAGAGACAACGCTCTACAAAGCCGAAATGTCATTCTAAAGGCCGATGTACATTACTTTCTGTCGCGTACTGTACCTTGTATCAGAATGTCGAGGCATCGACGTCACTGGTAGGCGTCAAACGTTCCTATTTTTCTTTGATTTCACGTCACCAATGACATATCGTTGATTCAGGATCAATCCGAAAGTTTCCTCACCCTGGTATAGAGCAAAAACTAACTGACTGGCGTATCAACGTGTGGCTCAAACCGCTTTCTCTAGAGACTTGGGATTTTGCATATAGGTTTTTCTCTATAACAAAGATCTTAACTAAGAAACTATCAATGACTAAAACATAATATTTAAAAGTACATGTTACATTTTTACAAAAAATATACGCCGTCCAAATGGTCATTTATGGGCATTGTGCCCAAAACACTGGCGCTATTACCTCGCTGAACGGCAAGGCTCAACCGTTGAGCGAAATAAGCACCAGCTCTTGGGTCACCAGACGCGTGGATCAGCTTTTGGGACACGATGTTTATAAAAGCTTTCGTGTCCGTTGACCATGGGCCCAGAGTCTCAAACGCAAGCGCCGCAAATACATAGTCCTTACTAATGACTGAGTATTTACGGCGCTTAAGCTCTTGAGCTGACTCGGCTGCTGCAGCCGCTTTTTTTCACGTGCCCGATAAATGGGACGCTGCCAACGTGTCGACGCAGGTCGCATCCCACACCAGCGCACGCCCCATCGACCATGGTACTATAGTCATCCCATCTGGCCTCTTGCCGTCATCCCTGAACAAGCCGGAAGGTTCTAGCTGAGCTGGGATGGAGGCAGTGGCCAGAGCGCGACGGACTATATCATTAATAGCACCATGTCGATATAAGCGGCCTGCACTCCGAATACAACTGAGTCCATGGTGACCAAACCGATCCACGTGGCTGCCGCAAGGGCAATAATGAGGCTCACATACCTTGATTCCCAAGCGTAGGCAAACGGCCACACGAAGCGCTGTCTGGTCGAGAATCGTCCCCAAGCTATGAGATGGCAGAGCGTGTAGCCAGTGATCCGACTCCTTTTCGGATACCGCCAAAATTCGGGCTTTATCCGTAGCCGACGTACACTGCGCTACTAGGTCCGCGTGTGTCAAGATAACACGCGGTTTGTCCCAAAGGCCCTGACATTCCACAGCAATAGGATAAGAAAGAAATTGCAGGAATTCCGCCAGAGTGAAGATTTACTTTATTTTATTCAGATACAAGTTAGCCAATGTCATCTGGTGGTAAGTGACGATGCAGTCAAGATGGAACTGGGCTAACCTGGAAGGGGTATGGTAATTTTTAATAAACCCATGCCCCTTTAGTTATTACACGGCATCGTACCGGAACGCTAAATCGCTTGGCGGCACGGCTTTGCCGGTAGGGTGGAAACTAGCCACGGCTGAAGCCTCCCACCAGATCTCCATCCTGACTTCCAAGACTTCACGGAATTTCGAAACGCCTGAAATAACGCGGACAAAGTCACAGACATCAGCTAGTCACAAAAGGCTTTCCTTACAGGGACTCGAACTACAAGTTGGCCCGAGGGTGAGAAGTCGAACAGTCCGACCATAGCTGTCACATTCATCACCGCGAGCGAAAGGATCACCAAAAGCAGCAAAAGACAATGCGAAGTACAAGTAAGTGTGAGATTATCAGAAAAGGGTTTTGGACTGTAGTAATAAAATGATGTCATCTAAATATATAAAAGGAAAAGGTGACTGACTGACTGACTGATTGACTGTTTTTTTTTTAAAGAATATCAGCCATGTTAAATGACTAATATTCCCCTTTCCTCTCCAACTAAGCGTCAGGCTTGTGCTAGGAGTAGGTACGACAATAGTGCAACGGGCGGGGTTTGAACCGTCGACCTTTCGGTTTTCAGTCCACTCCTTTACCGGTTGAGCTATTATGAGGCTCATCTATCATTGATTGACTGATCTATCAACGCACAGCTCAAACTACTGGACGGATCGGGCTGAAATTTGGCATGCAGATAGCTATTATGACGTAGGCATCCGCTAAGAAAGGATTTTTGAAAATTCAACCCCTAAGGGAATGAAATAGGGGTTTGAAATTTGTGTCGTCCACGCGGACGAAGTCGCGAGCATAAGCTAGCTTTTTGTGTAAAAGTCAAAAGTCAAAAGCCAAATGTGATTCATTCAAAATAGGTCAGATGTTGGATTTGTGAGATATAGTGGTGATAATTATTACGCAAACTTAAAACTAAAGCTACGAGGGTTCCAAACGCGCCCAGGTCTATAGCCGTAGTTTATGGGACTAGAAATCATTATTGAAGAGAATAATTTAAAAAACACATGATAAACGACAAATATTTTTCTATTTTTTAACATAAAAAATTTCCAGCAGATAAGTTACTCTGTTTTTTTTTTCATGATTTTTATTCATTTTTAACATAATTAATTATCAACGTCACGCTGTACGGAAACCGAATAATGACGTCACAATCCGTTAACGGAAAATATTTTTCTATTTTTTAACAAAAAAAATTCCAGCAGAAATTAGTTACACTGTTTTTTTTCATGATTTTTATTAATTTTTAACATAATTAATTATTAACGTCACGCTGTACGGAAACCGAATAATGACGTTACAATCCGTAAACGGCAAATATTTTTCAACTATTTAACATAAAAAATAGAGTAATTTCTGTTGGATTTTTTTTTATGTTAAAAAATAGAAAAATATTTGTATTTTACGCATTGTTACGTCATTAATTGCTTCTGTTGCAGCCAGTCAGTCAATCAGCTTTTCCTTTTATATATTTAAAAATTTGTTGTTTCACAGATAAACAACCAAATGACCTCAATCCTAGTGAACCTAGGTCTCCTGCCAGTACTGAGCCGAGTGCGAGTGAACGTGCTGGCGCTAGCGTGCGAGGCGAGCTGCGTGCGCGCACTAGCGGCCAACCTCAGCGTGCCCATCGACTTGCCATACCTCCAACATGCGTTCCAGCCCGTCTGTGACACGTCAGTATTACTTCATCATCAACCCGTCGCTGGCTCACTACTGAGCACGGTCTCTTTTTTTCTAAAAAAGCATATTAGCCATGTTAAATGACCAATATTCCCCTTTCCTCTCCAAACTAAGCGTCAAGCTTGTGCTAGGAGTAGGTACGACAATAGTGCAACGGGCGGGGTTTGAACCGTCGACCTTTCGGTTTTCAGTCCACTCCTTTACCGGTTGAGCTATTGAAGCTTTCAGAATGAAAAGGGTTTAGGTCAACCTAAACCCTTTTCATTCGCTCGCTTCGCTCGCTTCGCTGTCGCTTAGATGATAGAGATGGAAGGGGAGCCGATTTCTTTCTGATAAGTAAGACTCGGCTTTATGCACTTTGCAATACGTCTATTCTCGTCTGAAGATTTGTGATAGGGTGCTTGTGAATACCAAAAAATACAGGTGATATTACTATTAAATCCATCATCATCATGATCAACCCATCGCGGGCTCACTACAGAGCACAGGTCGCCTCTCAGAGTGAGAAGGGTTTTAGCCATAGTTTACCACGCTGGCCATGTGCGGATTGGTAGACTTCACACACCTTTGAGAACATTATGGAGAACTCTCAGGCATGCAGGTTTCCTCACGATGTTTTCCTTCACCGTTATACCAAGGGATATTTAATTGATAATTCTTAAAAGTTAGACGTGCGTGCGCAGGACCGAACCCCCGACCTCCGATCGAGAGGCGGACGTCCTAACCACCAGGCTATCACAGCTTCACATCATCGTCATCATTAAAATGATATTACTTCTTTCCCAGGTATTTCAAACGCCAGAACATTCTAGAAGAAGCCCTCCGAGAGTTAACCAACATCGCCAAACAAGTGAATCAAAGCAGGAGTCCAGATGAGACGCAGCTATACGCTCTCTTTTCAATACCCGATTCCTTATGTCGTATGATTACTTGATATTTGTATAGGAAAATATATGCTCGATTCAAAATGTAGTATAGTGCGTTCAAAATAAACTGGCGTGTTTCCACTCTAGACCGTGATTAGCAATAACAATAGGATTACATTCGACATGCCACGTAAACAATAGGGGTAATAAACCACACTCATATAGTCCATTTTTAAAGCCGGTTCAACCTTATGAGGTTGAACCGGCTCCTTTGTTGTGTTGGTGTTGATACTTTTGAATTCACCCGCCACGAGTTAATCCTATTGATATTGTTAATGACGATCTCAAGTGGAAACACGCCAGTTTATTTTGAATGCACTATACCTAATTACCTATAAAGCACTAGTCACACGGGAAGGACTAATTCTGTGTGAAACATGTCGATTGCCCATGGTATCCGTGTTGGGTGCCCATGGTATCCGTGTTGGGTGCACCCTTTAATCGATTTTTTTTATAAAACAGCGAGCAAATGAGCAAATATTTAATTTATTTATCTTACCAAACTTTACTTTCTCATCCACACCTTGCGAGCTATTTTATTTTATTTTATTTTTTCTTTATTATACTTACAAAAAAAAAATATCGTACAATTTTCCTATTCTTACAATTTACAACATCTATTTCAATGTATTATTTCTTATTTCTTCTTTTATGTCCTATATCACTATAAATTTAAAAACTGTAAACACTTTATTTCATTTTATTTATCCATTTACTCGCCAACTTTATATATTCTATGCCACTGACGTTTAGGTAATATTTAAAAGGCGGTCACTGAAAATCAGCGTTGGGGCATCTGGTACCTCAGATATTTGCTCTAGAGGTTTGTGTCTGAGGGGCCCGACGTCTCAACACAAGCTGAGTGGCCTACCTGTTCGAGGTGTTGCACTGCTGTACAGGACGATATTGCCTACACCATGTACCACCTATATACCTCGAATAAACATTATTCTATTCTATTCTATTCTATTCTATTCAAATGGGTTTCGAACTCAGAATAAATACATTTAGAAGTAGCCCTATTGTGAATCTTACTGTTAGAGCGAGATAGCTAAGTGCATTTAAAAGCTCTTATTAGAACGTGACAAAATGATTATGTTTTTTTCCTTATCACCGTAGTCACTTTTTTTGTTTTTCAAGATGTATTTTGTTATTTGTACGTAAGATCTTGACAAACGACGTGAAGTGAGGTTATGTTGACTAAAGTATTTAAAAGAAATAATTGATTTGTTTTGCTGTTTTTTACGTGTACCTACCGGGCAAATATCCATACTAATATTATAAATGCGTAAGTGTGTCTGTGTGTCTGGCTGCTAGCTTTTCACGGCCCAACCGTTTAACCTATTTTGATGAAATTTGGTACAGAGTTAGCTTATATCCCGGGGCTACTTTTTATCCCGGAAAGTTGAAGAGTTCCCACGGGATTTCAAAAAACCTAAATCCACGCGGACGAAATCGCGGGCATCGTCTAGTTTCATATAAAATCTAAATCACGGCCTCATATTGAATTCCTGTGTGTTCCTAGTGCTTAAAGTACGCTTGCACGGGCAATTGAAATTGCGCAATTCCAGACAATTTAGCCAATTATGACGTCACGACCACATGAAGCAATTTACTGCAATATCCAGCAATAATAAAAATGTTCAGCAATGGTATGCAAAATAATTGTTCCCGATGATCCATAAGTAAATTGCCTGAAATTGCGGATTTTCAGTTGCCCGTGTAAGCGTAACTTCAAAGCCATGGTCTCGATTTTAAACTGATCTAATGATCTTTTGCTAGTGAGATTGTACTATTATATGGAAATTCTGAAAAGTATTTTAGTAATAATAATCCATTCAGTTTTGTGATAGAGAACAATAATTTATAATATTATGATATACAGGATGTAACCAGAACGCTGGCAAAAATGAAGATATGTTATACTACTGATGATTGCTATAAAAAATATCATAATCATTTATTGTTTCACCAAAATTACATAAATGCTGATATGATGCCGCAAAAACAACCGGAAAAAATTATAAAAAAATCCTGTAATTTTGTAAAAGTTAACAATATATATTGCAAATAAAACATCTGACTGACGCTAGAAGTCAACGAACGTTGCGTGAGTAAGCCACTCGGATACAATGCTGCGTCGTAGGCGGGGCATTGACCTGAGTTTTGCACGCTATACATTGCTGGTTTGAGAAATTCTAAATCAATAAAACTACAAAATGAGGAAAATGGTTATTGGTATTGGATTGTGTTTAGGTAGTATAACAATAACGCTAAGTTTTCGCTAGCGTTCTGGTTACACCCTATGTATATCATAGATTATCTCATCTCATAGACAAAGATGTTTGTTATTAAATAAATGTTTAAGTTTATACATTTTATATCTTTAATATTAATGTACCTATTGATTACGCAGTCATACTAAATGGCATTTTGTATGAGTACAAAAGAAATTTATATTTTAAATAAAATACATAATATAAAACTCAGAAAGTTTTATTTAACATAGACATTCTACCTAATACTTAGCCTGCGGCATACACATATATTAAAACAACTTACATAAACATACGTAACATAAAAATTTTATTTTATTTTTAGGTTCGCTAGCGATTTTTACAAAAATGATCTTAAATTACATAAAGTTAAATTACATGACGTTGTATGTAAAATCATTTGAAAGCAAACACTACATGCACATTCACACAATTTACATGGAACAATTATTAATCATATAAGTAAAATAATACAAAAAGTAGCTAAAACTTTCCAAAATAGTGAAAACACAAAAAACAAAAATTATTCAAGGTGCAATGGTATATACAAAATGTATATGCAAAATACACAAAACTACATAACTTGTGAGTCAAAACGTTTCTGCCAGTCTTATTTTTTTATTCCATCACAAGTTAGTGCTTGACTCACAGGTGTTACATAATATGAAAATGCTTTTTACATGCTACCTGTAAAATGGTTCATCTCTACACCTAGCACAAGCTTTTCGCTTAGTTGAAGGGGAAAAGGAATATTAGTCATCATGATGAACTTGGCTAAAAAAAAATTAAAAAACACCCTGTTCTCAGTCTTCTTTATCCAGCAGCGTCGTCCACCCTTGATATTATACATTTGAATGAGTTAATACTTAATTTAATAGACATAAATTTTGGCGTCGGTTTGTGGAACTCCAGCCTACTGATTTGCTAACTCAGTGTCTTAGCCATCGAGCTCATTTGACATTTTATTTTTATTAAAAAAATTAATATCACTCAATGAAGCAGCAACGTAGTACCAACCAATGTCAAACGAGCTCGGTGGCTATCATTCAGTGTTAGACACTGAGCTATCGAATCACCACGATAATATTATCAATGCATCAAGGGCACTAAGGACATATGCACAGGTGGGACCGACGGCACGGTTTCGAGCTGCAGGGAGCAGTCATGCTGCATCAGCAACGATGCGATGATGGAGAGGAGCAAAGCCAGGGTTGCCCAGAATACCAGCACCAGGCCGAGTCTTGCACCACGCCAGGGTAGGTTGGCTTGATAGTGCTGGATCTGTTCGTAGTTCAGTGGTCTGAAATTAACAAACAGTAGGTATATTATGAAGACTAGTTAAATCAGTGAAACTTATAATAAGTAACAGAGCCTCAATAGCTCAACCGGTAAAGGAGTGGACTGAAAACCGAAAGGTCGACGGTTCAAACCCGGCCCGTTGCACTATTGTCGTACCTACTCCTAGCACAAGCTTTACGCTTAGTTGGAGAGGAAAGGGGAATATTAGTCATTTAACATGGCTAATATTCTTTAAAAAAAATGCTCTTCAAAGCCGAAATGTCATTCTAAAGGCCGATGTACATTACTTTCGGCCGCACACTGTATGTAGGCATCGATCATACCTATAGGTCAATAGATATCAGTAGGTACCTACTTACCTAGACTTTTTGATTGCGACTTGTGAGGCTGTCGGAGCTAATAAAGGCTGTCTTTCTGGATCCATAATAAAAACAAGTCACACAATAAAATCTTCGAAAACTAAGGTCTTGATTTTAACGTAGAATCACGAAATATTTTTTTATATATTTTAATACACAAACTGCTACGACCTACCTACGTATAATAATCTAAGTAATAATCACACTGCGTTTTCCAAAATTTTTTGACATTTAAAAACACTTGATCACCTCCTAAAACCAGTCCAGTTTTTTGAATTATTTTGGATTGCTGTGCTCGTTTTTATGCATTCTTGGTTTTATTGCACGCGCCAATTATTTATTGTGATTTTAAAATTCAAATTTATTGGGAGTCTATTAATATTTAAATTTTATTATAATTTATAAATAAGTAGGTAAGTCTAATGTATTATTCTCAACACGACCCACTTGAGTGCAACAAGACTGATCTGACCTGCTAATTCTGATAAGTGTGAAAGAGTACCTACAGAACCCGCATGCACTCTGCGGTGGCGGACCTAATAATAGCACAGTCAAGTGCCTCAGAGCACACCTAACAACAGTATACTTAGTCTTACTATAGTATATATCTTAATTGAACCTATACTTATCTAATTATGTAGGTAAGTACTTATATTATTACCCAATTAAGTAGTAATAGATAAGGGAATTTAAACTTTTAGCAGACTGCCACGCTTAGGTATATGTTTGTGTGTATAGTACGCGACAGGTCGAGCTGGCAATCGGGGAGGGAACGCTAACCCGGTGCGGGTGATGTGCGGGTTTGCGGGGCGTCCCCCCGCCTCATACCCCGATTGCCATCTCGACCTATCCTATATTCGTAGGTAGATAGGTAACTGCTACCTAAAATGCGACGTCATAAAAATCCAATAGCTAGGTACCTTACATTATGAAAAATTGGTCAAGTGCGAGTCGGACTGGTACACGAAGGGAATTACCTACCCAGCACATTACAAGGAACAACACTTAAAATTTTCATGTCGGCCATTTTGAAATTTTTACTTAAGTAGGTACCTACTTGTAAATCTGTTGTTATAATGGCAATACACATCACGTGAAAACCTTCGGGTACGGAACCCCTAGGTTTATTTTAATTAATTAGGTAATTAAAGTAGGTAAGTATGACTTATTAATTAAACTCAAGAATAGAGGTGGGTTATCCGCTAAAGTTATCATAAACAGGTTATCGAAAGACTGCCGGTTCAAGGTGGATGAAACAATACGAATGTGTTGTGCCTACATGTCTTTCTATGTATACGAGTACCTAACTACTTACTAGTAGAAAGGAGAACTTGAATAGCAAGACTTGCTTTGTATGAAAATTTTAAGGATCCAATTTATAAAAATATATTACCTACATAATTTATGAATACAAAAATTGAACCAGATGGAAATCGAACCTGAGGACTTTCTAGTTTAAATAGCTACACATCAATGTGCGTCAGAGTGGAAGCGCCTAAAATTTTGAAAACGGCAATTATTTTTCCAAAAACTCAGACCTACACAGCTCTCATTCTATCGCTAGCAATAAATGATTCACTAAAATAAATAAACAAACCATTCTCATTCTGATTCTCATTCGTGGTAGACCACGCTAGCCTAGTGCGGATTGGCAGACTTCACACACCACCGAGAACATTTTTTTTATTAGTAAATCTGTGTAGTAAATTAACACAAAACTAGTCAGCAATGTGGGTGATTATAATCATTAGGTATCTAAAAATACTTATATAAGTAATTTATTACTTACCATTAACTTTCATCAATAGTAATTAAGTAGATAAGTAGTAGTTCGTAGGAACCAATATAAATAATATTTTTTTTTAATAAAGAATATTAGCCATGTTAAATGACTAATATTCCCCTTTCCTCTTCAATTAAGCGTCAGGCTTGTGCTAGGAGTAGGTACGACAATAGTGCAACGGGCGGGGCCCGAACCGTCGACCTTTCGGTTCTCAGTCCACTCCTATGCCGGTTGAGCTATTGAGGCTCTGAAACTCTAATCAAATACTTTAAATTAATTAGGTAAGTAATTTATTTATACTTAATATCGGCACAGATTACTTAGGTACCTATCTAGTTAACGTAACTTATAGTGAATGAAAATTGACTTGGTTTTTGGAAGCGTCAATAGTCAATACGTTTGCTTACCTATATTTATTTATTTACTAGACGATGCCCGCGACTCATCGGCGTGAATTTAGGTTTTTAAAAATCCCGCAGGAATTCTTGATTTTCCGGGATAAAAAGTAGTCCTATGTCCTTCCCCGGGATGCAAGCTATCGCTGTACCAATTTTCGTCAAAATCGATTGAACAGATGGGACGTGAAAGGCTAGCAGACAGACAGACACACTTTCGCATTTATAATATTAGTATGGATTAAACACACAATACAGATTATGACAATAATAACTAACTGAGTAATATATGCCATGAATTATAAAACTAGTAACTCCAAAAAAAAGTGTGTAGAGAAGCAGTTATAATCGGACGTGTCACTATACTTATCTACTATTAGACATTACCTGTACTTAGGTACTATAATGAAAGAAAACATAACTAAACATTTGCTAAAAATCGAACTCTAACTAAATTTTATATATATATGTGTTTTTGATAGTTAATATTCTCTGTTAAATAAAATAACAATTTGTCTGTGTCTCTTAAGTCTTTTCACAGGCCATTCATTTAATAGATTTTGATATTTGGTAGATACTTCTTCTAGCTTTATATTGCTTGCATGATGCATCCCGGCTTGTACATACGTATAGGCTACTTTTTACTACTAAAAGTTCCCATGGGATTTTTAAAAACCTAAATCCACGCGGACAAATTCACGAATGCTACCTATAATTAATTTAAATGCAATTTACCTAGTTACCTACCAAAATAGCTTTGTTTATTCTACTTATTTCCGGCACAACTAATCAGGCATTGTCCAATAGTTCCAATAATTTGGACAGTCCGCTCAATTGATGAGTCGTGAACAACGAAACAATGGATATACTGATAGAATATAGATTAATAATTGTTTATTTAGTTCAACACGCTCGTTAACGTGGTGACCACGAACCTATGACCTATTTGTCTTTTAGGGAATATTATTACAACGCTCTAAACATTAATAACACATTATTATCAGACTGCTATTTACTATTAACTATATAGTTGTTGTGATGAGGACTAAGTGATATAGCTCATCATCATCATCATCATGATCAACCCATCGCCGGCTCACTACAGAGCACGGGTCTCCTCTCAGAGTGAGAAGGGTTTTGGCCATAGTCTACCACGCTGGCCATGTGCGGATTGGTAGACTTCACGCACCTTTGAGAACATTATGCAGAACTCTCAGGCATGCAGGTTTCCTCACGATGTTTTCCTTCACCGTTAAAGCAAGTGACATTTATTTTATTAAAACGCAAATAGCTCCGAAAAGTTTTAGGTGCGTGTCCGGAATCGAACCCCCGACCTCCGATTAGAAGGCGGACGTCCTTACCACTAGGCTATCACAGCTTACGTACCTCAACGGGTTGCAAAGCTGAAGTGGCAATGAGAAGGGCACAATGGCATACCTATATGCCATACCATGCTAGAATGGCGATCATGCAAAGGAAAGCGTGGCAGACCTCCCATTAGGAGGAAGGTAACATCGAACGTCCCTACAAGAGACCTAAGTCCAGCAGTGTAGGTAGGTACGTATATCGGTTGGCGATGATGAAGATGCCAGTTTTTGTATCACGAAAGTTGTACTTTCAAAGTAATATAGGTATGAAACAGGTGAAATGAAACTACCTGCCTATTGAAATTTCTTAGACCTTTAGGACCATTTTACTCTGACGTTAAACTATTTCGTCGCTAGACGTTGGTGACTGGTGAGGTGTAAAAATCTCATGCAAACGACACTGTTCACATTCGTCAAAAATCATGAGCCGAACGCGATAAAGATCCTACTACACATTGGCCAAAGCAATGTGAAAAATTACTACTAGGATCTTATCTTTAGAGCGTAGCTGCCTTGAAAATCCCTGTCAAAGGCTTGATAGCTCACCGGTTAAAGGAGCGGACTGAAAACCGAAAGGTCGCCGGTTCAAACTCCACCCGTTGCACTATTGTCGTACCTACTCCTAGCACAAGCTTTACGCTTAATTGGAGGGGAAGGGGAATATTAGTCAGCATGATAAACTTGGATTGGCTAATATTCTTTTTAAAAAATCCTCATCCTTTAGGTATTTTATGCACTGTAATGTTCAGGAAGTCGGTAGGTACGTTAAACCAAATAAATTTTCTGCGAGAACAAAGAAATGCTGGAATAAACGTGTCATCGTGGGTAAAATATTACTGTTTGCTCGCGAAGATTACCTACCTACTCGACACCCCTTCCGAGAAATTCACAGCTTCAACGATTCGCAATTTCAGACATTATCTAAAGAGGAGTTAAGGCTGAGGGCACACGATGTGAAAGTCCGAGAAACTGATGCCCAAAAAATATCGATGTATCGTTGTTATCAACGATGTTTTTTTAACATCGATGTTTGTCGTGGGAACATCGAAGTTTCCAGACATCGATGTTTTTAAGAGCGATGTCGCATCTCTAATCCTGCGGTTTCTGCGGCCTACAGCAGCAATGATATAAAAAATTGGCTCCATACCGTCGGTAAAGTGTGCATGTGTGGATCTACTTTAACAGACGTATAGAGTAGGGTTGCCATACGTCCCGGTACACCGGGACAAGCCCCGGTCTGAAGCGTTGTGTCCCGATGTCCCGGTCAATAAGTTAGTTGTCCCGCGGGGTAATTACGTATCTCGCGACAGGCTTGCGACAGGCGTATCTCGCGATCATTGCTGTCAAACGTCCGGTCCGGCTAGAGAGAGACAGCAATAGCCACAAAGCTAAATAAGAAGAAGAAGAGCGACAGCAAATGAACTGTCGCATTGCTACTGCTGTCGCGTTGCTGTCGCTACTGCAACGTTCTACGTAATCACCCCGCCGGTTTGGCAGTCAGTGCGTTTGTCCACCGCCGCCGTCAAAGCGACGGCAACGAAAAACGAGATTATTTTAGAGAGAGTTCGGAATGACGTGTGTCCACCGCGCGAACTCAGCGGTTCAGTTTGATCTTTCTGTTGTTGTTGGTAGGCAGTTTTGATATAAACTTTCGCATTAATAATATTAGTAGGTAGGTATAGATGAAGATTTCTCTGTGTCTTTCTTCTCTTTTCTCCGTTTAAAAGAACCGTGAAAACGTAACAAACAGACAGACACTTTCGAATTGACAGTATCAGTATGCATATAGATGGATGTCCCGGTCTTCCTTTCAGCAAATATGGCAACCCTAGTATAGAGCGAAACGTCACAAACGAACTTTAAAATTAAAACTAGATATTTTGACGGAAATCTGCTGTACCTACTGGGGTATCGCTAGTTGACACTAATTATTAAAAAAAAACCGGCTAAGTGCGAGTCAGACTCGCGCACCGAGGGTTCCGTATAACTTTGGTATTGTTTTTAGATTTTTTTCCTTTACTTGTCCAAATTTCATGATTCTAGGTCAACCGGAAGTACCTACCCTATAGGTTTTCTTGACAGACATGACAGACGGACAGACAGACAACGAAATGACCCTATAAGGGTTCCTTTTTTCCTTTTGAGGTACAGAACGCTAAAAATCACTGGACTTGCGGAAACCATCTTACTATGACACGGAACCACTTTATAAATCGCAGCTGGTGCGTTTCCAACGGAGTCGAGCATGCTGTCAGTGCCGAGCGGGCACGAAGCGGAGGGTAGCGGGACGGTGTGGCGCAGCGAGTAGGGTAGACAAATTTAAAGCTCAATGTAGCTCTAGTCAGCACAGCTCAGCTCCACTCCGCCTTACTCCGCTTCAATAGAAACACTTGGCACTTTTCACTGCTCTTCTCCGCGCCACTCCGTCCAGCTCCGCATCAGTGGAACGCATCCTTAAAGAGTACTTAGTCATGGAGACGTCCTTTAGATAGAGCGTTATAATCTACAAGGGACAAAGATGAAAAACCCCGTAAATCGGTACTTTATAATATTAGCTTTCTCGTCGTCAAAAGCGAAGCGGCAATAATCAGCATAAAGACAAAAGCGGTCCCGCAATAATGCGGAGGGAGGAAAATGCTAAAAAAAAAAAAAAAAAAAAAAGAGTGAGCCATAAATCTCGAGCCGCACAAAAATGACTTCATAATATTTGCGTGAGACTTCGTTTGGATGCTAGCCTTAGTAAAACTGTAGGTTAGGTGTGAAGGAGAAAATCAAAATTTTTACGCGTTGTCAATGATGATGACGCATAATAATTTTGCTATTAATAATGACTAGCTGATGCCCGCGACTTCGTCTGCGTGGATTTACGTTTTTCAAAATCCCGCGGGAACTCTTTCGTTTTCCGTTCATCCAGGGTATACCCTGGATTAACACATAGGCTAGATTATAATCTATCTTCATTCCGAATTTCAGCCAAATCCGTCCAGTAGTTTTTGCGTGAAGGAGTAACAAACATACACACACACACACACATACAAACTTTCGCCTTTATAATATTAGTCGGGATATCAACCGTTATACCTATGTCCATGGGTATACAGTGACCCATTTTTGAGTTAAGAGGTGCTAACCATCATTTATTTAATGGAGAAGAACATGAAGAAGATTCTTCTTAGTTCAAATTACAAATATTAAAGCTAAAGCATACTGTCCGAACGTTGAAAATTGAAATAATTTATTACCCTGAAACTTTCCTGATTAATAATCACTGTTGCTATTTAATATCGCAGGAACGAAAACGAGTCAGCCCAATTACACCCGGGATAAAATGAAAAATAATTTACAGCGCTCCTAAATCGTGTTTGGCTTCGAGATTAAAAATCAGACTTTCGCAAATCGCAATTAGGACACCTAGAATTTTTTTTATGACAAGAAGCGAGCTTGCTTTAAACTGCCCACCTACCCGCCTGCCCGCCTGCCTATGCAGTGTGGAAGTCCCTACAAGAGACCTATGTCCAGCTGTGGACGTCTATCGGTTGACGATGATGATAAACGGTTCTATACTTAGTATAATATTTTTGACGATCTTCCAGGTGCAGTTGTAAGCGCTGTGGTCTTATAAGGTAGGTCGATTCTCGGCGATTTGGGAATTTATATTTTATGAAATAAGTCTATGGTCCGGTCTGGTGGAAGGCTTCGGCCGTGGCTAGTTACCACCCTACCGTTCTGGTACAATACCGTGTAGCAACCAATCAGGGGTAGGTATATTATGGGTTTTTTAATGAAACTGCCGTACCACTACCAAGTTCGCCCTCATCCCATCTTAGACTGCATCATCACTTACCATTGCATCAGTAAGAATGCAGTCAAGGGCTTACTTATATCACAATAAAAAAAAAACCGGCCAAGTGCGAGTCGGGCTCGCGCAATGAGGGTTCCGTACTACAGTCGTATTTTTTCGACATTTTGCACGATAATTCAAAAACTATGATGCACAAAAATAAATAAAAATCTGTTTTAGAATGTTCAGGTAATGACCTTTCATATGATACCCCACTTGATATAGTTATCTCACTTCGAAAGTTAAAAATACTAATTATTAGTTCATGACCACAATTTAATTTTTTTTGTGTGATCTAACCCTAAATTCCCGGTTTTCAGATTTTTCCCCAAATATCAGCTATAAGATCTACCTATCTGCCATATTTCATGATTCTAGGTCAACAGGAAGTACCCTGTAGGTTTCTTGACAGACAGACAGACAGACAGACAACAAAGTGATCCTATAAGGGTTCCGTTTTTCCTTTTGAGGTACGGAACCCTAAAAAGTAAAAAAAAGTATATTCACTACTGTAAGTATTCGGCAAGATAGGTGCAAAAAACGTGCGGTGAATGCTTTGTCACTCAAAGTTCACGGTAGGTACCTATGTTCAACAAACACAATTATCTAAACTAACACAACTGCAAAGTAGGTTTTCATGTCAGCCCGCGAACCGCGCGGTAATTTTCACGGCTGTTCTGGTGAGTTTTACTCTCAATTTGCACTAAGTGAAAGCCAAGGACATCTGAGCCTCGACGAGGGTGCCACAGTTCCGTGAATAATCAAGTAATAATCCCCTCATAAGACAAGTTGTAACTTTAACTTATTTCGGTAACTCACATTATAACATAATTCAAACTCAAACTCAAATTATTTATTCAGAATAGGTAAAATTTTACGCTTAGGTACTGATGGTCAAAATTTTAATTTGTAAGATGATATAGTGGTGATAATTAATACGTACTTAAAACTAAAGCTACGAGGGTTCATAGACTGCTAAAATCATAACCCTTCCTTTTGGCTTTGTCGTAGTTGGGTAAAAATGACCCAATGGCCAATGTCAATACGTTAGCCAAAGTTGAAATGTCTTTTCATATCTCAAAATGAATGCTCCAATAGGTACACAATCGCACAATGGTTTAGACTTTAGCCAATATTATGTAAAACATTGTTTGCGAATTGCGCCGAGCCAATATCCTTTGATGTTTGTACGAAAACTCACAATAATCAGTAAGCGGACCAGTGATGGTCGTATGCGGCAAATGTAGGTATGGTACGCCCCGCACAACTGCACAGCCCCCGCGCTAACCCGGTGCGGGCGAGCGCGGGTGACGCGCGGGCGTCCCCCTGCCTCATACCCCGATTGCCGTCTCAACCTGCCGCGGACTATGGGTACTGTAACTAACCTGTGGTCCTCCCTAAGAAAGCCCTGCCCTACCTCAGATACAGAACTACCTATAAATGTTACTCCTAATTTAATTTTAAAGTGGCACGTGCATCATCTAGCAGAAGGATCTTTTGGCAGTGTTGTGCCCATAATAAACCAAGAACTTTTAGAGTATCAGAAGTAATGAGTTCATCAGACAAATGATTTTACGGGGTTTGAGCAAAGGAAGTGGGTGTTCACATATTGATAACTAACACATTATTTTTAAACGCGCGTTCGTGTATTGGATTTGTCTAATCAATCATCCGGTTGTTTGCGTATTGAAATTCAACTGACTACCGCGTTCGGGCTTTGAAAGTATGTGTTCGCGCATTATTTTGAAACGTGCGTTCGTGTATTGGATTTGTCTAAACAATAATCCGTTGGTTCACGTATTAAGTCCTATTAAGCATGAATCTAAATAAGTAAATCTTCCTTTAATTTTGTATGGACAACAAGATAGAATCATGCCGTAAACAACGAGAAGAACACATTAGTTAAAACCCGAATCTATTAGACGTGTGCAAGCTGTTCTCCGGTGAAGCAGGAGAAGAGCTTTGTGTATTGGCATCATTTATCTTATGGGTGAAAAGATTAAAAGATAAATGATGGTTGATCGCTCCGCCACGCCATCAACGGTGAACTTCTACCTTCCCTTAGTATCCCATCGTTTGTTCTTGATTTCTCAAGTTATTGAGAGAGCAATTTATCTCATGAAATACCAACGAACAGTAGTTCCCCCCCCACAACACGTCATCATTTTTTGTATAGCGCAACGTATGCAAGCATACTATTTAAAGCGGTGCGTCCCGCTTATGTTCGATCGAGAATAGATGATTACGATAATGATAATGATCATGAATATGAACATGAGTTGCATTTTTATCGTGGTGCATTCCCACAGTTGATCTTTAGAAGATCGCAAGGATGAGCGGCAGCACTACGGTATCGTCGAAACGAGCTATATTCGCAGGCCAGACCCCAATCCTTCGAGTTTGTCGTGTATGCATTTGTATTAATATATTATTGCCATTCAGAAGGGTATATAACTATCCCCACACAATTTTAGGTTTTAGATGTATTTGTATTATACATGTAAGCGATAAAATATTTCACGTTAGAAATCACTTTAGCAAAAGATTCTCAGAGCACCGAGACGCTAGGATTTCCTTTAGGCAGGACGTACAAACATCAGAGCGCTCCGACCCTCCTTCGCATGAGTGTCTTCAAACGCTAAAGTTGATTTATGTATTTGTATTTATAAAAACCATCAGAAGAGTGCAGAACTCCAAGCAATATCTGTTTAACATAGAGATCAACAGACCTATCTGTGTCTCTAGTCAATTCAATTCTAGTTTCAGACACATGCGTGGCCCTACAGATAAGAACGTGTTCCCTCTGTGCACGTTCCCTTGCACTTAAGCAATATCTGTTTAACATAGAGATCAACAGACCTATCTGTGTCTCTAGTCAATTCAATTCTAGTTTCAGACACATGCGTGGCCCTACAGATAAGAACGTGTTCCCTCTGTGCACGTTCCCTTGCACTTAGCACTCAATGTATGCAAGCACCGCCGCGCCGGTGGTCCGTCAACACCCGCGACAACTCATTTGGCATTTAGGCATCGACCGCTGGGTCGTTCCCATGTACTACCTTCCCAACTGCAGTTTTCCTCGTTATACGAGTGTTTATAACGTTTTGTAAATTTGACCTTCTAAAATAGTCATTTTATTTTATGTTTTTATGTGTTAGTACAGCATTATTATAATCTACTAAACTGATTTTTATAAACTTTAACCTAATATTTTTGTACTCTTTACAACAAATTTTCTTATTGCTTTATTAGTATGGGAGACCATTAGTATGGGAGTCCATGATTGTTACAGTACGTGTAGTGTAGGTATGTTGGCCGAGTGCGTTAGGCCAATGTGTACAAGGGTCTTTGCCTTTGTTTTACACGTGCCATTCCACACGTGCAAAACCGCAGGTAAAAGAGCTGAAAAGTAGTGCCTAGGTCAGAAGCTACATGAAAATGTAGTTTTTACTTCAGAAATGCAGTCGAAGTGAGCTTTTAAATTTCCCGCCCCATTTACTGGAGCGAAAAACCCGATATTAAATGTGGTTCTGAGTTTTTCGTCTTTCACGTAAATATACACTAGCGACACAGACAATATTGTCGCTCGACAAAGTGTTTAGGTTTGGCTATCTATATTATTATAAAGTGAAAGTGTGTTTGTTTGTTGGTTTGTCATTCAATCACGCTGCAACTGAGTAACAAATCGCCTTGATTTTTAGACGACTGCCCAAAAAAGAGTGTTGTAATATTTTCAGGCAGGGTTCATGTATGTATGTGAACTTTGTTATCTAAATATATAAAAGAAATAGGTGACTGGTGACTAAATATATAAAAGCACTGACTGACTGATTGACTGACTGATAGATCTAGCAACGTACAGCTCAAACTACTGTACGGATCGGGCTGAATTTTGACATGCATATAGCTATTATGACGTACGCATCCGCTAAGAAAGGATTTTTGAAAATTCAACCTCTAAGGGGGTGAAATAGGGGTTTGAAATTTTTGTAGTCCACACGGATGAAGTCGCGAGCATAAGCTAGGTTTTCATGTAAAAATTTAAGATAGTGGGCAATCGTGTATATAGTTAAAGACCCGGAGAGTGACATAGGCTATTTTTTGTCCAGCTAAATCAAAGCAAGCAAAATTTCAAATTCCCATGACGTTTTAAAAATTTAAATCCACGAAGACGATGTATAAGATCGTATATTATAATATTACCTTACTACATTGTACAATGTACAGTACATAAATAAAAATTATACTTTTATACTTAATATTTATTTTAAAACAAAGTCCTTCAGCAACATTTTAAATTCTGACTCTGAACTTGCAAATTGGCAGATTTTAGCATCAAGACAATAGGTTTCGTAACAAAAAGTCGCTTATCTGGGCCTGCCCTAATACGGTCCGTAGTTTTTTAACTTTCCGCACTGAAAGCATATCTAGTGGAAATTAGAGGCTTGCTTTGGACCTAAATAAGAGAGTTAAAAATTAGCTTTACCGTTGATTATGAGTATGACTATGATGCATGGTTTAACTTGGGGTACGAATAAATACCTACATCTGTTATGAAAATGTTCTGAAACTGTTTTTTTTACGAAAAACTTTTCCCGAAAATACTTGTCACATTGTAGTAGTGTCTGACCGATGATGGTCGATTTCTGGCCGAAGCCGAAGCCGATTAATCGGCTATTGTAATAACCTTCAGCCGACGCGACGGCGACTCTAAACCGACGTTAAGTAAAATTATGTTTTTTTAAACTTTAATTATGTTTATAAATAAATAAATAAACTTGACGAAAAAATGACAATTAAGTATAAAATAAGTAAGGATGCAAGTAACGACAAGTTTACGGTTTAACCGAAGCACACCGAAGTTTGTTAAGAAGAGAATGACCTTGTAAATAATTCGTTGTGCAAGTCTCCGAATTATGAAACTATAAACAATACAGTGAGAAAATGAAAACAAAACAAATAGTGCAAACAACCGAGTGAGTGTGGACGCACTTTGCAAACAACGAGCCTATTTGGCTTTGCCTTTTTGCCTTGAGTAAACAACTGTTCCATATCATAACCTCATAACTTTGTGAGTCAATTGTTTTCGGATTTGCTATATTTATCGTAAACTAGCGTGGTCACAACACACGCGCCATCTTGTACAGTACGCGGCCGAAAGTAATGTACATCGACCTTTACAAAGAGATAGCAGATTTGTAGAGCGTTGTCCCTGTCGTTGAGACCGACAAAACTTTATATAGGTATGAGTGACAGAGACAACGCTCTACAAAGCTGAAATGTCATTCTAAAGGCCGATGTAAATTACTAACTTTCTATGCTTTCTGCCGCGTAGGTATTGATTGTCAAAGACAAAATCAAAGGTAGGTATTTACCTATTCAAAATTACTAGGTACCTTATATTACGCGACAGGTCGGGATGGCACACGGCCCACGGGGTATGAAGCGGGAGGACGCCCCGTACATCCGCACGTCACCCACGCTTAGCCGCACCGGGTTAGCACGGGGACTGCACGGGTGTGCGGGGCGTCCCCAACCCGATTGCCATCTCAACTTGTCGCGTAATAATACGAATATTATTTTCATTGACGCTAAGTAGTATTCTTTTATGGGTTTTTTGGGCCATTATGCTTTTGAGTTATTGCAATATTATACCTACAGGAGTTTTAAATGAACCAAGTATTGCTCAAGTAGAAACACGAAACTCTGAATACGTTTCTTAATTGGCCCTAATTAGAATTCGGAGGGAATTTGTGAGCGAACAGCCGCGAGATACATTTGTATTTTATTTTTTGACGGATTCTGAATAATTAAGTCTTTCTAAATTACGATTTTTCGTAAAAAATAACGTAAGATATTTTTTTAATAACGTGATGAGATTTCTTTTAATTACAGTAGAATTTTGATGTTTGTGATTACGTGGCTGTAGCTAGATATAAGAGGTATCGCCGGCTCACTACAGAGCACGGGTCTGCTCTTAGTATGAGAAGGATTTTGCCATTGTCCACCACGCTGGCCAAGTGCGAATTGGCAGACTTCACACACCTTTGGGAACATTATGGAGAACTCTCAAGCATGTAGGTTTCCTCACGATGTCTTCCTTCACCGTTAAAGCAAGTGATATTTTAATTACTTAAAAACGCACACAACTCCGAAAAGTTAGAGGTGCGTGCCCGGGATCGAACCCCCGACCTCCGATTGGAAGGCGGACGTCCTAACCACTAGGCCACCACAGCTTACTACTTATACTACATTAAAATCAAAATTGTTCTTGTTATCTTGTTCCACCCTTCACCTTTTTACCACCATAACATTTCGGAGATTACCTCCTACATCCAAACTTATAAACTTTACCCTGTATAATATTAGGGTAAAAACGAGAAGGCATTCCGCGCATCAGGGTCTACGAGATAAATACATTCTACGAACTGTCTACGAAGCTACGGATTTACGTCTCAAACTTCGTTGGTTGTTGTAAAGTTTGTTTCAAAAAGTTATATCTGCTGGCAAAGTTAATGTACATTGTACAATGACTAAACCTCTAAAATTTTATTTAGAACACAGTCTGCTAAAGAAAATAATATCTCACTAGCCACAGCCGAAATCTCAGAGCTGAGTCGGGAGCTGTAACAGCCTAGTGGTTAGGACGTCCGCCATCTAATCTTCGGCTAAGACTTCGGCTGTGGCTCATCATGGTCATTATGATCAACCCATAGCTGGCTCACTACAGAGCACGGGTCTTCTCTCAGAGTGAGAAGGGTTTTGGCCATAGTCTACCACGCTGGCCATGTGCAGATTGGTAGACTTCACACACATTTGAGAACATAATGGAGAACTCTCAGGCATGCAGGTTTCCTGACGATGTTTTCCTTCACAATTAAAGCAAGTGATATTTAATTATTTAAAACGCACATAACTCAGAAAAGTTAGAGGCGCGTGCCCGGGATCGAACCCACGACCTCCGATTAGAAGGCGGACGTCCTAACCGCTAGGCTATCACAGCTTCAATAATTACTTTAATCCCTCAGTACGATTCATGACTCTTGTACCATCACGCAGTCAAACGCTAGTCGTAAAATTAAAGAAAAAGAAAAGAATAGTCAGCTATAAGTTTACCTACTTACAATCTTTTGTATTATCAGTACACGCAATACGCAGTGCGAAAAGTTTGGTATACACAATAGAACCTATTCTACCTATCCTTCAACGAGGTTATCTTGAATTGGGCTCGTTCCGTCATTCCTAGAAATTGCTTTGCCTTGGAATTGTATACCTTGTTATACACGAATGTCGGGCAAGGCGGGAACAAACACGACTCGTGACGGAAAATATGCGTTTTCTTACTATTATTTTGTACTAAACTAGCTTATATGCTCGCGACTTCGTCCGCGTGGACTACACAAATTTCAAACCCATATTTTACCCCCTTAGGAGTTGAAGGGTTTCAGCCCGATATGTTCAGTAGCTTAAGCTGTGCGTTGATAGATCAGTCAGTCACCTTCTACTTTTATATATTTAGATTTAGATGATATCCGCGTAATCGTCTGCATATTATGTATTAAGATTTTTTTACTCCCGTGGAAACTCGTTGATTTTCCGGGATAAAAAGTAGCCTATGACTGTCTCCGGGAAGATAATGATGTAATGGCGATAATTAATTATTAAGTAAACTTTAAACTAAAGCTACCAGGGTTCCAAATCCAAACGCGCCCAGGTCAGAGCCCGCAATATGATCAGCCGAATAGTCTTTTTATCACCGTCGTGCGATTTGTGTGTTTCAAGCTTAGTAGCGTGCTTTGAGGTATCACTTGATTATGTAGATATCCAATTTACCTAAATAGATACCTACGTGTAATACATAATATTTTGCATAGAAATACGGGGTTTCGATGTTTGGTTAGGGATAATGTTATTCAAAGAAAATTCTCGGTAAAAATAAATAATGTATCTGTTTCCCTATAAATTGGTTGGATGAAATTTGAGGACATTATGCAGAGCTCTCAGACATGCTGGTTTCCTCACCATGTTTTCCTACACCGTTAAAGCGAGTGATATTTAATTTATTTTAGTTTTAATTTAATGTTGTTTTTAGATTTAAGTTTATTTAATAGAATAATTGTCTATCCCCTTTTTAAATCTACCAATAAAGATTTTAGAAAATTAAAGAAATTAAGACCCATTTCTTAAAACGCACATAACTCCGAAAAGTTAGGAGTGCTTGCCCGGGATCGATCCCCCGACCTTCCGAATAGAAGGCGGACTTCGTAACTACTAATCTATCACGGCTTATTTTATTATGGAATCCTATAAATCAGATTTGTCGTTTCATAAGCGCTTGTTAGGTAGGCCTATGTAAAGCATCATCCGAACCTGCGCGACCAAAGCGACTACGAAGGCGGAACGTGAGCTGTGTGGCTGTCGCCTCCCACCTACGCGAAGTAACGAGAGTCCACCGCGTCTGCAGAGTGTGACGCACACATCTCGTGATCAGCAATAATGCCCTAACGAATGACGCGATTCCCATTGTAGCCGCGTAGGTGTGCACTTATAGATAACTAGCTGATGCCTGCGGCTTCGTACGCCTTGAATTAGGTTTTAAAAATCCCGTGGGAACTCTTTGATTTTCCGGGATAAAAAGTAGCCTATGTCACTCTCCAGGTCTTAAACTATACCCATGAAAACTATCACGTCGATCCGTTGCTTCGTTGCGACGTGATTGAAGGACAAACCAACAAACAAACACACTTTCGCATTTATAATAGGGGTAGTGATATGTGGACGCTCCCGCATCGCGTCACGCATCCCACGTTCATGACGCGCACGTCAGGCCGTAGCTTAAATTAAATGAACAGAGTTTCCAAAAACAGCACCTGAATTGGAAAAGGCATAGAGTCGTCTCAAAATAAAACTCCACTCTAAGTACTTAACAAACACTTTAATTTATATATAACAATAATAATTATCAAAATAACTACAACGATTGATTGGCGTGCCGTTCATATAATACCTAATTACAACACACATATTATTACAACATCAAAGATAAATATTACAAGTAATAATAACTAAGCAATACTCTTTTTAGAACCGATTTTTCAATTGCCAGTAAAATGTTCCACTGTAGAATAAGTTTGTCATTTTGACAGTTGGTGCCTATTAGTTTAGTTCGCAGATTTTGTAAGTCCGAATAGGCATCATTGTATTAAAAACCTTTCAAACTGTCAAAATTATTCGTCAGATAAAATCCATTTGGCGATTGAGAAATCGGTGCTTCATAACATAAATTGGAAATGACAGGAATCCGAAATTTATCACTAATAGTACGAGTAAAACTACGTAGTAAGGAGGAACAAGAAAATGTATAGAGAATTTTTACATAATATTTTATTTTATTTTATTTAAGTATTTATTTATTACATTCTAAGAGTGTTAATCCAATTTATTGTTAGTAACACTAAACTGAAATTGTCTTTGAAATACGGACTTGAGATATTGAAAAGATTAATGATGTAACTAATATTTTTATGTGTTAAGCATCTGTACGCGCCGTAAGTGTTTTCATCACAGAGTACTTTTTACATACGGAAATTTTCAATTATCATTTATTGAGTGCATCAATGTCAAAATATGGTTTTTGTAGCACGGTTCTTAGAGACATCATTCATTTGACAGTTCATTTACACTATCGATAAAAATTATTGTATGAAAAATGCGATTGCGGACGCGTTTCAAACTTGAATGTCATTTAAGATCCTCGACAAACGTTACGTCAGATGAGGTTTACATTGATACAACTTGAGGGGCAGGGTTATGGCGCGAACTGATTGAAGTGCGATCAGTATAAAATGTTATTGCTTCATTAGGTGAAGTGTTCATTTCAAATGCCACCCTAATTGGTGCTTCATGTTTTTATTAGACATACGTTGGTTGTAATAGCGTCACGTTCTATGCTCTTCGTAACTTAACCTCTAAGTATCGAAAACTTAAACTGCCTTGTTTCAAAAGTCAGTGCCCCTAGCTAGAACATTGTGAAACGTACAGAATCAAAAATATATGACTTTACGACTGAAATCTATATGGCTTGTTTTAACTTTGCTAAGACAATCAAAACAAGATAAATTTATATCCCCATATAAATCTGTCTCGTTTTAACTCTTAAGTCTGAGCAATGTCAAACTGCGCTTTATGGTTCTTAGCCTGACGGGGTTTATTTTATGTACTCATTTGAATTCGATTTATATTCATACTAGCTTATGCTCCCGACTTCGTCCGCATGGACTACCCAAATTTCAAACCCCTATTTCACTCCCTTAGGGGTTGAATTTTCAAAAATCCTTTCTTAGCGGATGCCTACATCATAATAGCTATCTGCATGCCAAATTTCAGCCCGATCCGTCCAGTAGTTTGAACTGTGCGTTGATAGATCAGTCAGTCAGTCAGTCAGTGAGTCAGTCACCTTTTCCTTTTATATATTTAGATTCGTAAAAAATACGATTTGCACTCATTTGATTCGGATTTATACGTGTCCGTCAAAATACAAATCAACCACTTTGAATCGTATTTTTACAAAAACGAAAACGAATCGAATAAGAACCGCCCTTAGCCAATTATCTTGTCGTTTTATGAAATATCATACTAAGAATCTCAAAGAAATGTTTCAAAACGAGCATTCGAAGTGAATATCATAAGCAATTCAGCGCAACGTATGGAATACAAAAAGCTCCTATAGAAACGAATGGAAAAGGAATAATGGAATAGGGATTCATTCCTATGGAATGAATGAATGATACCTACTTTTTTGTAATTTGACTTGTAAATCGGGTGAGAGGTTGATTACTTGATATCGCGACATGTTTTGGTTTTTCATAGATTGCATTTACCAAGAATGGTGTTTTAGAACGTGGTTACGCTAATATTATAAAAGGCAGATCATATCGTAATAATAGTACATAATTAATTAGAGTTTATGAATTGATTTGATTTGATTTAGGATTCTACCTACACTAAAAATGAATGAAGCTTAAGACATTTAAAAGAAAACAAAAATTAAAATATTATACACTTAATAATTACTGTTCTGATACCAATACTGCAATAATTTTAACATTTTTGTACTACTCCATTCATTCCTTAGTTTAAAAATAATTATATAATATTTAATTTTTCATTACTAAAAATACATACAACGCAATATATAATAATAATTTATGTTCACATATGATAATATTATATACCAAGTTGTAACTTTATTAATTACATATTATATTATTACAACATTCATAATGTCTTTTTTTACTACTTTAGTTTTACCAAAAATCTTGCTATTTTTCTGGGAAATAAAAATGGTAAATTAGCATTTTATTTTTATATATTACTTTATTAACTCTAATTCGATGTGTACTGACTAGGTATGTATTTGTTTTTATATATACTAATTTATGCTTTTCATTTTTTCAAAAGCGGACGGCATAAAAAATTAAATATAAACTTGAATTTCAATATTTATAAAATAAAATTCATTCTTTTAGAACATATTAGAAATAGAGACATAGTTATCTGCCACACAAAATATCACGATATTTTTTTAAAATCTAACAATGGGTTCGAGTTTTCTCTAGAACCGTTAATCAATTAGGTATTTAAAGATACATTTATTAAGATAATATTTTGCGTAGTAGGTATATGACTAGAATAATATATTAGGTCATATCAAAAACTAAGTTCATCAAAAATAAGCGCATTTCAAGCCATGCTATGCAAAATAACACATCCTCTAAATCGCAATCTCTTATTTTTAATGCGAATTTTTTAAAATTTATATACCTAAGTAGTGTAGAAGACAAAAGAAAGACAGTACCTATGTATAAAACAGTTTATTAATCTGTGAAGAGTTAAAACATTTCGAAGTCTTTGCTAAAGTGAGTAGAAATATATATGATAAAATTTCATAGTTAAAACTTTTAAAATATCATAGAAACAGTAATAAAGATAGTACAAGATTTACCAATAGATAGATTAATAAATTCAAAAAAGAGAATTGGTCCAAACCAGGCAGAGTAGAAAGTCCATTTATGAAAAAGCTACAGAGACTTTAACTGCCGCACTCAGAGTCGCTTAATCGTTACTTAAGTTTAGTTAAAACGAGACAGAGCTATATCTCACACATAAATCTGTCTCATTTTAACTCAATCTAAAGTAACGATTAGCGACTCTGAGTACGGCTGTAAAGTGTATAAAATGAATTAATGAGTCCGGCAAAAAACTTGCTAATAATTTTTCTTTTTAATATTCAGTGACAAGTTTTGTATTCAAAGATCTAAATTGTTAAAATGTTCTGAAGCAGTAAATATAGATTTAAAAATTCATAAATTCAGATTAGAACCATAAAACATTTTTTGGAACGTGTTCGTTTATTACACTTCCCAGCGAGATGAGATAAACGAAGAGAATTTTTTTTACTTATTTTGACAAGAGAATGATGAGAATGTATAGCAAGAACGGAAAAATTAACAAATAGGTATGTATTGGTGTAGCTACAGATTGGTGATAGGACATGAAACTAAACTTTAAGCATGACACCATACACAAAATTAGTACTAAAGAAAAACAGCTGCGGTTCTGTTAACAAACTAAATTGACAAGACAAGAAACTTTCAAAAATTAAGAACTCTAGCGCGCACCACGGTAAATTCCGTACGTTTTTTCCCGTAAAATCTGCGCAACGCGAAGAGTGTTATGTATTCACCAGTCTATACTTATAATGTTATGTTTTATTCGTATCAAAAATTTGTACAGTTCTTGCAATTCACGAAGGCCAGTGGACTTTACTTGTGGTTACGTCAGATACACGGGCATTGCGTAAGTGTGCGTGCATGTCGGACCAATCAGTCGCGAGCGAGCGCTCGCAAATGCACACATTCAGTGTACGTTACTTATACCGATACGACTTAAACACAAGCATGGATTCGCCTTCGTGAATTGCAAGAACTGTAACGGTAAAAATAAAAAGATAAGAGGTGAACAGGGGGAAGCACTCATCAAGAGATCTCTACTAGTGATAGATAGTTTTATACACTACAAGCATAAAATTTGATTGATCGATGCAATTTATTGATTTATAAATTGGTGATTGGACAGTGAATTCTAATTTTTAATAACTCGCAGTCATAGTGAACTTGTTAACATTATATTTCTATACATTATAAAGCGTAGGATCTTTTTCATATTTTATTTATTTATGCAGATACCTAAGTCGTTATTATTAGGCAGTTATTTGAAATAGGAAATAGTAGTACATTTCTAGGAGAAAATACTACCTACGGAAATAATAATAAGCAAAATAACCGTAAAATATTTACTTAATTGAAGCGATTAATTGGTTTTTTTTTAATCTTGTTATGATAGTAACAATATATATATGTAGTAAGAACATAGGACTGTGAAAAGAAAAAATATTAAGATTGATACTATGTATCAATATTATTTATTTATATTCGCTGAAAATATAATATAGGTAATTTATTTTTATAATATCATATTCTTGCATATTTTAATTAAAGTCATTACGTAAAAATAAATGGGCAAATGAAATTACTCGTATACTAGGTAGGTACATAATATAGTATTATAAACAATATTATTCATAATAACAATTTACAACAAATCTTTATTTATATTTAATGCGCTTTATTAAGTGTACATGATAAAGACGACGCTAAATTGATTCAAAAATTCTATAAAATGAACACACCAGCCATATGTTATATTCGCTTAACGTATTAGGCTGATATCTATAGACTGTACTCTGATTTTGCTCAGAATTAAGTTTATAAATATTATATAATTTAAAATGAGACATAATATTTACGTCAGCGATATAATATATACCTAATGTTGTCTCGTTTTAACAGTGTCTTGAGTCTGAGCAAAGGCAAAATACGCTCTATAGATCTCAGCCTAAGGCTTAGATCTACAGAGCGTACTTATTTGCTCAGACCTAAGACCTAAGACAGAGTTAAAACGAGATAGATTTACATTTGTACATAAATCTATCTCGTTTTAACACTGTCTTAAGTTTGAGCAAAATCAAAGTGCGCTCTATAGACCTCAGCCTACTCAGTTGCTATTAGCGTACATTTAATCTATCTAAACAGTATATCTATTACACTTATATACAAAAACACTATTTATAAACACATATTAACGTCACATATTCTCGCTATAAATAATTTTAATTAAATCTATCGACGATGTTGTCTTTATCACCTATAATGGCTTTGTTATTTAAATATGTATTATGTTGAAGCTAACTAGAGTACACAACTATTTTTATATTCAAGTTAAAAATTAGGTCATCCCATATTAGTTCAGCAATATATCTATTATAAATGCGAAACTGTGTCTGTCTGTCTGTCTGCTAGCTTTTCACGGCCCAACAGTTTAGCTGATTGTGATGAAATTTGGTACCTGCAGAGTAAGATTGCATCCCGGGGAAGGCTACTTTTGATTCCGGAAAATCAAAGAGTACCCACGGGATTTTTAAAAACCTAAATCCACGCGGACAAAGTCGCGGGCATCATCTAGTGATTATTATTGACGATATTACTATGTCAAAAACCTTAACAGAAGTGTCAACAGCAACTGGAACCACAAAGTTTTAGTTCAATCGGATGAATGATGCGCGAACGCATAGACGCGAGCCATATAGAGACAAAAATTATTTTTGTATTATTATTTATACAATAATATATTAAGTATATCTACTTATAAAACTTTGATATAATATATAATTAAATGCGATAACAAAATTTTAACTAAAATAAAAAACATGATGTGTACATGATTAGATTACCTTTAAACTTATGTATGTTTAGACAAAACTCAAAAGTGTCAATTCTGTAACCCAACAGGCTTATTTTTAAAGCAAAGGTCAGATAGAGTTCCAGATCTCTTTATAAGGTACCTACTCAAAATCTTCTAAATATGCCTATAGTATCTATCGTACCTATTTATAGTACGATTGATTCGCTATTTATCTTATCTTTAATTCTTCCTTTTTGTATAAATCGGCCCTTTGCTTATACGCTTCGAATCGCAGAAAATCTCACAAGATAAATCTGTATGATAGTAATATAAATCCTAAATAAATACTCTAAAAATGGACTACGTCAACTCAAATGTACCTATGCTTAAAACATTTAATTACATACATCTATATAATATATTTCATTTTGTAATCTAATTAGACCTTCATACCACAGCCTTTAAGGCTATATAATACTTAATGATATCAGAAATGTGAAAGAGAGAAACGCCTAGAGGAAGAAGAAACATGAATGGACTCTACATCTGTACATTTGAGCACATTGCCTCAATTTTGTCGCTGATTTCCCATTTCAATTTGAGCTTCCAACTGTTATCAGACGCACAATAATCAATTGCTTAGTATTGAGCTACTAGAATGATCCATCAATTAGAGTCGAGGTAGCAATAATAATGATTTGATTAGCTTGTTCTGTCAACATAATGTCATTGCGAAGACCATACGACTCAAAGTTTCAATTTTAGTTCCAGGTACGCTCGGTGGGGCGCTTCGAATCGGCACAAAAAATATGTCATTTGGTATGGCACACCTTTTCCAGCGTACTTGTAGTGTCCATTTCAGTGGTCTCTGACATAAACCTGTCTCATTTTAGGACTTAGAAGTAAAGTCTAAGCAAAGCCAAAGAACGTGAGTCTTCAGGTTAAGATATATAGAGCGCACTTTGACTTTGCTCAAACTTAAGACACTGTTAAAACGACACAGCGTTATATCTATGGCATAAATCTGTCTCATTTTATCTGAATCTTAAGTCTGAGCAAAGTCAAAATATTCTCTATAAATCTCACTCAGCCTCAGCTCAGCCATAGATTTTCGCCTGGGATTAGATCAAAATTATATTTCATGTAATCTGCAATAAATATTATTAACCACCAGAAATATTTGCTGGGTGTCGACTGTCGACCTACAAGAATTATTATTTTCCCGTTGCTGAGTAACAAGAACTTTAGTCTTGTATTTAACTAAGCCGTTAGTTTGTCAATGACAATAATTGGACGCCCAATTCAAATAGGAAAATATTTTAATGCCTTCTACATTCTATTCACAAAAAAACGTTATTTAAATATCTATTCCCACATGTAAAACATTTTATATGTTCTTTTTTGCACATTCATTTGATCTGTGTTATTCTCTAACACTGTATCGTCGTTGAATTTGCCGTTCATACATATTTTTCGAAACGCTATTCGATGATCAAATTAGTTATCATGCCAAATACAAAAATATCACCATCTCCGAAGTGGGCTGCAATGATGGACGATTTGGCGAATACTTAGCGACTTAGTATAATATGATAGTTAAGTATATCAAAGTAATTTTTTCGATTCGCTAATTTAAATACATTTTCTCGATGATTGGATAACTTCACAATCAAAAATGATTCAGTGACAACCAATAATATAATAACTTAATTTGAATATCGTGTAAAAAACTGTTGGTTTTACAAAGTGTTTTATTACATGATACATCGTTGTGTCAGCGTTGTCGAAGCTGTGTTAGAGAATAGCACTACGATCCTTGAACGAACAGCACTTTATACCATCAATAAAATATCTTTCAATAGATTTAAAACCCTTTAATAAAACCATAAGCTTCTAAAGTGGACATAGTAAGATAGATGAGCCATAGAGAGAAAAAGAACATAGATGTAACGATTTTGATACCACGGGGTCCTCCCAACTCGCCACCAACGGACTTTCTCCTTCTTAATACTAGAACTAGGACAGCCAGGGCGGCTTCTGAGCAGAACATGGTAACGCTGAAGGCTAAACTGTAAACAAAATATTAATTAAAAGTGGGAACATACTAACATGGGGAACATCTCAAAGCCGATTGAAAATCGAAATATTAATAACTAGCTGATGCCCGCGATTTCGTCCGCGTGGAATTAGATTTTTAAAAATCATGTGGGAACTCTTTGATTTTTCGGGATAAAAATATCGGGATAGCCTATGTCACACTCCAGGTCTTTATCTATACCCATGCAAAAAATCACGTTAATCCGTTGCACCGTTGTGACGTTATTGAAGGATAAACCAACAAACCAATAAACAAACACACTTTCGCATTTATAATAAGGGTACAGATAAATGTCGTTTTAACTAATTATCGTCTACGGCTAGATATAGGTAGTAAGGTAGATCTGCACAGAGAACGTATTTCCACAGAACACGGTTTCGCATGTATCCAGTACCTCGTTTATATAACTAGACATCTGTTACAGCAGAATAAACACTAATCTAACAATGTAGGCTTATGATATTCCCAGAGCAGATTACACATGTATCTATCTAGCTAATCTAATTAAAAACCTACTAGCTGATGCCCGCGACTTCGTCCGCGTGGAATTAGTTTTTTAAAAATCCCATGGGAACTCTATGATTTTCAGGGATAAAAAGTAGCCTATGTCAGAGATAATATATTATACTTGTTAATATATTATCTCTGCCTATGTCACTCTCAAGGTCTTTATCTATACCCGTGCAAAAATTCACGTTAATCCGTTGCACCCTTGCGACGTGATTGAAGGACAAACCAACAAACCAACAAACAAACACACTTTCGCATTTATAATAAGGGTACTGATGTCATTTTCAGAATATAAACTATGCCAAGAGATTTTTAATAGATAGGTACACATTCTAAGGGAGATATCCTTCGAAAATTCGTCCTATATTCCATTCCTAATGTACGTTCAAGGCATTGAATAGATTTTTCGAAAATTTCCGAGGCGCGCAGTACATTAGGCTACATCATCATCCATTGCGCTGCGATTGCTTGCACAAGTCTATTAAGCACTAAATAGGACATTTCGCAAATGAGAATGAAATCGCATGGAAATGAAATGTACCGACTTGTTCTGGCATCTTGAGGTAGATATACACACAGGGTACACCCAAACCAGAACGCTAGTAAAAACTTAGCGTTATTGTTATACTACCTAAACACAATCCAATACCAATAACCATTTGCCTCATTTTGTAGTTTTAGTGATTTAGTATTTTTCAAACCCGCAATGTTTAGCGTGCAAAACTTGGGTCAATACCCCGCTTCAGTCAGATATTTTATTTGCAATATATCGTAAAGTTTTACAAAATTATAGGATTTTTTTATGGTATCATATTAGTAATCGTCAGTACCGTCACCTGTTTTCGGTTTTACCAGCGTTTTGGTTACACCCTGATTTTTACTACATTAGATAATCAACACAACACAATGAATAAATCCATTGCGAGGCAATGCCTCTTTAGGATGGTGTCTATTCACTCTTCTCTTGAATGTTCCAATATTGCAATTGGCGGGACAAGCAGAAGCCTAAAGAGCCTTCCATGAAACAAGACTTCAAACAGGGCATATTATGAACATTCAGCCAATACTTACTTCCCAGGTTCTACGTGAAACGTTTCGTTTTTACTCCAGTGGACTATGGCAGCCAAAGTCCACGCGACGCCGATTCCCAGGAAGACGTTCACAGCGTTGGACCCTGTGACGTTGCCCACTGACGCATCCGCGTGCTTGTCCTGGATGGCTGCTACCTTACTTGCAAAGGTATCTGAAAGGAACAGGCTTTTCAACAACTACAAAAACAAACACCAATTCCTCCAAGAGTTCTGAACCAATTTGCGTGATTATATTAATACTAGATGATGCCCGCGACTTCGTCTGCGTGGATTTGAGTTTTCAAAAATCCGGTGGGAAGTCTTTGATTTTCCGGGATAAAATGTAGCCTAGGGGAAGGATCCCCGGGATGTAAGCTAACTCCGTACCAAATTTCATCAACATCGATTAAACTGTTGAGCCGTGAAAAGCTAGCAGACAGACAGACTGACACACTTTCGCATTTATAATATTAGTATGGATATGGATTACTTAATCACGAAAAAAAACACAGAAACATTCATTAAAATCACGAGAGTACATTTCTCTAATCCGTGATTAAAATAATGCAATGAAAGGGGTTCTATTGACAATCCAAACTACCGATTGTCAGGATTCTTGAGTAAGTAACTTCATCAAAACGTGTGCCATCTCGTGAACATTGAGGCTGAACTCTATAATAGCGCAATTTGACTTTGCTCAGAATTAAGTTTCAGTTAGAACGAGATAGATTTATGCCAGCGATATAACACTATCATACACTACATATAACACTTTCTCGATTTAGCAGTGTCTCAAGTCTGAGCAAAGTCAAAGTGAGCTCTATAGATCTCAACCTTAGGGCCGGATAAGAAACCTCTACCTATACTAATATTGTTATGCTTGGACTTTCACTAAAGAAAAACAGCGATAATATTTTTAAAGTCAATTTTTGTTTTAAAGATAAGCGACTTCCTGAGACAAAAAGATATTTCTAACAATTTTTTTTTTCTTGAGCATGCTATTTTTTTTCATTTGAGCCAGCCACTCTATTATAATGTCATTATAAATCATAGTCGCGGAGGATAACCACTTATCTACGGCGGTGTGTCATGATGGATGCTACCAATTAATAAACAGTTGTAAAAGTAGGCACCTACATCAACTATCTTGCCAGTTTTATTGTTTAGATTTGGAAATAAAATAGCTTACATAAAAAGGCTTTCCAAAGAATGAATGCACGTACGTCTAGAACTGTCGTCTTCGGTTGAAAGTGTAGCCTTGAGAAAGTAGCGGCACATATAAAAAACCGGCCAAGTGCGAGTTAGGCTCGCGCAATGAGGGTTCCGTACTACAGTCGTATTTTTCGACATTTTGCACGATAATTCAAAAACTATGATGCATAAAAATAAATAAAAATCTGTTTTAGAATGTACAGGTGAAGACCTTTCATATGATACCCCACTTGATATGGTCACTTACTTCAAAAGTTGAAAATACTAATTATTAGTCCATGACCACAATTTAATTTTTTTTGTGTGATCTAACCCTAAATTCACGGTTTTCAGATTTTTCCCCAAATGTCAGCTATAAGATCTACCTACCTGCCAAATTTCATGATTCTAGGTCAACGGGAAGTACCCTGTAGGTTTCTTGACAGACAGACAGACAGACAACAAAGTGATCCTATAAGGGTTCCGTTTTTCCTTTTGAGGTACGGAACCCTAAAAATACTAATAACCAGATCCACAATAGCTTACATTCCGATAACTGAAATTAATACATTTGATTTGGGTATTGGTATAAGTCCTTATCCAAAACGCCACTGATATATTATCTGTCCGCTAAGTGACTTAATTTTCCAGTACAATTTCGCGTATAAACCGATTGCACTTTTCCATCTTAGAGTGCATCATTAAATACTTACCAGTTAACGAGAACGCAGTCAAGCGCTTATTTGGAAACGAACAAATAGTGACTTACAAAGGGAAATAAACGCAACTTTAAACTCAAAGCCTTAGCAGGTATAGTCAAAGCCTTACCAGGTATACTCGTCCCCAGAGCAACGAATAAGATGGCAGTGACTGAGTCTTTAATGCCGAGGCTGCAGCCGAAGTGTGAGGCCACATCACCGATGATGGCCGTCACCAGGCCGATGCAGATGATTGACACTACGAAGCAGAGGTATCCACCGCCGATGTCTATATAGAAGCATACAAGAGTCTTAAATCAGATGGTTGAATGAAAAAATTCTTTGATGAAGCTAAATCTAATGCGTGACCACTAACCTTTTATAATAACCTAACTGCAATATTAACTTGATTAGGGCACAATTGCTATTGCAACCTCAATCAAAATGGTGAGCTAAACGCAAAAAGCATTAATTAATAGTTGTTCGAGTCTCGATTTGGAACGAGACTGCTTAAGCCCGTGTTGTTTCGGATTGACTATGCTGCGCTTGCCCTACTGGCCGCTACCACGTCACCCAATTAAAAACCCGCATTTATACAAATTGACTCAAGATATCGATGCAACAGATCACGTTGACTTCCGTTTCAAAAGGCGGTAATTACAAGTGCGATAACAGTAATAAGCTTAAAATCATTATTGTGAAGAACCAAACAGGCACATGCAAAGCACTTGATGAAAATTTATAAAATCGTGATGATGAGTAATTGTAAATTACCTGTTGGTGGTATGAAGGCGAATATAATTTTCCAGAAAACTGTGAGTATGTGAAGCACGTAGTCCGCAATTGAGGGGGGTTCGTCGGGGTTATCTAAATCAGAAAAGTAATGTAAGACCCATAAAATTTAACATAAATCAACATAATAGTAGGTACTCTGATAATTAATCTATATATATAAAAGGGAAAGGTGACTGACTGACTGACTGACTGACTGACTGACTGACTGATCTATCAACGCACAGCTCAAACTACTGGACGGATCGGGCTGAAATTTGGCATGCAGGTAGCTATTATGACGTAGGCATCCGCTAAGAAAGGATTTTTGAAATCTCAACTCCTAAGGGGGTGAAATAGGGTTTTGAAATTTTGTAGTCCACGCGGACGAAGTCGCGAGCATAAGCTAGTATTTGATAAGCTTCTACAAATAATATATCTCTAAAAAATCTTATTGAAAATCTTCTATCTTCTTCTTCTAAATATATAAAAGGAAAAGGTGACTGACTGACTGACTGACTGATCTATCAACGCACAGCTCCAACTACAGGACGGATCGGGGCTGAAATTTGGCATGCAGATAGCCATTACGCTAAGAAAGGATCTTTGAAAATTCTGTCCCTGAGGAGGTGAAATAGGGGTTTGAAATTTGTGTAGTCCACGCGGACGAAGTGGCGAGCAAAGCTAGTGTTAAAATAAAATTTAAAGCTAGCCTTAACTAATTACTGTACAAATCATGCCCATGTGGAATGGTGCCAAGAATACAGCCTGCGTTGCCGAGCTGGACAGCCAGGCTAAATCTTTGCGCAAAAAATTAGCTAGCCTTTTCTCTCCAGATGTGGCCTTTGGATTAACAGCTCTGAAATGTCTCGTAAAACTTTTTAGCACGAATTTCTCCAAATTGTATTTTACTCTTGATATTTTCCGGATACTGCTAATGATTGAATTGATGATGAATTAATGAATCATCCTCAACATTATTGATAAAACATGTTACTTACCAGGATTCGCCGAAAAAGCTTCTGCGAACTGCTCCTTCCATGACGACGTCCCGATTATGATTGATGCGTTCGCTCTTTGCACTAATTTATCTACAGTGTTCTGAAAAATTAATTTATTGTTCATCATGAAAATTCGATCCAATTTTCGTTAGGCGATATGAAATTCAGAGTGTGAGAATTCTATTAAGAATTCAAGGTCAAAAATGTAGGTATGGTCAAATAAGGTGAATTTCATTAGACCCGATCCAGCAGATGTGTAGCAGTGGACTAAATTAGTTTATTTCACAAATTGTAGTATATGGAAATCTCAAAGTACATTCAGAACAAAATCAACGAGCACCAATTTATAAATCTCATACAAGTCATGTGCCAAATCTCATACAAGTCATGTGCCAGGAGTCAGCACTATAGTTAACCTTGTGTGACATGGTAATGGAGATTGTCACAATCACAATTGGAGTTCTCACTTTAGAATTCTGATCCAGGAATTCAGGTAAGGTAATAGAGGTAAGGGAAGGTTGGCAAGAAAGAGCGGCTGGAGTGGTAGACCCAAAAAACGGGTACTATATACGACTTGAATCCTCCAAATTGTACTCCAAGTTGGATGTAGGAGGGGTTTGTGCCGGCAGGAGTCCGCTATGGGAATCTGCTACGGAATTACGGATATCCATGAGGACTTCCGTTTGTTATACTCTATCGACGTAAAGAAGTTAGTATAGCGCTCTCTTTGTTCCGTTATCCCATACAAATGATAGAGCTAAAAATCTCAGTGGGTGTTAACCATTATCTACCTGCCTAATTTCATGATTCTAGGTCAACGGGAACGTGCCCTGTAGGTTTCTTGACGGAACCCTAAAAAGTACTAGTTTACCTTAAACTCCTTGCTCTCCTTAATCCTAAGCTGCGCGCGGGTGATCTCCCCAGCGCGCGGCCACCCCATCATGGCCACTACCGCCTCATCTTCAGGCAACGTGGTGAGGTTCTGAACGTGCTCAACTTCATACCCAGGCACCACAGGACGATTGTCATCTGCGAAAGAGACCTTGGAATCAGTACCCCTAATATTACTTTGTTAGGAAACGTTGACCATTTTTATTTAAGAGATATAGCGGAAAAAATCATTTTTGCACCGTTTTGCACTTTTTTTGGACACTTTTCTGTTGGCTTTCGTTTTGGACATTTTAGACCAATTGTAGAGGTATTTTTTTAGCAAAGGTTTGAATTTTGGTCATCTTATCGACTCAGGCTGAGATCTATAAAGCGAACTTTGACTTTGCTCAGACTTTACTTAGTTTAATAGTTTTAATAGTTTCAGAAAAGTTAATGAAAACAATTTTTTTATTTAGTACACCATTTTGTAAAGTTACCCTAACATTTCTCAAATTTCGCCACGCGAGAACGTAACTGAACAAGTGTAATTACTTTTTGTAAACGCTTGAAGTAATGAAAAAGTTAATTAGATTGAGCACGAAGTCTTAGGTCAAGCCTGCACTGCGAATTTTCGCCACGCGATTTTATCCGCAGAATTCTGTGACATGGAATAGGTATGGTGACTAGGTGCTAGTCCAATGCTTTTCATCAAAAATCAAAACGCTCGCTTAGTAAGGGAGCTTGTAAGAAACACGTAGATGTGACGTGACGTCATAAACATTTGACGCATTTTAAAGTTAGTTCGATAATTTATTTGGATTTAACAAATTTTGGAAAACCCTCTATTTAATAACTCCTAAGTAATAATTTATTGTTGACACAATTGTATGAAGCCGCATGCACTAGTGAAAAAAATGCGCGCGAACAGCTTCATACAATTTCTTTGTCAGAGAATTGGGTATTTGACTCAGTGATTATTGAATAGAGGGTTTCCAAAATACGTAAAATCCACGTCCTTTGTTGGTTTTAAGTGTAATAAGTAATGACCTTTTTAAATTATCGATTAAACTAAAAAAAGCACGTCAAATGATTGTGACGTCACACACCGGTATTTCATAGAATCTCGCACACTAAGCGCGCGTTTTGACGTTTGATAAAAGTTAGGTACTGATTTGACTAGTTGTCAAATACCGTATTCTGCGTGTGACAGAAAACAATCGCGCGGTGAAATTTTTCTGTGCGAGCTTACCTTTCCTACAATTTTGCGGAGGTTTGCGGTTTGCCATTAAAATTACCTACCTTCTTAAGTTTATAGTTGAGTCTCCACACAAATAAATTGCTCGACGAACAAGCTTACCTAAAGCTCGTTTTAACCTACTTCAAAAAAGGAGGAGGTTCTCAATTCGTCGGAATCTTTGAATAGGCATTAACTTTGAGCAGTCTTACGACATTTACGATTACGATACTTAAGATAGAGTAGATCTCTATTTTCAACCTTATAGACTGCAAGCTGAGGTCTCAGTTAAGGATTAACTTTGAAAAAACTGGCCAAGTGCGAGTCGGACTCGCACACAAAGGGTTCCGCACCATCGTACAAGAAATCTCAAACCAGAATGGTAAACATTTGCAAGTTAATGACGGACAGACAATCTTGATGTGATTTAGTGAATTAATTATTTTGGGAACACAAATATCTTTAATTAATTTTGTGATGGAACCACTTTACGGTTTTCGGATTTTTTCCTCTACGAGTGCTATTTAAGACATTGCTACCTGCCAAATTTAATTAAATTTATTTGTACCAAAAACTTTTCCAATAAAGAGAAAAAGAGAGTAAAAATGGACAGGGAAGCACTTCAAATTTCAAGTTTCTAGGTCAACGGAAAGGTTTTGATTCCCCCGAATCGACAGGCACGACAGACAGACAGACAGAGCGACAACGAAGTGATCTTTAAGGGTTCCTTTTTCCTCTTGAGGTACGGAACCCTAAAAACTCACCTTAAATATTACAAATAGAGAATATTATAACTGCTAACAACGTTTATAATATTTAACTGCTGTAATTATAATTGAATTAATTACCCGTTAAAAGCGCAAATTAAGTGAACGCTCAGACCCATGCCGTTTATTGCAGGGAGTTAATTACAATAGATATTATGATAGAATATGCTAAACGGCCACCGTTTAACTTCATTATTATTTATCATGGCAATTTCATAAGTAATTAAATATTGCCGTGACTTTGGTGACTATGTCCTATACAAAGTTAGTTTTATTATACTTGAAAGTAGTTTGTTCAGAATCAGTAACAGAATCGATTGCAATCATTTTTATTACGGGTTATATTTTGACCAAAAAATACTTTAAAATCCTGCAAGTTTGAACACCTAGTTATGCGCCAGCTGATTCGCGCCGCTCAAGCGGGAGCGCGCACGATTGACGCCAGCCGTCCCATTTGCTCACAGCCACTCGCTTAGGGTGACCGTGTTTTTCGAAGACAATGACTCAACACAACAAGCTTATAACTTCGTTTATTAAATATCTTTGAAATTTTGTATATACATATATTCTTTATGTAAAACTATTCGACATAGTGTTTCGGTTTTTGTGTTAACTAAAACTAACGTTGCATAATATTAGCTAATGCCCGCAACTTCGTCCGCGTAGACCACACAAATATAAAAACCTTATTTTAGCCCTTTAAGGGTCAAATTTTCAAAACTCTTTCCTTAGCGGATGTCTACGTCGAAATGGCTATCTGCATGCCAAATTTCAGCCCGATCCGTGCAGTAGTTTGAGTTGAAAAAAAGGAACCCTTATAGAATCACTTCGTTGTCTATCTGTCGTGTCTATCAAGAAACCTATAGGGTACTTCCCGTTGACTTAGAATCATGAAATTTGACAGGTAGATCTTACGTAACTGTCAAAGGAAAAATCCGAAAACCGTGAATTTGTGGTTACATCACGAAAAAAAATTAAAATGTGTTCATGTACAAATAATTTAGTATTTTAAATTTTCATGGTAAGACTAGCTTATGCTCGCGACTTCGTCCGCATGGACTATACAAATTTCTAACCCCTATTTCACCTCCTTAGGGGTTGAATTTTCAAAAATCCTTTCTTAGCGGATGCGTACGTCGTAAGAGCTATTTGCATGCCAAATTTCAGCCCGATTTTCCAGTAGTTTGAGCTGTGCGTTGATAGATCAGTCAGTCAGTAAGTCAATTTTCCTTTTATATTATATTCCAGTGCGCGAGTCTGACTCGCACTTGAGCGGCATTTTACGTATTCGCACGAAAACGCATGCAAAGTGAGGGTGGCCTTAGGGTAGTCCTATATTGTGTTGGGTAGTAAATCACACACACACTTTGATTAAGGGACGAGCCTTCATTAAGGCATTAGAATGCAGTGCCAAGTTCCGGCGTGATTCCGAATTTATGGACTGCGGTCGTTAAATTGCTTTTGTATAGGTAGGAAGTAGGGTATTGTGTGGATTGGTGTACGCTTTGATCGTTTAGAAGTTTCCAATCATGTGCCTCAAGCCTAGTTTGTAAACAAGGGCCCATAAGTAAGTATAATATTTTGTTTACATTGAAAGTAAAATTATCTAGTTTTCAATTTTCTTTTTCTAAGTTGTTGAAGATAATTAATGATACCTACTTATTTTTATTTGATTTGATAATTAATATATTACTTACCTACTGGTAGATGAAATGCTTTTCAGCTCATATATAGCTAAAATTAAACATAATATTATAAGCAGTATGAAAATATGTAGGCGGAATGTTATCTATTATTTAAGCATTTTAAGCAAAGTTAGGTATCGTAGGTATATAAAATGTAGAATGACACTGTGGCTAATTCTGTTGTACACAATCTCTAAACTAAACTAAAATAACACGTCTAAATCTATTGCTATCCCTTTCATAATATTGTTTGCTAAAAAGGATAGCACTAGATTTAGGCCTCTTAAATTAGTTTAGTTTTAACGATTGTGTACATGAGAATCGGCCCCATTAATTGATTAAATTGATAACAAATTAAAACTCTCTCTAAAACTAAATGTTTATTTATTTATTTCTCTAATGCTTAGTGATTATAAATGAAATAAATGTGTTAATTTTATGTCGGCTAACAATAAGAATTGCTCTACTTATCAGATCGATATATAAACTGATCGTACACTTTTCATGAACCATCCACCCTAACCAGTTACCAGATATCTAAAATATCTTACGTTTAACCTTAAAATATTTAATACCTCCAAAACTTCATAGATAATAAAATCAAAAGAAAAGTTTCAATAAAATTCATGATGCCAAGCAATAGGTACCTATCTGCCTTATTTACCAATATAGTATAAGTCCCGCAAATTGCTTATGCGCGTGGCCGCCATTTTCGTGACGTCAGCACTAGACTGAAGTTTCGAGCTGATGGTATATTTTCATTTCGGCTGACGTCAAATTGACGTCATTTCGATGTGAATGAGACATGGTTCCAAGGCAATAGCAATTTGAGGGACTTATATTTACTTAATACATATTAATATCATAATAAATGCATAACCTTACCTTAATTTCATGTTTAAAATCATAGCAGCTCTACCTTGCTACTTTGCGAAAAAACGCAGTCTAGCAATCATCTAGCCATACAAAATCTACAAGAAAAAATATTCAAACCAATCCTTACTTGACACAGACAGAGAGTCCATCCGTCAAGCGTGCGATAGAGTGAGGAAAAAGATATTATATTAGATAATTCATAGATACATGCAATCCATACTTATATAATATAAATAATTTGTGCGTGTGTTGAAAGCATTCACATATTTACAAAAGGCATATTTACATTTATAAAGGTATATAAAATAAAGGTACAGAATAAAAATTACACAAAAAAAAACAATATAGTTTATTATAGTTATGTACAATATTTATTTTATTAGTTTATACACATACATACAAAACTTTGTTGACTAATTGTTATTTATTTATTATATTGTAGTCTAGTTTGGTATTATTTTTCTCGCATACGTTAGGATTTATATTTTACTTATTTATATTTAGACAATTTTTTTACGTTTTTCGGTTTATATTGCAGTAAAATATTGTAAATAGACCTTTAGAAAGAGATAAACAGTTTCGTAGAGCATTGTCTCGGTCATTGAGACTGATAAAACGTCACATAGTAACAGAGACAACGCTCTAAAAAGCCAAAATCTGATTCTAAAGGTCGATGTACATTATTTTCTGCCGCGTACTGTACTTTATAATTATTTATTTTATAATACTGGATTATTAGAGCCTCAATAGCTCAACTGTTAAAGGAGCGGACTGAAATCCGAAAGGTCGGCGGTTCAAACCCCACCCGTTGCACTATTGTCGTGCCTACTCTTAGCACAAGCTTACTTGGAGGGGAAAAAGGAATATTAGTCATAATTGGCTAAATTTCTTGAAAAAAAATTTGCTACAGACGCCTGAGCACACACAGTATAAAGAGAGATACAGAAGTCCAACACGTTTGATCTCGTGGTAAATTATCATAGGGCCCTAACTACGTAGGCCAGTTCGGGTCGCTCCTTCTCGCATTTACCGCACGATTGCTCTGTCTAGACGACTTCGTCGCCCCTCTGTATGTAATATCATACCATTACTCTGTGGTATTAGCTGCCTTTTATTTTATTACATAGTTTAAGTCGCCGCGTAATATATGGTAGAGTAAATCCGGCAGTAAACCACCTTCTCTGAATTATATAGCTAACTCAATTTACTCGGTAGTGTTCCGAACGGTGCGGCGATTACTGTTTTACTTCCTGATAAAAGAGAGTGGAAGTTTGGTCCTTTATGAGGTTTCAGGCTAGTGGCCATTACTCCATGTGTCGTTAAACATAGTTTTATACAGCTGGATTTAGGAGAGCAAATTAGGTTCAAAGGTATAAAAATCTATGGTTAGTCATATAACATTTTTAGTGCTGAATTTTTATAAGAAGTTTTTAGAGACCACCCACCCTTATTTATTAGCGGTAAAAAGCTTATGTAACGATTCTTACTTTCAGATTTACAGCTTTAATAATTTCTGAATGGTCATCAGACACGAAAGCTTTTATAAACGTCGTGTCCCAAAAGCTGATCCACGCGTCTGGTGACCCAAGAGCTGGTGCTTATTTCGCTCAACGGTTGAGCCTTGCCGTTCAGCGAGGTAATAGCGCCAGTGTTTTGGGCACAATGCCCATGAATGACCATTTGGACGGCGTAGGTATATTTTTTGTAAATATAAAATTTTTAGTGATAAGTTTTTCTGTATGTATATACTATATATATAGTTTTCTTTTGTATTGAAATAAATAAATTATTTCTGAATATAGTTGATATAATATATCCTCTATGGCGGGAGCAGCGGCCATCAGCGCCGAACAGGCCAAGAGGCGCAAAAATGAAAACCTCGATGGGAGCTTCGTATTCGTGCCTTTTGGTGTGGAGACCCTGGGGCCGTGGGGCCCGGGGGCTCGAGCTCTTTTTGAAGAAATTGCGAAAAGAGTTATCGAGTCAACCGGGTGTAGTGTAGGACCCGAGAGCTGGCAGCTACCTTGGTCAAAGAATTAGTTTGGCCATCCAAAGGGGTAATGCTGCCAGCATCTTGGGTACAATGCCTCGCTGCGGGGGTCTCGATGAGGTTTTAGATTTAATTTAATTTATTTTAGTTTTAATTTAATGCTGTTTTTTTTAAGATTTAAGTTTATTAATAGTTTATTAATTAAATTAAAATAAATAACAATAGTTGATATATTCAGAAATTATTAAAGCTGTAAATCTGAAAGTGATGCTCGCACTTGACCGATTTTTTGCTATTATCAGGTAGAACTAGGGCACGACACAGCACTTATTATGGTCGCTCACTACACCATCGAGGTTATGGGTTTTATTACACCATTCCGCGGTATTAGGGTAATTTGATTGTCGCATTTCGGCGAAGCGGCGCCCGTTCCGTTTGTTCTGCTTGCCTGGCTGGTTAATGTCACGCATTATAAAACATATAAGCCATGATAGCCTAGTGGCTTAGACGTCCGCTTCAGATTCGAATCGTTCGATCCCGGGAACGCACCTCTAGCTCTTCGGAGATGTGCGTTTTAAGAAACTTAATATTCACACTCAAAGCCGTGACAGCCTATTGGCTACGACATCCGCCCCCTATTCGGGGAAGTCGGGGGTTCGATCTATGGGTAGGTACTAGGTATAGTACGCGACAGGTCGAGATCGCAATCGGGGTATGAGGCGGGGGGACACCCCGCACACCCGCAAATCAGCCGCGCTCGCTCGCACCGGTTTTGCGCAGGTGTTCAAGGCGTCCCCTCCCCGATTGCCACCTCGACCTGTCGCGTACTAAGGTACACGGCAAAACCCTTATTTTTTATTTCAATCTTTGTAAAGATAACAATAAAGTAAAAGAGAGATCTCATTTCTACAGCAGATTTATTTTATATCAGTACGCTTAGTACGAGATTTTATGTCTCACCAACGTTGATAGTATTCGAGTGTCGAAAACCTTCCGCATTATAGTAAACTGGATCTTAAATGCCTTGTTATAAAGCTCAAGTTTGTCTACACATCTACAGCCAGCGCTCCAAGCGGAAACGTTGCGAAATTAAAAACAGTGGCATTGAATTTTTGACTTCAATACAATTCTCTTTAGGTCCATTTTACTCTGACGTTATTGTGTTTAGATTCTCGAATTCCAGCAACGTTGGTGAGACGTAAAATCTTATACTAAGCGTACTGGAGGATATTACAATGGAAATTTGTCGAAGGATCGCTAAAGGAAAGCAGAGACGCGAAAAAGTAAAAAATACCGCACAAAGTATAATTTTCCCGCGAACAGGGTGACCTCTTAAATTAGTCAGCGAAGGTTTGAATAACAAGTTTTTCTTTGGCTTGACACTTTTGCAGCCTGGATAGACACGAAGAGCGACAGAGACGCGATTTTTTTAAACTGGTTTTATGGCTCTGGATTCTAGCCCTTTTGAGCCTGGTAGTTTACAAAATGTCATGAATTTTTTTCTGTTTGTTTGTGTTTCTGTTTGTATTTCATTCAAATATTAATGAATTTTATAACTTATTTCAAAGATATCGCCTTTTTTACCTGTTCTACATGATTCTAGTTCAACGGAAAGTACCCTGTCGGTTTCTTGACAGACACACAGACAGACAGTTCCTATAAGGGTTCTGTTTTTCCTTTTGAGATACGGAACCCTAAAAACCGATAGACGTTGGTTCAGTGGTGTTGAATTAAAATAAATCAATGAATTACAAGCTCTATACTATCTAGCCAATCACAAACGAAACTATGTTTTCGAATTATTTTGAATATTTGTGAAAACATGTTTGTTATTTGTGCCTCAAAATGGCTAACGCCCACTGAGATTTTTGGCTCTGTCATTTGTGTGGGATTGCGTAACAGAGAGGGCGCTATACTATATCTTTCGGTGGATAGAGTATAGGCACCGCGTTCAACACGCGCCGTTGCGCATTTTGTGTGACCCGAACTTAACAAATTCTTGACACCTTTAGTTTAAGAAAACCCGGTCTTTATATTTTCTTGCAGGAAATTCTTTGAGCTAGACCAAACACTACGCGAATATAAAGTTTTCCCCGTTCCATTTTTCCTTTCATATATAATTTCCTTATAGAAATTAGGTCTTACAGCCTTTAATATTAAGCTTTTATTAAAAATGCACTAATAAGTTCTACTTTTTACTTTTAGCTTACCGTATCTCTAGAGAAAAAAGGAACCCTTATAGGATCACTTCGTGTCTGTCTGTCCATCAGTCACATCTGTTAAGATCAAGGGAACCAATACCTATAGCGCAGGTACAGTACTTCCCGTTAACAGAATAGAATTAGATACACGCATTTTAGGACTATTTTTTTTTTCAAGTAGTATAATATGTAGGTAGGTACTCAAAAAAGAAATCTCTCCCTTTATCAATCAAGCACATGAGTAAAGTAAAAGTAAAGAAAAATTTACATAAAGAAATAAAATATAACAAGGATATTTATTTTATACAATAGGCGGCCTTTTCGCAAAATTAGCGATCTCTTCCAGGCAACCTTAGGGTGGGTATAATAAAAAAATAAAAGAAAGCGGTAGGGGTGTACTAATTAAAGTAAATACACATCAAGACTAGTGCATCAAGTTTGTCAGGGTGTCTGTTATTCTGACACATTTTAAGAGCAACAGTAGGTATTTAAGTTTTTACATGGTTACTAGACATTTGTCTTAGCTTGTATTAAATCTTGAAAAAAAAATGTAATGTGTATTCAAATCTAAAAAAACAACCCGTTAGGTTCCGATTTGATCGTGGTAAACAGGCTAGGCATAACATAAAGTACAAAAAGGAACAACAAATTGAATCCATTCGCGTTATAAATTCGAAACTCCCAGAAAACCAGTGGATACCTACCGAATAATATAAAGTAGGCCACGGAAAATTAATGGTTTGTTCCTTGCTTCTCACATCTATCAACCTTGAAGCTAGGATTGATCAAAGTGTCTACATAGGTACCTAATATCATCGAGTACCTACACGTGAAGGTATATGTCTCGTAATCGTGTTTGTTTTAACTACATAATATTGAGAAGCGAAACGTTTACGTGAATTTTAATAGATTTTACCTACTTGAACCATTCGGTGTCGTCGGGATCGTGAATGAAATTTAGAATTCATACCTACCACATTACCTACTTCATTTGTATGGAATACCAATTGTATTTTGGCAAATTTAATTTTACCAGCTACCCTCGTCTCAGACATTTCTTCGCGAACGAAATGCGGAGCGGAAAATTGACAAATTGAATACAACGCAAACAACGATATGCGAAAACCAAGATGTTGACAGTATCTAAATGTTTTCAGATTTGTAGAGCGCCACTATTTCGTATATATATAATGGTTAACTATTTCGTAACCAATATTATGCCACGCTTATTTCTTTTTCAGTATATCAATTTTAAATATTTATTTTTCAAAACTAACTAAAATAAGTATAACATTTTATAATAATCCGTTTGAAATTCAATAGCTCAATGGTCAAGGAATGGATGAAAATTCCACACCTTGTATTATTATCGTAGTTTGACGGTTAGGATGGGAATTGGATCAATTTAACTTGCAAAAATATTTTTTTAAAGAAAGAGCCTGTTGTCTGATCAAAATTTTAATATTTTCCGACAGACGCTGAAATTGAAATGTTTTAAATGAAACAGTAACTTTTCTATTCCAAAATTTGAGCTTAATTTTAGAAGTTTTATTAATTTGCTAGTTACTGGGTGTATCTTTGGTTTTTATGTCAGTGGCGGAACTTCATCAGGACAAACACAATCCAGCCTTTATGTTCGCTCTGCAAAAGGTCAAATGGTAAGGCAAAGGTAGGATCCCGCGCATTTGTCAGGGTATAAAATCTTTTATCCCATTTTCCAATGTTTGCCGAGAGTCAACAGCTGTCAAGCTTTTCTTCAAATAACCGACTACGAATAGTAAGTAGATGAATGTCAATTTGGAGTGCATTTATTTATATAGGTACTATAGGTAGGAAATAATATTAGATTCTTGCTTGAAATTCATTGAAATTTGAAGAAAAGATAATGATTATTATTATTATCAGGTTCTCTTTATATTCTATCTATATTAGGGTCTAAAAGGGCCTCGAAAGTACAAACCTTGAGGAATCCTCGCTACCCAAATCCCAAATCAGGCGAAAATAACTAGTTTCAGTAAGAGCCAGTTTGTAGTTGTAACACATATTGGGACCCCAACTACAAACTAAAATGAAAAAATCGCACTGCCCCGAACCTTCGAGGCGATACGGTACCTACTCAAGTAGAGAGGTAGTGCGGGTAGTGAAATTAGGGAAAGTCACATATCATAAAACTCATACTTACTGATTGCGTGTGCCAACCCTACCCTACCGCTCAATAGGTAAGGACCTATTGAGTGGTCAGAATTAGATTTATATTTATATTTTTAATTTTAATAATGTTTTTTCTAGGTTTCTTTAAATTATATATTCAAGTTTTTTTGTTTTATATCTTGAAAAATAATTTAGTTTTGCACAAACTTACATTTAAAATAATAAAAAATATTATTTTTATACAATTAATTTTTTTAAAAGCCGCTCCATATAATATCGTCAGAAGCACATTTGTAGTTGTGACATGTATAATTGGGGCCCCAACTACAAACTAAAATGAAAAAATCGCACCGCCCGCCCCGAACCTTCGACGCGACGGTCTTGGTCCGCCACTGTATTTAAATCGTTTTTAGGTATTTATTTACCTACTTATAACTCTGTGATGTATATTGTATAGCAGTCGATTTGAGCGAAGTAATCACACAATTACAACACTTACGCACTATGCTCAAGTCAAAGGTAGTTACTGAAAAACGTGCGGGTGATGAAATCAGGGAAAGTCACATCCCATAAAACTCATACCTGAAAATTTTATTGCGTGTTGCCAACCCCTTACCTATTGAGCGGTCAGAATTATATTTATATTTTTAAATTTAATTTTTTTTTCGGGTTTTTTTATTATTATATAAACTCACGTTTTTGTTCTATAACTAAATTTGAAAAATAATTTAGTTTTGCACTTACATTTAAAACAATCAATAATATGATTTTTATACATTTAATTTTTTTTAAAAGCCAATCTACATAGTATCGTCATAAGCAGCTAGAAATAATTATTCAATTTAAAAAATAAAACATTGAAAATTGTATTTACACCAGTGCGACAGTTTAGCAACCACACGGTTGCGATCATAAGCAAAAGCCTCAATATGTTTTTGTAACAAGTGTACAGTAACCGTTGTACAAGATTTTACGTCTCACCAAACCAAACCAAATTCGAGAGTCGAAATACTTCCGCGTTACAGTAAAATGGACCTAAACAGCCTAGAATTGAAGTCAAATATTCAATGCCACTGATTTTAATTTCGCAATGTTTCCGCTTGGAGCGCTGGCTGTAGAAGTGTAGACAAACTTGAGCTTTAAAACAAGGCTTTTAAGATCCAGTTTACTGTAACGCGGAAGTATTTCGACTCTCGAATTTGGTTTGGTTTGGTGAGACGTAAAATCTTGTACTACGGTTACAGTACGCGGCAGAAAGTAATGCAGATCGACCTTTAGAAGGAGATTTGTAAAGCATTGTCTCTGTTGTTGAGACCGACAAAACGTCATAGGTATGATTGACAGAGACAACGCCTTACAAAGCCGAAATGTTCTAAAGGCCGATGTAGGTACATTACTTTCTGCCGCTTGCAAGTTTTTGAGTGTAGGTACGTTAGTACTTTTTTATATATTCTGTGGCGTAGGTAACTCCAGGCGATTTCACGTCTTCAAAAAGCCCACGCGTTTATTCTACACATGCACACTGCACAGTTAACTTACTGCCTAAGGGGGTTTACGCACTCATCCGATCCGAGCCCGTGAAAAAACGTTCCTTTTTGTTTTGTATGGGACATATTATGTCATAAATCGCTGGTATTCTCACGGATGACGGAAGTGCAGTGCGTAATCGCCTTGACTGTGTGCTCGCTAAACATCGATGGCGTGTATATAATATAAAGCGGGTTTCACACATGTCCACAAAGATTTGAAAGTTTACCTAAGACATCCGGCGCGTCCATACCCGCGCTAATACCACGTCATACATTGTGACTAGTGAGTTGGTTCAAATATTTGCTCACATGTCTGGTGCTGGTATTCGATAGGAGTGTTACATACCCCCAAGCAGTTCGGGGTTGCCGAGGTTAACGTAGAAAAGGACATCCTTCTCGTAGCTGTCTTCCTCTATTATGTGAAGGGGGATGAATTTTCTGAAACAAAAAAAAACTTTAGAAAATCGGTCAAGTGCGAATCGTACTTACACACGAAGGTTTCCGTACCATCGTTCAAGAAATAACACTTTAATTATAATTATTTTTTTAATTTTCATGGCGTTTTTTTAAATGCATACTAATATTATAATAAATGAGAAAGTGTATCTATCTATCTGTCTGTCTGTCTGTCTGCTAGCCTTTCACGGCCCATCCGTTCAACCGATTTTGACGAAATTTGGTACAGAGATAGCTTGCATACCGGAGAAGGACATAGGCTACTTTTTATCCCAAAAACCTAAGAGTTCCCACGGGATTTTAAATAAACCTAAATTCATGCGAACGAAGTCATCTAGTTTTCTATATGTAAAGCATTAAGGTTGAATATGACACATATCGTTTGAATCGTCCCCTAAAGAAGCCCCTATACAGTCGCAGACTATGTAAACGATAAAAAAGCTTGGATTTGACTCGCTCCAGCAATGCACGGGGCTGCAATGGCTTGTATAGTACGGTATAATAACATTGTAAATTGAAAAATTAAAAAGAGCAACCGCCGAGTTTCTTGCTGGTTCTTCTCGGTAGGAACGGCATTCCGAACCAGTGGTAAATTAAAACTACCTGACTATTCATAAGTACTTGTAAAAAGTTTACATGAATAAAAAACATTCTATTCTATTCTAAAGAGCAGGCTCTGTAGATCTCACAAGTCACTTCTCCCATAAAATTATCATCTTGTTATCATAATTTGGCTATAATAATGCCAAGATTTAATAATATCTCCAGCAGAGTACCTACTGCCAATCCCTTTGAAACAGTCAATGCAAACAATTACCAAGATTTTCGGGTTCAATTCTTAGTTCCTTCAATATTAAACTTTCTTTGTCACAGCCCCGAATTTCTAATGGCTGTAATAAGTTCCTTATCCTTAGCGACCATGGAACTTATTCATGGAGTCAGTTTAGCAACGCTATTAGATATAATATCTTGTCGACTAATGTACGATGTTTCTTGATATATTACTTTAGAAACACTTTAGAAATCGATAGATTAGGTACTGATAAGTAGATTAATCCATCCATACTAATATTATAAATGCGAAAGTGTGTCTGTCTGTCTGTCTGCTAGCCTTTCACGGCCCATCCATTCAACCGATTTTGACGAAATTTGGTACAGCGGCAGCTTGCATCCCGGGGAAGGACATAGACTTTATCCCGGAAAATCAAAGAGTTCCCACGGGATTTTCAAAAACCTAAATCCACGCGAACCTAAGTCCTCAAGACATTAAATACAACTAAACGACAATAACTTATTTTTCTTCCTTTTAAGAATTGCAGTAATATAACATTCACACTCAGAAAATAGTTCCTTACGAAAAGATTGAAAAAAAAATAGCAAATTACATACATCAGAAAAAGGGAATAAAGTCGTATTTGCAAAAGCATTAGTCGGGTTCAAGTAACAATTTTCAAGAAAACTTTTGCACACAACGCTTTTTATGACATTAGGCACTTTTAGGGATCCGTTAAAACTTTCAAAAAAATATATACCTACTCAATGCGTACAAAATGAGTTCTCACGCGCCATTTTAACTTTATGGGTCAACTGTTATGTCAAAAGTATTATGATTTTAGCATGATTTTAGTCCTTATTTTAAAGGTCAGCCAGTCTCTAGCGCCAGTCAGATGTTTCATTTGCAATATATCGTGAACTTTTAGAAAATATACGATATTTTTTATTTTATTTTTCGCATTTCTTTTTGTAGTATCATATCAGTATCATCAGTACTAACACCTGTCTTCGTTTTTGCTAGCGTTCTGGTTACACCCTGTCTTAGTTCCTAGAACTCCTAGAAGTACCTAATCCTAGAGAGCCTAACTACGTTTGTTTGGGGCGCACTACAAATAAACCTAAAAATAATAACTAAAGAATATATTTTCGTTATATTTTATTCTTTACAATAAATCTGCTATTTTTTGTTCGATAAACCTAATTGCCAGAATGGATCAAGTCCATTTTTGCGCATGGCTTAAAATCGGTAAAATAAATCACCTTCAAAGCTCATATAAATGCAAATTACTTAAAAAGTAATATATACAGAACCCTTGCAAATTCAGCGTTCAGCCCTCCCTTTTTTCCGTTTAGTCAGCGACGCCTCTGAAGCGTAAACCCCTGATATCCGACAGGCATTAATCTTTGCTATTCCATCCAGAAAGATGCCATAAACTCATACCCCAATTTTTAATTTTTTTTTAACTGACATTTTTTACCTCAAATTGGTTTCTACAAATTTGGGGTAAAAAGCCCGTTAAATTGGTTACTACACGTCATAGCACCGGAATGCTTAATCACTTGGCGGTACGGCTTTGCCGTTAGGGTGGTAAATAGCCACGGCCGAAGCCTGCCACCAGACCAGACCAGAGACAATTTAGAAAATATGAATTTCTAAACTGCCCCTGCCGGGAATCGAACCCGGGCCTGAGCAAAGTCAATATGCTATAGATCTCAGTCCGCGTTTATCACCCCCATGTGTCGTTATCAGAAGTGTAACAATCGTAAAAAAACCGGCCAAGTGCGAGTCAGGCTCGCACACTGAGGGTTTCGTACTACAGCCGCATTTTTTCAACATTTTGCACAATAACTCAAAAACTATGATGCATAAAAATAAATAAAAATCTGTTTTAGAATGCACAAGTGAAGCCCTTTTATATGATACCCCACTTGATATAGTTATCTTACTTCAAAAACTGAAAATACCTATGGAAAATACTAATTATTAGTTCATGACCACAATTTTTTTTTGTATGATGTAACCACAAATTGACGATTTTCAGATTTTTCCCCTAATATCTGCTATAAGACCTACCTACCCGCCAAATTTCATGATTCTAGGTCAACGGGAAGTACCCTCTAGGTTTGACAGACAGGCCGACAGACAACGAAGTGATTCTATAAGGGTTCCTTTCTTCCTTTTCAGGTACGGAATCCTAAAAATGTTTCAGCACTTCCACTTATTTTAAATGTTTCTCATCGAAGATATGGACGTGCTTCAATTACTTTGAAACGTGCTCTTACTTACTGAAATACAGACCAAATACTTAGAGAGAGCCAGCGCGTGCCAGACCTTCGACATTTTATAAAAGCTGAAAGTTTATCTGCGTATTGTCTCCAACACAGGGAGGAACGATCAGCGAGTATGAAGTTTGAATCATGGTGGCTTTGGAAGGTAACAGGTAATAAGCGTAAATTTATAAAAAAACCGGCCAAGTGCAAGTCAGACTCGCGCACCGAGGGTACTCAGTTCCGTACTACAGTTTAGAAACTAACCACACCACAACCTCAAATTCACGGTTTTTGGATTTTTCTCCTTACGTGTGCTATAAGACCACCTGCAAAATTTCATGATTCTAGATTTACGGGAAGTACCCTATAGGTTTCTTGACAGACTCGAGTCACAACAGACAGACAGACAGACAGATAGATACACAACAAAGTGATCTTCTAAGGGTTCCTTTTTTCCTTTTGAGGTACGGAACCCTAAAAAAAGTATACCTAGTCTAATTTTTTTAATATTTTCTTCGGAATAGTATTAAAAATTACATCATTCATTTCCGGACCTTAGTATCGTGACAACTCTTTGCCAGACTCCCTTAAACTTAACAATTTATTAAACGTTAATGGTGTCTGATTTTATACTTCGACATAAGATTTTTTACACCTTTATTACCTGTTATCTCCCAAAGCCACCATGATCCAAACTTCATAGTCGCTAGACTTCTTCCCTGTATTGGGGACAATACGCAGACTAACTTTCAGCTTTTATAAAATAACGAAGGTCTGGCATGCGCTGGCTCTTAGTCCAATAATATATCTGTTACGAGTAGATACCTACATTGTGTCTTACTTATATATTTTTACGATACATGAGCATAGTCTTATCTATAATTTTGCTCACGTTCTGACTTTAAAATATTTATTGTCCTTTAGAGATACTTTTTTTTATATTCTCATTATAGGCAAAAGCTTGACCACAATCACACCTGATGGAAAGTGATGATATAGCCTAAGATGGGACGCGTTTACCTAGAAGATGTCTATTCACTCTTGTTTTAAAGATACCCGGGTTGTAATTGGTAGGAAACACATATCGTGAGTATTCCAAACCTTAGCTGCCATGCATGAGGAATGATGACGCAAAAATTATGTGTGACCGAGACAACGCTCTACAAAGCCAAATTCTCATTCTAAAGATCGATGTACAACATATTCTGCCGCGTAAGTACTGAAGGCTTGTCCTTTAATAATAACTTTATGTACATTTTAATAATATTCCACGAAATCTCTAACTCCGAATTTTCTCAAGTCGAAACATCAAACGGTTCTGTATTTCTAATCAAAGTTTGAGAAGTAATCTATATAGAGATCTAGTTTTCTGATTACGATTCACTGACCCGAATAAACCTTATATATCGAAAAAGTTTTGACCACGTTGTTGGTCAAAACTAATCCAACATCGAATCGGTCTTTTGATGATTGATACAGCGTAGCGTATTTGATCCTTAACTTTATATTACACTAGCTTATGCTCGCGACTTCATCCGCGTGGATTACACAAATTTCAAACCCCTATTTCACCCTCTTAGAGGTTGAATTTTCAAAAATCCTTCTTTAGCAGATGCCTACGTCATAATAGCTATCTGCGCGGCTTGCCGTAATGCGTCCAGGCGCGTTACACGTCATTCGAGTATCCGGTTTTGTTTTCAGTATATCAATTTCAACCCTATGTCAACGTGCATTAAAGCTGAGTTTAAGTTGTTATTAAAAAGACTTGACTCTAGTTCCCTCCTCTGACTGCTAGCCATACTTAAGTCACTGTTCGATGTTCGATCGAAATGACGGTTTATGGACTTTATGCATCAATAACAGCTGTATCGATTCATACAGTTCTAACTTTAGTCGTCCTTCGATGCATGATTTGTAAGTAAGAGGCACTTCTTCGAAAGTGGTCTGAATAAATAACTTTCAGAATACCAACGATCTATTTATACCTAGCTGAAATTATTTACTAGGCAACATATCAGTTGAATCTTTAAACATATTATCGAAAAATTACAGTAACATAGTTTCTAACTAAAGCATTGGCATAAGAGGCGAAGCAGCTCGGAGCGTATAGTTGCCAGACCGGCACCACGGAGGAGCAGCGGGGATCTTAGCTGTGCTAATGACGTCTAGCCTCCAAGTGGGGAGAGTGAGCATAGGGGCAAGGAAGAGAAAAATAATTTGTAGGGAGTCAAGAAGGTGCCCCGGGAAAACACCAAGAGCAAATACCGAACGGGCGCCATCCTGCGATTAGGCCCATATAACCGAGAGGATGGTGGGGCCATGGGAGGTGGAGGGTTGACCGTTAAAGGAATTAGCCTAGTAAGACGTCGTTGGCCTCATATTCGAGGGATCCGCTGCCGGTGTGCAATGCACCGTTATAGTCGAGTCATATTATGCAAGAGGATCTGGGAACTCAGTTCATTATTATCACATGAAAACTCTTACCAATGTGATTAATGGAAAGAGGGAAAGCTTAATATTAGCCAAATACAGGGTGTAACCAGAACGCTAGCAAAAATGAAGACAGGTGATATTACTGATAATTACTGATATAACACCACAAAAAAAACGCGAAAAAATCGCGAAATCTTATAATTTTGTAAGAGTTTAAGTACGATAAATTTTACAAATAAAACATCTGACTGACGCTAGGGTCAACGAATGTTGGGAAGGTAGGTCACACAATGCCGCGTCGTAGGCGGGGCATTGACCCGAGTTTTGCACGATATACATTGCGGGTTTGAAAAATTCTAAATCGCTAAAAGTACAAAACGAGGCAAATGGTTATTGGTATTGGATAGTGTTTAGGTAGTATAACAATAACGCTTAGTTTTTGCTAGCGTTCTGGTTACACCTTGTATATAAAAGTCGATTAAAATTAAATATTCTCACCTGATTAAAAATTCACGAGGATATTGAACGAAAAATATCATTATTTGCTCTGTTTATTGAAATTGTCTACCAATAGTGGAGCGTTGGCAAATTGCGTGACGTCGGTTGTTACGAGCGCATTCGATTTTATTTATAAAGGAAGTAAATATAAACCATTATGATCGAAACTCAACGAATGAATCGTATTCATTGATTTCCATTCATTCGATTTTATGGTAATGAGTTTGTGTTTTCGACACCTGCAAAGAGAATATTGTACCTATATACTATCTCGATTTATGGCGATTTTGAGATAGAAGTGTCTATCCCGTTGAGGTTTTGAGCTATAAATAGCCTCGTCACATCGTAAAAAAACTTTGTAAAAAAATCTTATAAAGCAAGCCTACTAATACCTTCCTAATATTTGATGTCGTCATTTTACCATCTTGGGCCGTACTCGTTGCGAAGTTTTATCCTAAATTGTCCCCTCTGGCAGCCGTCCAAGTTTGCAGATTCGAGGGAATGTCACTTTTTACATCATTTCAGTTCATAATTTAGTTGATAAAGCGAGGTGAAGCCACTTAATTTGAATAAAGTGACAGGGTGTTTTGTCATGAAATCTTTGCTAAGTACTATTTTTTTATGAATGGAACACTATTTACTTTCTAACTGAAGAGACTTGTGCTAGGCCCTAGAATAATCGTTCTCATTTCAGAGCTATGTAAACTTCAAGGTGAAAATATTATTGAAGCTAATAAATTGTAATATTTAGCTTTTATTTCATAGTCATCATCATTATCAAGAGATAGATGTCCACTGCTAGTCTTGTGCCGCGCCGCCTGAATCCAGCGACCTTCATGTCTGTCCACCTAGTCGTCATTAGATCACCTTGGGACCCCCAACGTGCCCCAACGTATATAAGTTTTTCGCACTATATTGTGGCCTGCCCTTTATTAATTTAGTTGGCTGATAAATCCTTAAATACTAATGATTTTAAGCTTATTTCGTGGTTTAATGACATATTTTAATGTATATTATGGTCCCGTCGTGACCACGACCCGTGCAATTGGGTTGAAATATCGACAAATAAAAACAAAAATTAATCGTGGTATGTACCTACCCCGTTGTATACATTAAAATATGCCCTCAAATACTGTTCAAACTTTGATCTAGTTTGATAGGAAAATCTAATAAAATGAGTAGCGATTAATAATAATAATAACCTTTCTTAGATTGCACTCAGAATAACTTAAAAATTTACCTTTACTTGAGCTTTATTTCCTTAAACTATACCTATTAATTAGTTTTCCTCAAAACAAAGTTTGTATTATTTCCTTTAAATTGCACTTACACAACACTATCACGACTATACAAACAGAAAAGTTTTATCTTTTTAAATTCCAATTTACGGCACCAGTAAAAAAAGACACAAAAGTACTTGTAATAAATAGTTTTCCTTTTAAAAGCTACACAATACATTACACATTCTTTCTAGTCCGCGAAAGGGTTAACGCGGCCACAGTTTTTTCTACCCTCATGTATTTTACCCGCAAGTGGAAGCCAACAAAGAAACCCTCCGAGGGGCATTTGTTACCCGTTGTATTCACACACCTGCGTCGATACATTGTTATTTATGAGGGGGTAAAACGGACGGGGGTAAACGGCGAACAGTGTTAACTTAAATTTTATAGGTGTTTTATTTCTATTTGAGCTTAGATATTATCTGTACGGGCTAATAGGCAGTCAGAGCCAAACATTTTATAGGTAACAGGTGTTGGAATTATTTTATTTTACGTTTCGTTATTAGAAGGCGGTCAGGGTTCATACAGTTTATGTTTAACTAGCTTATGCCCGCAAATTCATTCACGTGATCTCCACAAATACCTATTAGTTCCCTATTTTATCACCTTAAGGGATGAATAATTATTAAAAATCCTTTCTAAATAAATGATAATAATGATGTAAACATTCGTTTACTTAGTTTGGGCTCGCAGATAGCAATAGCTATCAGCGAAAATTCAGCCAGATCCATCCAGTAGTTTGAGCTGTGCGTTGATAGATCAGTCAGTCAGTCAGCTGTTCCTTTTATGTATTTAGATTAAGATTAATTATTGAAAATTCAATCCCTAAGGGGTTAAAACAGATTTGTGTAGTCCACGCAGACGAAGTCGCGGGCATTAGCTAGTTAATTAATATAACATGTTTTCAGTTTTGCTCTGCGTGTTTTTTCAGTCGGATAAAAGTTAATAGGATAACTGCTGCGGAAGAATTCTGCGAGACAACCTCACAATCTAATAACACGGTAACACGAGAAATTCTGTTGCAATGCAGAAATGCTCATGCTAAATTATATTATATTTTGCACATTTTTCGCAAAGTAACATGAGTGAAATAATAAAAATAGAGACATTAAAAATGTTGTAAAACTTTTTAGAGCTCTGGGCCGAAATGGAAATAGTAACTCTAAGGCGGTTACGCACTCGTCCGATCCGAGTTATGACGTACGCATCCGCTAATAAAGGTTTTTTGAAAATTCAACCCCTAAGGGGGTGAAATAGGGGTTTGAAATTTGTGTAGTCCACGTGGACGAAGTCGCGAGCATAAGCTATAGTAGGTATAAATTACACTTTTTGATGGTCGGTTGTTGCATTTGTAAGATGATGATAATTTTTACGCGAACTTAAAACTAAAGCTACGACTAAGCTGCTTAAATACAAGCACCTCTCACGTCTTGTACCTATGTGTGGATGAATGAAATGGACCATTATTCAAACCTACATCTCGTATAATAAAGTACATACTATGTAGTGACCAAACGCAGGACCACTCTCGCCCATTCTTTTCATGACGTCTGACAAATGGCTACCGACAAGGGCGGGTCCTGTCTGAAATTTTTCTGGTAACTTGTGGTACTACTAAGTATACCGATCTTTTGTCTTGTGCTGCGCATTAATTGATTTCTTTGTCTTATTTCCTTATTTCATACTAGCTGATGCCCGCGACTTCGTGCGAGTGGATTTAGGGTTTTAAAAATCCCGTGGGTATCTACTCTTTGATTTTCCGGGATAAAAAGTAGCCTATGTCCTAATTCCCCCTGGATGCAAGTTATCGCTGTACCAAATTTCGTCCAAATCGGTTGAACGAATGGGCCGTGAAAGGCAGACAGACAACCTGACAGACAGCCAGACCGACGGACAGACAGACAGACAGACAGACATACTTTCGCATTTATAATATTAGTATGGATTTGATAGATTACGTCCATAAAAACCGATCAAGTGCGAGTTGGAATCGCACACGAAGGATTCCTTACCATCGTACAAGAAGCAAAACTTTTTTATTTTTTTTATTTTCACGGCAGGCATTTTTTATTTTCGTTATAGCGGCTATAGAAATACACTCTGTGAAAATTCTAACATTCTACCATTTTATTACGATTCATGAGATAAGACCGCTGGCCGCTGACAGACGGACGGACAGATCAAAGATTGATTATTAAATTTCGGCCGTAAGTTGAGTTGATCCTTTTTGGATTTATCTTATAGCCAACCCTCTAAAACGTTTGAGCTATTTAGGAACCTACACCGCATACAAAACGTTCGTCCCATTGACAAAAGAAAGGGAATGGTTATCCATTCTTCACTTGACGGGTAACTAATGATAGCTGTCTGGATCCGTCCGTGCCATCCCGAATTCTTTCTGTTAACAACAGTATTATACTGCGTCCAGAGGCGGATTAAATGTCACGAGCGCCCTAGGCGAGCACCTTGGACGATCTAACCTATGGACTTGTAACGCGCCTAATATTACGAATAAAAATTTCTGTCACTTTTGGTGCGGGACGAGGAAACACTACATAGACAACTTGACACACTCACTCAACAAAGTTTTGTGTCATTATTAACACACACATATCTAAATCTTCAACACTACTACATTTTACGCACACTAATAAGTTATATACATCAACATACAAAGACATTACGAGTGTAAGACAGTCAAATTGATTTGCGATGCTACCGTATCGATATTTTAAAATATATCGATAGTTTTTCAGAAACAAAAGTAGAAGTAAGAATTTATTACTCGTATTTAATTACTTAAAACCAGTGTTTGGTCAGCGTAGCGTATTCTTGCATACATTCACCTCACTTAATAGGTAATTATCCCAAAAACTAATAATGCAACGTAAAAATAAGAAAAATATTTATTTAAAAAATATGCACATACTTTTTTACTTATTTTATATCATTTTTAATCTTTTGTATTTTTTTATATAACGAAATTTTCATTTAAAATTTCGATAGTGAAAATGTGCTTATTAATGACTTATATTATTATATAATACAAAATAAACCTGACCGCGCAAAAGCCTACCAAACATCATTAGTAGGTATATCAATCAATAAAATGTTTTTTTCTTTCCAATCAATCATTTATTTATTGCACATTGGGTTTACATGGTAATTCCAATATGGTGTACTCTTTGTCCAAAAAAATTAAATGTAAGTTATTAAATATTACACGTATTGCCCTTACAAATTAGCAATGCAAAAATTTTCTCAATACCTGCCGCTTTTACCCCACAGCAAAATTCCATAAGACAGATATGATACTATGAAAATAAATTAGTAAACACACACGGTGGCCTCTTCTATTTTTAACACGTCATTATTTACCATTAGGTTAATGTTATGTATATTCTTGGCAATTCTCTCTGTAAAAATATCGAAATCTGTAAAAATAAAACGATTATGATAAATTATTACCTAATCCTCATCCTTGAGAAAGGTACACCTTTTAGCTACAGATTACCCAGTTCAGAGACATCCTACCCCGTTTCTCGCCTATCACTAAAATTGCGTTGCTTTAATATTTTTTTAAATGTATTAAGTACGTGAAATCACAGAAATCGACCAGTTTTATTACAAGTATAGGTAGCGAAAAAATTGTGGTAATTAATAATAACTATTCTTTACTTGACTTGAAGACGGTAATTTAGTCGTTAATAATAAAGATAATGTTTTCATCGATATCGATAATCGAACCGCAATCACTATCACATGATTCTTAAAAATCGAACCTTATGTCCTTATGCAATTAAATCTAATACTGAAAAATTTTGTAAAAATAACACTATAGTCTCGTGGGGAGTGCGGTATACTATAGACGGAGAGCCAGGGCCCAAAATACTGTTTGAATTTACTAAGGCTAATTTTTTTATAGTTCATTAGAATGGTTGCGTACACAAACATACTGCGGTCAGTCAAGTGAACCTGAGAACAGTGACTCAGGTGCGCTATCAAAGGTGTCGTACCTGCGAGGTAATAAAATGAATTTACTAAGGCTGAAAATTGTTATATAACTTGTATATTGCATATAAATAAAAGTTGTAATGGTTAGTCAGCAGAATATGGGGACAGAGCTGGTCAGTATGCGCAAAAAATTAGCCTTAGTAAATTCAAACAGTTTTTTGGGCGCTGGCTCTCCGTCTTTAGTATACCGCACTTCCCACGAGACTAGTGTTATTTTTACTACTACGTAATTTCATGCTGTTCACGCGTATTCAAATTTTAACCTAATTTGTATATAACGAGGGTTGCTATTGTTTAGAAAAAACAAAATATAGTCTCGTGAGAAGTGTGACTCGTTTCTACCGAATTATTACGTACTCAATTACTGAATCGGTAAAGTTCTCGATTGTTATTTTATTATAATAATTTATGTAATTTAATTTATAGAAAGCGTTTATTACACCAAAAATACTTACTTATCAAATGAAATTCCATCTTTTTGTAAATTTGATGTGTTTGATTTGTTCTTGCACTCACTAACGGCACAAACAGGCATTTTTCACCCAGCGTGTAAGACGTCGTCTCACATCGAAAACGATTCTGACAATGACAAAATCGATTCCGCAAACAGTGTTTATAAACGCAGTGGATTAAAAATCCATTACTATTGACAGAGGGGAATAATCATGCGAGGCGCGTCCTTAGGTTAGATCGTCCAAGGCGAGCACCTCATAGGCGCCCCTCTAACAACCATATTAAAAACTTCTAAAGAACGAGGAATCGTCTCATTGCATAGCTGGTAGTTGGTGATTATATATATTTATGTGAACGAGTGAAAAACATCACGTCATGACACTTTGCTATATTAAAAAAAAGGCAGTTTCGATCACTCCAAGATAATATTCCTTAGTAGGCATAATTAGGTAGGCCAGGTTATTGAACTCTATATGATCTCCTGCGCCCCTTCGTAACCTCGCGCCCCTAGGCACGTGCCTAGTTTGCCTTAGGGATAATCCGCCACTGACTGGGTCCTTCATGTTCTTTCGTCTAATGTTACAACTATCTAATTACTTTGATTCGCTTCAGATTTCGTCACATTAATACAAATACCTAAAAAACCGGCCAAGTGCGACTCGGACTCGCACACGACGGATTCCGCACCTATACAAGAAATAACACGTAATTTTTTTTAAATTGGCATGGCGGCTATTTAGATTTTTTTATAGCGGCAATAGAAATACACATAATTTTAAATGCATATCAAAAATTGCGTAACCGGCAGGAATCGAACCTGCATCTTCTGGGTTCGCGCCCGATCCCTTGACCAACTCGGCCACGGTTTCGCTTACCGCCAGTGACGAAATTCGTGATACGTATGTTCTCTCAGTACTGAAGCGACTGTTAAAACATATACAGCGACTATATCGCGCGACTATATAGTCGCGATATATATAGCGACTGGTAAAAAATATAGAAATACACATTTTGTGAAAATTTCAACCCTCTACCTATTACGTTTCACGTAATACAGCCCGCTGACAGACAGACGAACGGACGGATGGATTTTTTGCCTAGAGCCATTCCATCTCAAAGTTATGTTCATGATCTTTCAGAGCCCTAATATTTCCACTTATTCCCCAAGTAGTGTTGGGGCAATAATTGCAGTTCGCCCTTATGTACTTTATAGAGTTGGCAAACCGCCAGTCGCAACGACTATGGTGCTATTTACTAGTGTTGTACAAGTTCATGCTGAAAATCGGGACGAATATTTTATACATGACTATACTTTTGGTCGCGACTTCAACCAAGGGGAAGCTTCACACTAGCTCACGCACACCACGACGTGCCACGGACGCTCCGTGCGCCCATTTTTAACCGACTTCAAAAAAAGGAGGAGGTTCTCAATTCGTCGGAATCTTTTTTTTTTTTTTTTTTTTTTTTTTTTTTGTATGTTCCCCGATTACTCGAAAACGCCTGGACCGATTTTGAAAATTCTTTTTTTGTTTGAAAGGGTATACTTCAAAGTTGGTCCCATTTAAATTTGGTGAAGATCTGATGAACATCTTCGAAGATAGATACTGGAACTCCTCAACGGATAAGAGTAAATTGCTCGCGATCAGTGTAATAGCTTAGTAAACAGTAGATTTTTAACCAGTCATAGCATAATTCCATGGGGCCACTAAAAATTGTGAAATAAAAAAATTTTACAAAAAAAATAAAAACCGACTTCGATACACAAACACTAAAAATTGAAAAATAATTTAATTTATTACCGAATATATTATGTATACAAGAGTTAATATAGTTCCATAATAATATTTTTTGGGGTCGGTGCCAATGAGGTGCCATTGTGGAGTCTCATAAAAATATGAAGTCTAGACGATTCGCGCAGCTAAAGCTAATTGGCACCGGCACCAAAAAGTATTATTATGGAACTATATTAACTCTTGTATACATAATATATTCGGTAATAAATTAAATTATTTTTCAATTTTTAGTGTTTGTGTATCGAAGTCGGTTTTTATTTTTTTTGGCGGCAAACGGAGCGTCCGTGACACGTCGTGGTGTGCGTGAGCTGCGCTAGAGTGAGTGAACCTACAGCCAGCCGCTAGTATGAAGCTTCCCCTCTGGTCTATATATTATCTACCCGTGTGACTTCAACCGCGTTTTTCTTCTTCTAATAGTAGTAGTAGTGTGTTAAAATGTTATGCACAAGATGAATAAACTGGTTATCTTTCTTTCTTTCTTTCACTCCATCGGACTCTTAAATTTTTTTTAATTTTTTTTTTCATGGCGGCCATTTTGAAATTTTATTATCTGTTATAGGGGCAATAGAAATACACATCCTATGAAAATTTCAACTGTCTACCTATTATGGTTCGGATACGGTTACGGACGGACGGGCCGACAGCGGAGGCTTAGTAATACGATCCCGTTGCACCCTTCGGGTACGGAACCCTTCTTATTCTTCCTTACGCTACGTGGGGTCGGTACTACATGTCTTCTTCTTCGACTCACTTCTGTTATCCGTCAACATATTATTATCCACCCTTTTTACCCTTTTTTTATGAAAATTTCGACTATCTACATATTATTACGGTTCGGATATAGTTATGGACGGACGGACCGACAGCCTTCCTTCGGGTACGGAACCCAAAAGAGTTAAAAAATCGGGACGTCCCGATAAAATGACCGCCTGGCATCACTATGCGGCTTGCGGGGCACTTAAGTGCCACATCGCTATTTACAAACATGTTCCGTTGGGATGTTTGTGCATTCACATTAAAATTGAGAACGATACTACTGTATTTTTGAACATACTGTCGAGCTCATAGTTTTAAGTTCTAATTTTTTAATTTGTAACACTTGGTTTATATGTTTTGCTTTTATTGTTTTTTCTTGTTTTGTGAGCTGAATAAACTTTTATTTATACCAACAAGCATATTTTATTTGTGTGAGGGACACGCACACAAAGGGTTCCATATCATCATACAAGAATAACACTTTCAATTCTTTTTTTTCTGGGCGGCCGTTTTGAAATATTTATTATTTGTTGTTTAAAGCGGCAATAGAAATACACATTGTATGAAAATATTACGGACGTCGGGCGCGATCCCAGGAGACGCGGGTTCGATATATTATATTATTTCGTATTTAAAAAATATTTAGCTATGGGTCGGTTCCTTGGTTCCCGGGGGCTATGGTCCTCCATCTTTGTTTGTTTTTTGTTTCAGTGTATGGTTGAATGAAGGACATTTTATTTATTACTAGCTGATGACGACGACTTCATCTACATGGATTTAGGTTTTTAGTTATAGGTACCATGGGAACTCTTTCATTTTCCGGGATAAAAGTTACCTATGTCAATCTTCCGCGGTCTTTAAAATACTAATTGAAAAAGTCACACCTATCCGTTGCTCCGTTACGATCGATGTGATTGAAGGACAAACCAACAAACAAACAGTTTTGTAGGTATAATATACTATGTGTATTTTTGTATGTAATAGTTACACTTTTTCAATAAATATTAGCAGTTTGTACAAATAAGTAGGTACATAGGTACGCATTATAGTAACCATGACCCATATTTTAGGCTTTTACCATGTTAGAGGCTTGTTCTGTAGTGGCGGTGATATAAGGGTTTAAACGATGCCCTGGAGACTGGAGTACGCACGCTGGGTACTTTCCACTCTACCCACGCCGCTAAAACAAAGGGGGTACAAACTACCCACTTAAGGTCTAGCTCTGTCTACGAATGCGAAAAATATTACCTACCTAGGAAAATTAAGAACTATACTGTCTTTTGCAGAAGACCTCTCTGATGTGCCTAGTGGTAAGAGTTGCGATTTTATAAATAAAAATATCCTAGGCTTGATTCCTGACAGTTCGGATATTCGCAGTGCGCACAAATAGACATGTACAACTTATTATAGTTTATAAATTTTATAGTGTTTTTACCTACACTTGAAGGAAATTTCTAAATAATTTTAAATACACATCAAAAATTGCGAACCTGCAGGAATCGAACCCGCGTCTCCTGGAATCGCGCCCGACGCTCTAACCACTAAGCTACAGCCCGCTTACTGCCAGTGACGAAAGTGCATTGTAATTTGGGCCTTTGAAAGTAGTTTCGATAACTGCAAAAAGATGTCGCTACTAGATGGCAGAAACAGTCGCTTCAGTACTGAGTGAGCATACACATCACAATTTTCGTCACTAGCAGTAAGCGAGCTGTAGCTTAGTGGTAAGAGCGTCGGGCGCGATCCCAGGAGACGCGGGTTCGATTCCTGCCGGTTCGCAATTTTTGATGTGTATTTAAAATTATTTAGATACTTATTATAGTAACCATAACCCATAATTTAAGCTTTTGCCGTGTTAGATCTTGTTAGGCCTATAAATTAAAAAAAAAAACAGTGTTCAACACTGAATGATAGCCAACGAGCTGATTTGACATTTATTTTTAATTCATTGAAGGTTTTCTAGGAAAAAGTATTTTAATGTCTAAATGGAGCAGCAATGTAGAACTAAGTTTTCTGTGTTGAACACTGAGTTAGCGAATCGCCCTGCTGAAGTTTTATATCTTTGTATTTTTTATTTTTTATTTTATTTACTTAGATACAAGTTAGCCCTTGACTGCAATCTCACCTGATGGTAAGTGATGATGCAGTCTAAGATGAGAGCGGGCTAACCTGGAAGGGGTATGGCAGTTTTTATTAAACCCATACCCCTTTGGTTTCTACACGGCATCGTACCGGAACGCTAATTCGCTTGGCGGCACGGCTTTTGCCGGTAGGGTGGTAACTAGCCACGGCCGAAGCCTCCCACCAGACCAGACCAGAAATTTAGAAATTATAAAATTCCAAACCCCTGCCAGGAATCGAACCCGGGACCTCCCACTAATAAGACCACAGCGCTCATCACTGCGCCAGGGAGGTCGTCAAAGGGAGTCGTATGCACTAGGTTAGCTCGGTCGGTTACTTTCCCACGAAGATTTTGTAAGGGTGGTAAATTAGGCGGAATAGAAATATACCCGGATACGGAATAATCTACCACCTTACAAAGATTAGAGGAAAAAAAATAATTTACTTGATCTATCTACCTAGTAAAGAATAGAAGCTAGCCGTCGACTCCCTTGTAATGCATATGAGGTGTTATAAATGAAATTTGCTAGATGTTAGGCAAAATTGTTTTTAATGTAACTTTTACCGGGGTCGCTTAATACAGAATGATGGCTAATAATGCTTAGTTATTCTAGCTTAATGCCAAGACTTAATTTAGATACATTAGAATGACTTAGGTAGATAGTACATAAGATCTATGTTTTAAATTTAAGATGCCATTGGCATGGAATAGACAATGACACAGTAAAATTCATAAAATTGTTTCAAAATAAAAGCTCAGTAGTAAAGACAGGGTTCTTACTGTACACATACACTAAGAAGGTTCACTAAACTGTTCCAGGATACAAACATTTGCTTACTTGTAGGTGCGAAGACTGCAAGGTAGCTGGACGGCATCGGCCAAGATCCAAAACTCAATTTATTTGATTCTTCACAACCGAAATGTTTCATTACAAGATTTTCACCAAGTCTTATCCATAGAAATTAAGTTGTCAACGTGAATGTGCAAAAGAAATAAATACGAAAACCGAAAACGGAAAACTAAAACGTAAAACTGAAGCTAAACGTAAAACGTAAACGTAAAATTAAAAACGTAAACCCTGTAACAAAGAAAAACAAGATTATAATTTGTGCTGTGTGAAAATTTCGACACGTGGAATTTTCCCGATCAAACACAACTCACCTATTGAACTCCTGGCCACCAATGGTTTTCAGAAGTCCACCCACAACCCATTATCCTCATTTATTTGGGAAGATAAAATAACTGGAACTGGAATGAAATCATAAAATTAGGATTTTCTCTAACCAAACCGCCATTTTGTCGAATCCACATTACTTGATTTTTCACTCACCATAATTGATGAAACATTGAAATACGTTAGGATGACTAACTTTATAACTATTGTATTTTCCCAGGCGAAGCCATGGGCGAAAAAGAATGAGATTTTCCTGGAACGAAAAAAATTCGTCTTCACATGTTGACTCCAGGAAAATTCTAAATCTCACCTATCGGTGTTGCCAGACGCAACCCGAGTGTCGCCGCTCTCATTTAGTTTGATCATGAAGCCAATTCATTTTTGAATATTTGCGGAACCTAAGGATATATTATAAGAACCGTTTTGTTAATGACTTAACAATAAACAAATGATATTATGGTTTTATTTAATTATTTTGTTTTATTTTTACGACAATTGACAACGAAGCAAACGCCATCTATTGTGGCTCGAATGAACTCTGAACATCGACCCACGCGTAGTTCTGCACCTTGATGCTAGGTGGCACCAACATACTTTGAACAAAATAGATTTTAATTAAAAGCGAAACGCTAATTAGTAGTTCAAAATTTACAACGTCACAATACTTCCCCTCCTACGAAAAGGTTCAACAGGTTGAACCACGCTGCCCTCAGCGTCATCCAACAACTACTAACAATTTGCCTGAAACAAACAAAAAGCCCCACGTTGGGCGCCATTTGTAAGGGTGGTAAATTAGGCGGAATAGAAATATACCCGGATACGGAATAATCTACCACCTTACAAAGATTAGAGGAAAAAAAATAATTTACTTGATCTATCTACCTAGTAAAGAATAGAAGCTAGCCGTCGACTCCCTTGTAATGCATATGAGGTGTTATAAATGAAATTTGCTAGATGTTAGGCAAAATTGTTTTTAATGTAACTTTTACCGGGGTCGCTTAATACAGAATGATGGCTAATAATGCTTAGTTATTCTAGCTTAATGCCAAGACTTAATTTAGATACATTAGAATGACTTAGGTAGATAGTACATAAGATCTATGTTTTAAATTTAAGATGCCATTGGCATGGAATAGACAATGACACAGTAAAATTCATAAAATTGTTTCAAAATAAAAGCTCAGTAGTAAAGACAGGGTTCTTACTGTACACATACACTAAGAAGGTTCACTAAACTGTTCCAGGATACAAACATTTGCTTACTTGTAGGTGCGAAGACTGCAAGGTAGCTGGACGGCATCGGCCAAGATCCAAAACTCAATTTATTTGATTCTTCACAACCGAAATGTTTCATTACAAAGATTTTCACCAAGTCTTATCCATAGAAATTAAGTTGTCAACGTGAATGTGCAAAAGAAATAAATACGAAAACCGAAAACGGAAAACTAAAACGTAAAACTGAAGCTAAACGTAAAACGTAAACGTAAAATTAAAAACGTAAACCCTGTAACAAAGAAAAACAAGATTATAATTTGTGCTGTGTGAAAATTTCGACACGTGGAATTTTCCCGATCAAACACAACTCACCTATTGAACTCCTGGCCACCAATGGTTTTCAGAAGTCCACCCACAACCCATTATCCTCATTTATTTGGGAAGATAAAATAACTGGAACTGGAATGAAATCATAAAATTAGGATTTTCTCTAACCAAACCGCCATTTTGTCGAATCCACATTACTTGATTTTTCACTCACCATAATTGATGAAACATTGAAATACGTTAGGATGACTAACTTTATAACTATTGTATTTTCCCAGGCGAAGCCATGGGCGAAAAAGAATGAGATTTTCCTGGAACGAAAAAAATTCGTCTTCACATGTTGACTCCAGGAAAATTCTAAATCTCACCTATCGGTGTTGCCAGACGCAACCCGAGTGTCGCCGCTCTCATTTAGTTTGATCATGAAGCCAATTCATTTTTGAATATTTGCGGAACCTAAGGATATATTATAAGAACCGTTTTGTTAATGACTTAACAATAAACAAATGATATTATGGTTTTATTTAATTATTTTGTTTTATTTTTACGACAATTGACAACGAAGCAAACGCCATCTATTGTGGCTCGAATGAACTCTGAACATCGACCCACGCGTAGTTCTGCACCTTGATGCTAGGTGGCACCAACATACTTTGAACAAAATAGATTTTAATTAAAAGCGAAACGCTAATTAGTAGTTCAAAATTTACAACGTCACAATTTCGAATGATAAAGAAACCCTTGTGATAAAAAAGGATGTACAGTACGCGGCTGAAAGTAATGTACATCGGCCTTTAGAATGACATTTTGGCTTTGTAGAGCGTTGTCTCTGTCACTTGATACATAATATGACGTTTTGTCGGTCTCAACAACAGGGACAGCGCTCTACAAATCTGCTATCTCCTTCTAAAGGTCGATGTACATATTACTTTCGGCGGCGTACTGTATATTTATTCATTCAAAATAAATACGGATACAAAATTAGAATATTATTAAAAAAAAATATTGAAGACTAGCTTATGCTCGCGACGTCGTCCGCGTGGACTTCACAAATTTCAAACCCCTATTTCACCCCCTTAGGGGTTGAATTTTCAAAAATCCTTTCTTAGCGGATGCCTACGTCATAATAGCTATCTGCATGCCAAATTTCAGCCCGATCCGTCCGGTAGTTTGAGCTGTACGTTGATAGATCAGTCAGTCAGTCAGTCACCTTTTCCTTTTATATATTTAGAAGAAGAAGATTCTTTGGTTAGGTTTTTCTATTTCTTTGCTAAGGTAGAACATGCCCCTTAATAACCTAATAGTATCCTGTTCCGAGAGTTGAAGCTTTTACGAAGCCATTTTATGAAGCGTACCCTAACCGTACCGAAAGGCTCGGGCAAAAATAATTTAAGTAATTTGTGAGAAAGATTCCAATAAAAGGGTTTGCGGTTTCATAACGTATCATTTGATAGAGTTTTATTATGGCTTTTATGTGATTATAAAGCTACAAAAGAGTTCATAAAACTTTTATTTCTAAAATACCGTAGTTTGTTATTTTATGACCTATGCATGCCTAATAGAAACACATTAAATACAAGAAATAATTAATTGTATAATTACTAGCTGATGCCGGGGACTTCGTACGCGTGGATTTAGGTTTTTAAAAATCCCGTGCGAACTCTTTGATTTTCCGGGACAAAAAGTAGCCTATGTCACTCTCCAGGTCTTTATCTATATCCATGCACTTTATCAAAATCACGTCAATCCGTTGCACCGTTACGACGTGATTGAAGGACAAACCAACAAACCAACAAACACACTTTCGCATTTATAATAAGGGTGCTGATTATAGCACGCCGTCGGCTTCATCCATTTGAAATACAGATCTGAAAATCCTGTTATAAAGAAAACCTTCTTGCATTTCTAGTCCCTAGACCTAATACTATGCTGTACTGACTAACATCAACATAGGTACTAGCAGACAATATAACAGACAGAAAATAATACTAAAGTTTCCAATAAAATCTAAATATATAAAACGAAAAGGTGACTGACTGATCTATTAACGCACAGCTCAAACTACTGGACGGATCGGGCTGAAATTAGACGCTATCCGTTAAGAAAGGATTTTTGAAAATTCAACTCCTATGGGGGTATAATAGGGATTCGAAATTTGTGTAGTCCACGCGGACGAAGTCGTTAATTTCTTATACGAATAAGTTAGTTTCTTATACGATGATACCCTTTGTGTCCGAATTCGAGTCGCACTTGATCGATTTTTAGGGTTCCGTACCTCAAAAGGAAAAATGGAACCCTTATAGGATCACTTTGTTGTCTGTCTATCTGTCTGTCGGTCTGTCAAGAAACCTACAGGGTACTTCCCGTTGACCTAGAATCATGAAATTTGGCAGGTAGGTAGGTCTTATAGCTGACATTCGGGAAAAAATCTGAAAACCGTGAATTTGTGGTTATATCACACAAAAAATTGTGGTCATGGACTAATAATTAGTATTTTCAATTTTCGAAGTAAGATAACTATATTAAGTGGGGTATCATATGAAAGGTCTTCACCTGTACATTCTAAAACAGATTTTTATTCATTTTTATGCATCATAGTTTTTGAATTATCGTGCAAAATGTCGAAAAAATACGACTGCAGTACGGAACCCTCATTGCGCGAGCCTGACTCGCACTTGGCCGGTTTTTTATATATTTATGTACACATCATTGCGGCTTTAGAGATAATATTACGTATTTTTATCTTTGGGGTTTTCGTAACCAAATATCCCTGAGTATTTGGTTACATAAAATCCCTTGCCACTTGCAAACTTTTTTACTTTTTCCGGCCTTACACCCTTGTTGCTAAGAGCTCTTGTCTCCAGAAAGGGCGCGGAAAAGGAAAATAGCTCGCAAAGAGGGTAAATACTTGCAAGGAGGATACTATTATGTATTTAAGGGGTGGTTAGGGTTTACCCTTATTTCGTGTTTTACATTTTTGTTATTGTAATTTTTGTATGTCTGATATCTGATGATCGTCGTTATAATTAATGGCACCTAATAATACAGCCCGCTAAGTGGCGTGCACAGGAGTTCAAGCCAGGGTATGCATTTAGGTATGAACTTATTTTACGGCAGGTTAAAATGAAAAATAAGCATTGACTTATTACAATGAGGGTAAGCAGTGCGTTTATGCCTGTATGAGCTGCATGCCACTGCCCGCTGATAGAAAGACGGATGGACGGACGGACGGACGGACGGACAGCGGAGGCTTAGTAATAGGATCCCGTTGGCACCCTTCGGGGAAGAACACTCGTTACAGAATTGTATCTTCTGTTTTGCTTTCTTCAATGTGTATAATAACTATAATGCTTAAGCTAAATAAAGCCTAAAGGGGATTTTATAGCATATAGATTTACAGCTAGTGTTTACACTAGCTGCCCCGGCGAACTTCGTACCGCCTAACAGTCGATTCAAATTTTTTAAATTTTTTTCTCCGTAAGAACCATCCTCGTACTTCATGGAATATTATAAAAAAGAATTAGCGAAATCGGTTCAGCTGTACTCGAGATTTGCGATGATGATTTATATTATAGAAAGAAGATTTAGCTTTTCATAGTATCGCAAGCATTGCAAAGTCGGCAGGCGAATGAAAAGTCAAAGTTAGAAAGATTAAAACACTGATAAGGCAGGAACGTGCCTCGTGATAGCTACGTGAGTTAGCGATTTTCTTCAATTGGGAAAGTTATTGACTTGCAAATTCAGCCCAAGGAGACTCAATGAAGTCTCTTCAAAAGTTAAAAGAAAAATAATTGTTCAATTTTTACATAAAAAGTGTATAAAAGTGGAAAGAAAATGAAGAGTGATTTTTCTTTTCTTGATTTTCTTTTAAAACTGTAATAGGCTTGCGATTTGGTAACCGCAGTTATTCCTAACAGCTACTTATGATATAATATAAGCCGTGATAGCCTAGTAGTTACAATGTCCGCCTTCTATTCGGGAGGTCGGGGGTTCGATCCCGGGCACGCACCTCTAACTTTTCGCGTTATGTTAGTTGTGTGCGTTTTACGAAATTAATCCTGAATGCTGAGAATTCTTCATAATGTTCTCACGGGTGTGTGAAGTCTGCCAATTCGTACTTGGCCAGCGTGTCGGACTATGGCCAAACCTTTCTCATACTGAGAGGTGACCCGTGCTCTGTTGTATATAATTAAATGTTGGAATAATACTCATCTATAGGTATACCTAATGGTAACATTAAAAGCCCTTGCAACACACCAAACTGTGATTTTCAACCTTGGATTTTCGTAGCGTGAATTCTTTTGACTTTTGTGTACCTAATTACAGAATGACACGCGAACGGCAAGCTAAATTTGTAGTCCGATTTCGTGGATTCCAAGAAAATGAGTTAAAAAATCAATTACTTAGTTAATTAAAAAGAAAATCAGTAATTGACGAATTCGACAGACAATAAAAAATTAGAGATTATTGCTTCACAAATCATAACCGTTCCAATATGATGCCACATTTTTCTTCTCAATCGGTCACTCTTGGCAGAGAGGTTGTGGCTATGAATTCTTTCTTCTTCACTGCTGCTCGTGCGATCTTCTCCAGTGACTTTTGTTGTTGGCATTACGCGTGCACACACAGAGACAGGCGTGTTCATTGCCTAGTTGGATTAAGTCCGTCCACCTAGTTGGAAAACGACTACGTGGACGTATGCTCTCCACTTGACCTTGTACCACGAGATGTTCGGTGGCACCATTAATGGAAGCTCGAAGTGCACCAGGCATCTCGCCGCCTGGGTGCCTGGTGCACTTCGACCGTCCGTTGTGCTAAATCCTTTTTTCCACCCACATGCAAACTGTGGAACCAACTCCCATCGACGGTGTACCCACTAGATTTCAACATGGGGTTATTCCAGGGGCGGGACCAACAAATTCCTGAAAGGCCGGCAACACATTGGCGGTTCCTCTGATGTTGCAAATGTTCATGGGCGGCGGTAATCACTTAACATCAGGTGACCCGAGTGGAAAACTAAAGTCTAACTGAGTTTCTATAGTTCCTATATACATATTACGTTAACCGTTAGTTAAACACGTTAACAAGGCCGCTCAACGACCGCACTCGAATCGAACGATCGCGCGTCGAACGGAATGTTAACGAGTTAATCAACTAGGAGCCTTGTAACTTTAGGTAACTAACTAAGTACCGATCGTATAACAGTTTCAAGGGCATAGAATTTAGAATAGTTAGAAGGGTATAGTTTAATATCTTTGTTATAGGCACCCATGATGGAACCTTTTTCTGTTTTTTTTAAGCCTTCAATGTCTATCGATAGAACACAACTCTCAAGTGTTAGATATTTATTAATTAATTAATCGAAATGGAAAGTTAGAAACATTATCGAACAGTGATAGCTTAGTGCTCCCTACAATGAAAATGATTTGTTATATTATTCCTATGGAAAACACCGTGTGACACCGTGAAAACAAAAAAACTATGTGAAATACAATAAAAATGATATGATCCTGTAAACAATACTTTCATCGAATATGATTTAAAATATCAGTTAAAGCTGTGTACAGAAGGTACGCGGCAGAAGGTAATGTACATCGACCTTTAGAGGGAGATAGCAGATTTTGTAGAGTGTTGTTTCTGTCGTTGAGATCGACAAAACGTCATGAGTGACAGAGACAACGCTCTACAAAGCCAAAATGTCATTCTAGAGGCCGATGTACTTTACTTTCTGCCGCTTAAATAAAAATAAATAAATAAGCCTTTATTCCAATTCGATCATATTATGGTTTTATACAATTTGTCACAAGAATTACAGTTAAGTTAGGTCCTATTATGACAATTAGAAGTACTTACATAATTAAGATTAACTATTATTTTAAACATTATTACAAAATTCGATTAATAAAAAAAAAAAAAAAAATACTTAGTCTTCTGCCGCTTACTGTAGATATATTGCTTTGACAGAACTATTGTAAAGTCCAATAAAGAGTAAGGGGGAACGCTGCCATTATCTTCGGAACCCTTTTATTTTAATAATATATTTTAGTTATTATATTATATTTTTTAGGTTAGGCAAGGTTTTTATATACCTAGAGTTAAATGTTCATATTCAGACATGAGACCGTTTATCTTTTCCCAAACAAAAGTCTTTATAGAATCGCAACGTTTATCTTGTTACATTTTAAAAGTATAAAAGAATCGTTGGATAGACAATAAAAGGCTATATCAAAAATTAACTGTAAAAGGCTGAGGCCAGAACGTAATTGGCGGTTTCTGCTCCCGACATAATTATAGTGGAAACGGCTGCCCGTTTCAATTTAAACTGCATTTTACTTCCTTTTATATCGCTTTTCCATTCGACCTGCATTTGAAGGATTTATCGGTGAATAGGTCTTGAATAACCGCTGCCCATTATGATTACTCAATACTAAAAGGTTTGCAAAGGTTTTGATTAATTTTCTTCTTTTTAATTTTAATATTCAATGCACAGAAATGAGGGTTTTTCATTCAGTATGGACACACGCTTGGCCACAATTACACTGGTCGAAAATGCCTAAGATGGGACGCGTTTGCCTAGAAGATGCCTATACACTCATGTTTAAAGATCCCCGAATTAACCCCCGGATTAACTACTAGATAATAGGTGCTCTTATTAATTGTCGTTTAAAAACTCAACCAATTACACGAAATGTTAACAAGGTAATTAATAGACGCACGCGATGTCATGTCTCCACCCCCACTCGAATCAGATTTTTTAAAATAAATTACAGTGCGCGGCAGAAAATATTGTACATTAATCTTTATAGTAGTTTCGTAGAGCGCTATATCTGACGCTGAGACTGACAAAACGCCACATAGGTACGAGTGACAGAGACAACGCTCTACAAAGCTGAAATCTCTTTCTAAACGTCGATGTACAATATTTCTTGTCGGCTATTACCTACTACCTACTTATTTCTTGTGTTTACAGATTTTGCATGAATAGACTATACAATCATTGATACCCTAGTGGTTAAGCCTTCTGCTTCTATTCGGCGGGCCCAGGGTTCGATCCCGGGCACGTATAGTACGCGACAGGTCGAGATGGCAATCGGGGTATGAGGTGGGGGATACCCCGCACACCCGAGCTATCCGCACCAAGTTAACGCGGGGGCTGTGAGGGTGTGCGGAGTGTTCCTACCCTGATTGCCATCTCGACCTGTCGCGTACTATACCTATAATTTTTCCCTTAGGTGGGCGAAAGTTTAGCGAGAAAAAACAACAGTCCCAAAGTTAGAGGAACAAAACACAACTGTGAACTTTGTGCCCCAAAGGATTCTGTTCAATCCTTAGTCTGAAAGGTCAACTTTGTAGTGATTTATAGCATTAGTTGATAGAAACTAAATTGCGCTGTCAAATGAGTTACGTAATAACTGGCTGAACTTAATTTTAACTGGCTGTAATTTGTTAAACTAATAAACAACTTTCTTATTCAAGCGCCATTTGCGGCAGGCAAAACTAAAGAGTGGCCGTGACTCCGTCCGCAATAGAGATTTAATCACTATAACTAGCGACCTATTTCATTTAAAAAATAAAGTTCCTAAATAAGTTTTTTGTCTCTCTGTGGGTTGCTAGGGAACAATAAAAAACCAGTCAAGTGCGAGTCGGACTCACACGCAAAGGGTTCCGTGCCATCGTACAAGGTAGACCTATCACTTTTTTGTAGAACACTGCAAGTTAATGACGGACTGCGCCATCTCGATTTGATTTAGTAAATAATTTTTTTTTTGTAATTTATTTAACCAGAAATTCGTGATCTTTGGATTTTTTTCCTTTACTTGTGCTATAAGGCCTAGGTACCTACCTGCCCATGATTCTAGGTCATCGGGAAGTACCCTATAGATTTTCTTGACAGACAGACAGACAACAAAGTGATCCTATAAGGGTGCCTTTTTTCCTTTTGAGGTACGGAACCCTAAAAATATCGTTCAATTCTGTTCCTCCATTTACCCTTAGAAAAGTCAGGACCTCTGTAAATAACCTTGTTAACAAGGTAAAAAGGCCGTGGAAAAAGCTACAAAGGTAAAGAAATGTCGCTAATCAAAGCGCCTCATCTAACTCAAACTTTTCCAAAAGACTCGGCTCCCGGCTTTAATTACAAAGTTTTATTGACAGCGAAAAGGTTTTTTCTAGATAAAGTTGCGAAACAGCCTTTACACACCGTCCTCAATAGGGATGTTATGTTGCCTATGCCAAAAATAAATTATTTCTCAGTGTTTTTTTTTTCTTGTACAATGGTATGGAATCCTTCATATGCAAGCTAGATTCGCACTTGACCAAGTTTTTTTAACAAAAATCAATCTTTCCGTAAAGTCGCATCGACATTAATTCTTAGTAAAAATCTAACTTCTCATCGCACAAAGTTTAATTTTTTTTGGAAACAAACAGTAATAATTACATGGATACATCACATCATCATAATATGTACATCATATATCACATATAAAACACTTAAACCTAAATAGTCTCCAATAAAAAAAATTATACTGATCACTAAATTATCTACAACCATCGAAATAAATGAGTATAAACAGTCAGTGTCTACAACTAAATAATTGGGTAGCACGCGCATGAAAAACAGGAATGATAGGTTATAACTCATGAAACAAAAAAACTGGCCAAGTGAAAATACTAATTATTAGTTCATTACCGCAATTTAATTTTTTTGTGTGATCTAACCCTAAATTCACGGTTTTCAGATTTTTCCCCAAATGTCAGCTATAAGATCTACCTACCTGCCAAATTTCATGATTCTAGGTCAACGGGAAGTACCCTGTAGGTTTCTTGACAGACAGACGGACAGACAGACAGACAAACAGACAACAAAGTGATCCTATAATGGTTCCATTTTTCCTTTTGAGGTACGGAACCCTAAAAACAAACCAAAACTGACTAGATAACTAGACAGTCTTCCACAGGATATTCTTAATTGCTAATTTATATTTATGGAGAGAAATGAAAAATATCTTTTTCAAAAACAACTGATTAAACTTCTTCTAATAAATGTGTTAGTATAGTAGCAAGTTTTGTCTTGCTTAGTGCAATATAAAACAGTTTAAGATGCCGAACGTTATCAATTTGCAATGCAACAGACACATTCGTTGGCTTTTTACGATACTTCAAACAAGGGTGCGATCGTTAAATGCAGTTTTTATTTTCCGAACAGTTACAAACGGCTGTGGGTTTTTTAAAGTTACAAAAAGAAGCGGCCAACTACGCGCCGTAGTTTGACAGTTTCAGTGTGACGATCGCAATCATGGCTGACACTTTGACAGTTTCAGTGGGACGATCGCAATCACTTCTGATTGGCTAACACGCTATTACTATTGGCTAAAATAAATCTTTATGTGAAGTATAAACTGCTTCATATGAAATGCTCGTGATGTTTTGAATCCGTGCCTCGCCCGCGCGCCTCGTACTTGGCGCAGCTCGTGCCCGCCACGTTTTGGCATAAATCATCCCTTTCTCTATTAGATACTCATATTATGCTTAAAATATTTGCAGCAACATGTGAAAGGCTGCAAAATGTCGATTCTGAGCGGCTACCATAATCGGCCGACAAACCAATTAACTATGTAGGTCATCGTTAAGCTGACAATCGCGGGTAACGAGGTAAAACCAATTTCGTGGCACTAGGTGACATGGTTATTCTAAGAAATAAGACGTTCATTAGGTTTATTTCTAAGGAAAATGCCGTAGGTACCTACATAAAAGGTGATACGAAATATAAAAGAAAAAGCGAAAATCTGACTGACTGATCTATCAACGCACAGCTCCAACTACTGGTCGGGTCGGGCTGAAATTTGGCATGCAGATAGCTATTATGACGTAGAAATCCGCTAAGAACGGATTTTTGAAAATTCAACCCCTAAGGGGGTGAAATAGGGATTTGAAATTTGTGTAGTCCACGCAGAGGAAATCGCGAGCATAAGCTCGTATACTGCGCAATTGGCTAATTGTTGGTAAAAACGTTAGAATATTGGGCGATAATACTTAGCTAATGTGAGTTCAAAGCGATCATGTGACGTCAGTCGACCATGGCCCAGCCACACGAGTAGATATTATAGACCAGAGGGGAAGCTTCACACTAGCTCACGCACACCACGACGTGTCACGGACGCTCCGTTTGCGCCCAGTTCGACGGCAAACGGCGGCAAACGGAGCGTCCGTGACACGTCGTGGTGTGCGTGAGCTGCGATATGAGTGAGTGTACCTACAGCCAGCCGCTTGTATGAAGCTTCCCCTCTGGTCTATATTTCTACTCGTGTGGCCCAGCGGCGCCGCGCCTGGTAGCGTGATCGGGTCATAACTCAATCCACTAAATCCTTTGATCGAAACCCCGATTACTTAGAGATTTCATTTTAAATGAGATTAACCACGAAGTCGTTACCACGTACGACAGGACACGGTCGGAAAATCGGTTTAAAACTCAAGATTTTTTTTGAATAAAACATTCATTCATTCATTCATTAATTCATTTATTCAAGAGTGCGAGTTAGACTTGCACACCGAGCGAGGGTTCCGTAGACCAGTGGCGTGTTAGGTGTTGAAGCTAGGGTAGGCATTAGTTAGGTAGATACCTATTTAGTGACAGGTTATAAAGAAAGGAACATTGATTTAGGGTAAGCAGTGCTTCTATGCATTTATGACCAGCACGCCATTGTTCCGTACTACAGAAGAAGTAAAACGGTAAGAATCACTTAAATTGCTAACGAACCGTTAAATTAACTTTGTAGAGGTTTCTATATTCTATATTCCGTTTTACTTCTTCTGTAGTAGGTATGGAACCTCGGTATGCGGGGCTGACTCGCACTTGGTTGGTTTTTTAAGATTTCGTACCTCAAAAGTAAAAAAGGAACCCTTATAGAACCACTTTGTTCTGTCTGTCTGTCTGTCAAGAAAACCTATAGGGTACTTCCCGTTAACCTAGAATCATGGTATTTGGTGTACCTATATTTGGATAGGTAGGTCTTATAGCACAAGTAAAGGAATAAATCCGAAAACCGTGAATATGTGGTTACATCAAAAAAAAAGTGTTTATAAAGTAATTATTAGTATTTTCAATTTTCACAGCAAGATAACTATATAAAGTGGGGTATCATATGAAAAGGCTTTACATAATATTATACATTCCGAAACAGATTTTTATTTATTTTTATGCATAATAGTTTTTGATTTATCGTGCGAAATGTCGAAAAAAACTACTGTAGTACAGAACCCTCGGTGCGCGAGTCTGACTCGCACTTGGCCGGTTTTTTTACTATGGTTGTGACAGGCATATGGACAGACGACGTTCCTTGTTTCGCTACGGATCCCTAAAAAAAGTCATAGTCCGCAAGGTCCTTCGCAAAACTGCTGCGATATGCCTACGTGTTTATACCGAGTTTAGCCTTGCTGACGTAACAACATTGACGCCATGGCGAATAATCCACCGGCCGTCGTAATGGGATTTACTTAGCACCCGTGCGGCTTCATCCACGGGGTTTTACTGCAATTGCCTGCAAAATAATTGCCTGGCCACTTGCAAAGTTATAGAGGCTGTGTATTTGTCTGGTGGGAGGCTACAGCCCTAGGCTATAGCCGATCCATTGAAATTGTCCAAAAAAATGTGTTTTTATTTAAAAGTGTGTTTGTTTGTTGGTTTGTCCTTCAATCACGTCACAACGGTGCAACGGTGCAACGGATTGACGTTATTTTTTGCATGGGTATAGATAAAGACCTGGAGAGTGACATAGGCTACTTTTTATCCCAGAAAATCAAAGAGTTCCCACGGGATTTTTAAAAACCTAATTCCACGCGGACGAAGTCGCGAGCATCAGCAAGTAAAGAAATAAATGTGTCACGATTTTTGGAAATTCCGCAGAAATCTTTAGGGCATTCTAGAGCATTAATGCATTATCAAGATGAATGCGTTCCATACCTAATTATCTTCAATAATGTAGCTCCTCATAAATCAGTGGGCCCTGAGTTTAATTGCCTGGCTTCGTAATTAACACACCTACGAAGGAAGTAGTAGAACAGACCTAATGCTTTAATATGCCCTAAGGTGTAAGGAATCATTAGGTTTAAAAACTGTCTGGTGGCTAATAGGGTCTTGGACTGTAGTAATAAAATCAAGCGATTTTTTGTATAGCGGTAGTTTACGGGACTACAATTCAGTATTAAAGAAGAAAATATCATGATTTTAGTCATCTTAGTTAGGAGATGTTATGTGTGGCTCAATTTAAGAAATAAACGATAAGTATTCTTTCTTTTCTTTCTTAGTACCACATTGATTAATAAGTTCGAGTAATATTAAATTAGTTGACTAATGAGTTCAACTCGATTGTTCTTTATTGCTTAAATGCGAAATTGCGGAATTTACCCTTCGCGCAATCTTTGTCAAGTTGCTGCGGTCTCTAGTACCGCATTGATTAATAAGTTCGAGCAATATTAAATTAGTTCAGTTCAACTTGATTGTTCTCTAACTATTCCTGTATATTGATTGTTTCTCGTAATTCTTAATCATCAGATCTCTTGTGACAGTAGGTAAGTATCTCTTTTTCCGGTCGCTCTTTCATTAGTAAAGTCGAAGGACATTCTTTCGTCAATGATGATTGAAGGAAAACATCGTGAGGAAACCTTCAAACCTATCACTGGCCCGCTACTGTGCACAGGTTGTCTATTAGAATGTGAAGAGTTTAGGCCCTAGTCCGTCACCTGGCCAAGTGCGGGTTGACAGACTTCACACGTCGGTTCCACACAATGTTTTCCTTCACCGTTAGTGCAAGTGAGATATTTTTGTTGCTTGTCGGAGATCGAACCTCTGACTAACCGAATAAGACGTCTTAACTACTAGGCTATCACTTTGCTAATATAAATAAAATCTTGCAAAAGATATTCTACAAATTCTTCATAACTAGCACCTTTATTAAAATTGTCGATTGGAAATTCAGTAGATCGCTTAGTATTCCCCCGCGATAATGTTGTGGAATCGTGGAATGCTCCATTTAAATTGAAGGTAGAGAATCGGTAATTGCTTTGTCACTCCAACTGAATAAATTGCTTCCTATTCGAAGTTTTAGTAAAATACGAGAAATCTTGGATAAAATCTGAAATTAAATTTTCGGTGTACGTAATTTTGAAGAAACTAACTACTAACAAAACAAAAGAAACTAACTTATAATAAGAGTAATTTATTACCTA